>NC_041386.1:199567901-199618447 GCF_002162155.2 Triticum dicoccoides
GGTGGCCGGACCGGTGGTGGGGAGTGGTTTCGGGGCGACGCACCGCCGGCCGCAGGCGGCGGTTTGGTCAGTGGTGGCTGGCGGCTCAGGGCAGTGGAGGTTGAAGTTGAACTGTAGGCCCTTGATTTCGTATCCAACGGTTGGAAAATCGACTAACCAGAGAAATTCAGTCAACCGGCTCTCGCACGCGCTGCCGCCTGCTGCTACTGCTACTCTTTTCTGCTACTAGCTAGTGCGTTCAGTTTTGGTAGTAAAATTCAGTTTCGACAGTAAAATTCAGTTTTGACAAAAAAATTCAGTTTCGACAGTTAAGTTTAGTTTCGGCAGTTAAATTCAGTTTCGATAGTTAAGTTGAGAGATGAGCGAATGATGTATTTTACATCTAGCATTTTGTGGTTATGTATTTTACGTCATCTATTGTAACATCCCAATTTTCAATTTGGATGTTATACATAGGTCATCACATGCATTTCATATTTTAATTGCATTTTGTTCATATTTACTGCAACTCAAGGACCCAAGGAGAGAGTTGGGGATTTCATTTATTTTCATATTTGACTTTTTCTCAAATTTGAAAAGAGGGATCATTTTGATTTTGATATTTTTCTCTCCAATTATTTCCAATATTAAAAATAAAAGAGAGAGGATAATATGACTTCTTCAAAAGAGATGAATATTGGAGGAAATTTTTTAAAGTCAAATATATATTTTATTTGGATTATATTTGAGATTTTATTTGAATTAGAAAAAAATATGCATTTTTCAAAATTGCATTCTTAGGCCAGAAAAATGTTCACTTTGTTCTAAATATTTTATTTAGACGGCGAAAATTGTTTTTGGCATTTTTAGATTTCAACTATTTTATTAGGATTTTTCTTCGGTGGAATATTATTTTAAAAAAAGTTTTCTGCCTGACTAGGCCAATGGCCCAGCCGAGCCGGGCCGAAGCCCACAGCGCCACCGCCTTCCTCCCGCCGTGCGCCGCACAGACGTCGAGGAGTGTCCGAGCCGGACTCTCACTCACGCCAGCCCCCTCCTCAAGCCGCGACGCCGCCCCCGCCCTTTAAAGCCTGACCCTGCCGCCCCTCTCCACCTCACCCCGAGCCGCGCCGCCTCACCACCGCCGCCGAGCCATGCCACCGCCGCTGCCGTTGCTCACCATCGAGCCAGATCCCGCCGCCGCTGTTGCTTACTGCCACCGCCGCGTGTCGCCGACACCGCTGTTGCTCACTACCGCCGCCCCACCCCGCCTCCTCGCCAGAGCCGCCGTCCCGCTGGATCTCGCCACCGACCCGGTGGTTTTCATCGTGAACCAGTAAAAACTGCCGGCAGGTTTTTTTTCGGTTTTCGTTCTAGATCGGTTTTATTTTAGGGTTAGGGTTTTCTCGGGGTTTCTCGGTTTTTCCGATTGGATCTATTTAGCTAACGTTCACCCGAACATCTCTGTTCGCGAATGGTTTTCGTTCGTTTGTCTCTGTTAACGAACGTTCGTTCATTAGCGTTTTTCTTTTATTTTATTTTTCGGCCAGGGAGCTATCCACGATTATTTTTATCGCAAATTAGCCCCTCAGCTTCAAACGCCCGCAACTTTTTGCTCGTTTGTCCAAATCCAGTGAAACCAACGTCAAAATCTTCATCTCGAACCACTCTTTCCAGTTAACCAACTTGAACATGATTTTGATAATTTAAAATTTGGTTGCAAGCAAATTTGATTTTGAACTTCTTTTGAACGCAGTTTGAGTCTCGTAGCTTCGTTTCGATTGATTCTTTTTGCATATCGAAGCTCTTCTCTTATACTTTGATTTGGATCTGTTCTCTTGAGTTTTACCCTTGCATCTATTGCTTGAGTGCTTACATATGTTATTGTTTGCTTGGGATTGAGTTTCCCGAGTGCGAAGCGTGGTACTACGAGGCACTAGGGTTTTCAGATCGTCAGCAAGGCAAGTAACACTTTGATCATACCCCTTTATTACCCAGATTTTATGCATTAGTTTCAAACCCTCAAACATTGCATGATTAGGATCTGTTTAACATGTGGGTATTGGGAAGTAGTTGTTGAGGTAGTACCGCTATGCTATGCTTATACCGCTATGCTATGCTCGTAGACGTGGTTTGGTTTGAGTGATTCATAACAGTTGTGAGTATTATTATGAACTAAGGGTTTATTTAAGGTGGCTACTTTAACACACATCTGGGTTGATTGTTTGTGGGCACCTGGGGCAATCCAGTGTTGTCCAAGGAGATCCCGGGGAATCTGTGTTATCATCCTATGGCCCGCCACCCAGGCTCAACGGGATCATAATGTTATTCATGCTGGAAACTTCTGTGTGCAGCCACAATCCATTATAGGCTCTGGCATAGTTGAGTATGTTGCATGACCTCTTTCAGTGGTAAACTAGCAGATGTAGGGGATGTAGGTGGTACGGTTTACCCGTCGAAAGGGCTAATGCTTCTAAAAGACTGTGTGTTGGTCATCCGTTTCTCAAACATCATGTAGTGCAAGAAATCAATGGTGGAGATCGAGTCTTAACTACAAAAAAGGACACATCTGTGACATTTTGGGTGGAACAAATTTTTTTCCTGTCATACTTATGACACTTCTATGACGATAATTGTGACAAAACCCGGTATCATCATATATGTGGTGGGCTCCTACTTCTATGAAAAAAAATCATGACAAAAAATGGGCTTTTCGTCCTGGGCGGGCTGGAGACGCAGCTGCATGACATTCTTTGGGCCGTCTATGACGAAAAAAACCATGGTAGAAGCGAGGGCGAGGAAAATATCGGGGTGTTCCCGATTACGGTGGGTGGTCGGGGCCGAGCGATGCGTGTTTCTCTCGTACATGCACGTGCATGGGTGCGAGGGTTGGGCTCTAACTGAACCCGAGTGAGGCGTTGGGCTCTAACTGAACCCGAGCGATTGCACTACAGGCTACGCGTTACTGAACCCGATCGAGCGATTCCTTCGCTACTGCTGCTAACTAAAGCCGATCGATGCTTCCTATAGATGAATAGTGAGTGTTGCGGGGGGTTTGGCTGAACAGTTCCCGGTGGGGGTGGATGAACAGGACCCCGCGGTGTTAACTCTGGATGAATAGGACCCCGATCGATCGAGCCGGTTGGGGCTAGATGGACAGGACCCTATGGAGGGCAGGATGAATAGGACCACCCCGTGGAAGGCAGGATGAACAGTAGACGGTGGAGGGCTGGATGAACAGTAGCCCATGGAGGGGTGGTTGAACAGGAGCCCGTGGAGAGGGCTGGTTGAACGGTAGCTGGTGGAGTAGCGCGCGGTGGAGGCTGGATGAACAGGAGCCCGTGGATGAACAGTCGCAGGTGGAGGCCGGAGGAGGTCGACGGTCGATGAACAGTAGCCTGTGGAGGCTGGAGGGGGTCGACGGTGGAGATGAACAGTATCCCGTGGAGTCCTGTTTTGCAGTACACCACAACCCTCCCGATGAACAGGACCCCTGTTTCGACCGTAGTCCAACACAAGTCTGTTTCCTCCGTTTTGCGGTATGCCACACCCCTCCTGATCAACAGGACCTTCATTTCGACCGTAGGAGGTCCGTTTCCTCCATTTTGCGGTACGCCAGACCCCTCCCGATGAATAGGACCCCATTTCGAATGTGCCGGTCAAACACAAGGCTGTTTCCTCCGTTCTGCGATACGCTAGGCCTCGTTTCCATCGGTTGTTCCGTCCAAGCCCTCCTGATGAACACGACGATGCATTCCGTTCCAACCCAGCCAGTTGGCTCCCCATGAACATGATGACGACGCTATTTCTCTATTCCGACCTAGCCATGTACACGAGCCCTGGCCGTATGTATGTGCGAGTAGGTGTTTGAGACCCTGCCCGTATGTACGTATGTGGCCGTGTTTTCTTTCTTGCACACTGACCGCCGTACGTACGTGTACATGCTACGTGCACGCCTCTACATCGACCAGTATGAACATACACGTTCGCGACCAGAATGACAACGCTACGTACACTTTGACCAGGTGGGTCCCGACTGTTAGGCACTTCCTTGCGTGCGAAGATGTAGCTGGTGGGTCCCAGCAGTCAGGGGGTGAATCATTTTTTTGCCCGGACGCACTTCCTTGAGTGCGAAGATGTAGCTGGTGGGTCCCAGCAGTCAGGGGGAAACATTTTTTTCATGAAATACGGTGGCCCGTCCGGTAGGTCCCCGCTGTCAGGTGGAGGAATAATTATTTTGCGCGTAATAAGGAGGCACGTCCTTGCTGTGGCCATGGACCCAACTGTCAGCCTCTCCATGTACAGTCCACGTCCGATGGAAGCCGTTCCTTGACCACGTTGACCACGCCACGCCGAGAGCACCAGGGCGGTGGACGACAGCGAGGCCTAGGAAGGGGACGACGCGGAGCCGGGGAAGACATGGCAGTGGAAGCCCGCGTGGAGAGGAGTACGAGGGTTCACTGGTTTGGCTGCGGTGTGAGGTTGCCGTCGCTGCAGGGCCTAGCCAACGATGTGAATAGTAGGGGGCGGTGAGGCCTCCACTGCAGCACAGCCGGCCACGGGAGGCAAGAGCATGCGGCACGACCGGCATTGCTTTGGGCGGCTAGAGCAACAAGACCAGAGGTTGAAGAAGCACTACGGCCGTTGGATGGACATCATACGGTCACTGGAGTTAGAATCGTTCATATTGACTAAGTTGACAAAGCACTCTGTCTCCGTCAACTTACTAGGCCCACAAGTCAGCCTCCCACCAAGGTGGGTCCCAACCAGCAGGGGGAGTATTCATTTTTTTTGTGTAATAAGGGGGCACTTCTGGTGGGTCCGAGCTCACAGCAAGGGGAACATTTTTTTCGCGCAATACAGTGGCCCGTTCGGTGGGTCCCAGCAGTCAGGGGGCAAATGTTTTTTCACGAAATACGGTGGCCCGTCCGGTGGGTCCCTGCTATTAGGTGGAGGAATCATTATTTTCCGTGTAATAAGGAGGCACTTCCTTGCTGCCGTCGTGGACCCAGTTGTCATCCTCTCCACGTATAGTCCTAGTCCGATGGAAGCTGTTCCTTGACCATGTTGACCACGCCGCGCCGAGAGCACCAGGGCGGTGGACGACGGCGAGGCCTATGAAGGGGACGATGCGGAGCCGGGGAAGACGTGACAATGGAAGCTCGCGCAGAGAGGAGTACGAGGATTCACTGGTTCGGCTGCGGTGTGAGGCTGCCGTCGCCGTGGAATAACAGGGGGTTTGGGTGAGTAGAGGGATGGCCTGGCCAGCAGTGGGAGTAGTAGGGGGCGGTGAGGTCTCCGCGGCATCACAGCCGGCCACTGGAGGCAGGAGCACGTGGCATGACCAGCGCTGCTTTGGGCTGCTGGAGCAAGAAGACCAGAGGTTGAAGAAGCACTACGGCATTGGATGGACATCGTACGGTCACTGCAGCTAGAATCGTTCATATTGACTAAGTTGACAAATCCCTTGGTACGTGTCAAGTTAGTAGGCCCACAGGTTAGCTTCCAAAATGGTGCGCCCCAGATGTCAGGCGAAGGAATCAATTATTTTGCGCGGGTGAAGCTAGAATATCCGAGATTGAAGAAGAAGCACGACATCCATTGGATGGACATCCAACGGCCACTACTGCTAGAACAATGTGTGGACTATAATAAGTTCACAAAGCCTTGCATACGCGTCAAGTACTTCTTTTAGGGGACGCGTCAACTTAGTAGGCCCACAAGTGTGGGAGAGAACTTATAGCTCATTTGCAATTTGTAAGAATGTACAACCCATTTTTGAATTCTAATAGAATTTACTACAGCCCATTTATAGTTTGTTAAAAGTACAGCCCATTTTCTAGCTACGACAACGATTAATAATTTCAAAAAACCATTCAAGACAGAACTCAATAAAATTTCCCACATTTTGATGGGATCAGAAATATTTGTATCTCGAAATTTCTAGTCAGATTAAATATAAATGTGCATTACGTAAAAATCTAACGAAACATTGCGTACGCAACAATGAAAATTTATGATTTTCAAAATCCATAAATAATATTTTATAAACTAATTCCGTGCTTGGTGCATTTTTTATAGTTACTGCCTAGTTTTTATAATTACATCCCATTTATTATATTTTAAAGCCAATTTTCATGTTAAGCCTAATGCCACCCTCCTAGGAAAGATTTGCAGCCCAGCGGGGCAGAGAATAACAAGTTAACATTCCCTGGGTATTCCTCAAAAAACGTATAGATGGGCTAGCCATTTTCATCTTGAAAAAAATTAATATCTGGGCTGGATATCTGTCCTGGGCTAGATGGGCCATAGCCCACCCAGTTAATACCCTGCTCTCCTCTAAACAACAACAAAAACATCACCAAGAAAAACTCTGCAGTGCTCATGCCTCAAAAACACAAATACTGCTCGAGTTGCTTGGTCCCAGCTGTCGGCCGCACCTTGTGCGATTCTCTCGTTTATTGACTACATATGTTGACAATGGTGTGGGACCGTGATGTTAGGAAACCAGGAGGAAGCAAAACATATATAGTTGTACATAATAAGGAGGCACTTGCATACGTACTGCTATGACCCTAGTGGGTCCCTACTATCAACCAGTCAAAATAAAGTCATCTCCTGAATCCTCATGTTCATTGACCATGTTAACAATCCTCGGCGCCACAGCGAGCGGAACAACTCGAAGGACGACGAAGAGGGCCTCGCGAGCCCTATGGATGGTCTGATACAGCACCCGCTGCTCATTCAGGAAGCCAGGATCATCAGACACCTATGAGCACCTTCGAGAGACTAAGATGGCATGAAACGGTAAGGCCGCGCTTGGGAGCTCTTGTTTATTTCACAAATGTATTAAGATACATGTGTAATTTGCTCGTCATCAAAAACAACGCGTAAAATACAGGCGTAATGAAACCGAGGGCCCGAGGTCTATAAGTCAAACCGGTGGGTTACGCGTGTAATTTGAGAGACCGGTGTATATTTTACTAGTCGAAATCGACCAACCAAGCGCTTCGCCCGAGACCATATGCTTTTATTTACAAGCGTCAGTTTTACAAGCGGTTTTGGTTGGAAAACGAGGATCCAATCACAGCCTAAGATGATGAGTTGGTCGGAAGATCATATAGTTTCACGTCTAACCTACCCGACTTGTCGTATAGGCTATGAATGAAACATAAGACGATGAACTTCTTAAGCGCGGAAACAATAGAAGAGGATGATCTTCCTAACAAGCAAATCACTGGCATTAGATCGACATGCAAAACAATATGAAGCATTATTCTCAGGGGGCACGGTGAACAGCTCGTGATGCCGCATGCCACAACATTCCAAGCTCAACTTTGCAATCAAACACAAGGCCTGCCATTACATAGACAATGTTCAGAACAAACTCTTAAAATATCTTACATAAGTGAACATTCATGTGACTATGCATCTCAGCAGAGTAAATATTTACTTTTGAACTGAAGACAGGAATAGGAAAAAATGATCGACGTTGCTCACAGCAAAGGGCGTCCCACTCAAAAATATCAAATGCATGTCTTCTGCCTAACATCAATCAGCAAAATTTGACAAGGTTTTCCAATTCCAATATATTAAACTAATGTCAACTTTGACAAGCTTTTCCCATTCAAAATATGTAATGCCTATGAATGTAGAACGGGCAGGGTTTGTCATCAGTTTGTCATCTGATAGTCTGGTGGCTCAAGGTGCCGACGAATGATTACAGAACCATTCGATGTATTGTGCATGATGAAGTATTATTATGGAGGACACGAACCATCTGAACATTTTGTGCAGTTCCACTAAAATCAAGCTGAGCATCCCTGTGGATTTCGTATTTATATGCTGCCAGAAAACAAAGACACATCAGCACACACATGAATATTGGCCCCAGTGTCAACCCACCAATCGGTGGACTGACAAACTAAAAGTATGGTAAATAGATTACCATACGCAGATGCCCCATCATTGTTGCTTAGAGTGACATTGATAGACTTGGAGTCCTGTCCTGGCTTCTTGGTACTTGTTTGGGCACTTGTTTGCCCAGTGTTCCTCCGAACCACAAGTGAAGCAGCCATCTCTGCAGACTAGTCATGTCCCCAGCGTCTACTAATACTCTGTAAAGCTTCTCGATCATTCCTTGTGTAATGTAGCGCAAACAGTGACTGCTTCTTTCTACAAGGTGGTAAGACCAACTGGACCCACTAATGCAGCAGTTTGCCTTAGACACATTGGCTCCTTTTGTGCAGTTCAACTAAAATCAAAGTCGGAATAAAACCGATCTTTAATTTTGATATCCCTGTAAGCAACAAAAGGTATAAGGGAAACAATTACTGAGAAATAATGGTTGATGACTTGTACTCCCAGAAGAAAAATATCTACTGATCTACCTTATCTTAATGGGAAACAAAGCAGGAGAGTAGCAATTCTCAATCAGTGTGATTCATTCATATTAACTAAGACATTATCTTAACAATGTCCTGTTTCAACATGTATAAAGAACAACAAAGCACAAAAGTATCATTCCTAAAACAATGTGACTGATTCATTTTAACAGAGACATTATCTTAACAATACCTTGGTTAAACATGTAGAAAGAACTACAAAGCAGGATAGTACCATTTGTAAAACACTATAATTGATATATAATAACAGAGACATTATTTGAACAATACATTTCTTAAACATGTACTCCGGCCGATCCCTAACAGAAATGGTACTCCCGCCGATCCCTAAAAAGTGTTGCAATTTTGAACTAAGATTCAGTAGTTAATTCTAAGGAAAGTAGGTACTGACTTTTCAAGACCAAGATTTGAAACAACGCGTGAGGTGGATCTAAAAGAGATCTCAACACATATATGGAAATCCGGTCTTATTCTGTGTAGTTCCACCAAAATTAAGCGAAGCAAAATGTCGCAATAGCAACAAGTTGAATAGATATCCCTGTTTTAATAGAGGCAAAAAAGGAATCCATTACTGGCCAATAAAGGAGGATGAAACATGCGGCCACAAAAATGGTAATCCCGCCAATCTCTAACAAGTGTTGCAGTTGAAATAAGATTCAGTAGTTAATTCTGAGAGTGGCATTGCTTAATTTTACCAGCAGCATTAGATTAACAAAAAGCATAAACAGTTCCAGGGGAGAGTGGGCGCAACAACAACATGTGCTTCCATCTAGTTATAAATGGAGTGATGTAGAGTTTGTTGTAACAAAGCAACAAGCATAATGTCTGGGTTGGTCCCATTCTTGTTCACTACTTAATGGGAAAAGACAGCAATACAATAGCTTCTATTCAACATTTATTTAAAACAGTACCAATACAAGTAGCACAACATCTCAAAACACACTACACGATCATGTGGATGAAGGCAAGTACCAACCTGTCATGACGCACACAAGATCGCATACGAATCTGCCAACACTAATAGGAAATCCAATCTCGTTTTGTACTGTTACTCTGAAATCAAGTAAAGTCACTGGTGAGACATTTAATTTTGCTATAGCAACAAGTTGAATAGATATCCCTGATTTAACAGAGGCAAAAAAGGAAACAATTAGTGCCAATAAAGGAGGATGAAACATGCGGCCACAAAAAGAAGCATCTACCTTATCTTGATGGAAAACAAAGTATAGGATAGTAGCATTTCTAAAATGGTTGCATTGATTCATATTAACAGAGAAATTCTCTTAAAATAGTTCAGTTGTTAATTCTGAGAGTGGCATTGCTTAAAATACAATAGATTCAATTCAACATTTATTTAAAACAGTACCAATACAAGTAGCACAACATCTCAAAACACACTGCACGATCATGTCGATGGGACATGGGACATGCCAGCACCATGTGCATCCACGCATATAAATGGGTGATGCAGAGTATGTAGCCAAGCAGCATATCTGCGTTGGTCCCATATTTGTTCTCTTTGAAACTTTTTCCGATGTGAGGGCAGCAAATCTAGTCCTGCACAAACTACCCGCCACCCAGTTTCTTTCCCTTTTCAACAAAGAGTTGGGTTCCTTACAGATGTGTGTACTGGGTTACCCCCTTTTTCCCTTTTCGACCAACAAAGCAGCTCGATAGCTAGTCTATACTACTTTCCCTCCCTCCTTTCCTCATTGAACCACATCCTAGATTCATGCTCCACCCCACCGCACCCTTCTTTCCTCTTTGAACCAAGACCTAGATTCGACTATAGAATCAAAAAAGATCAGCATGCAGCTAGACCAATGACGGTTTCAAAGAAACTTATACCTTAGGGTCGTCGGGATGTGGCAAGGCATTTGGCGGGAGGTCGGATCTGCCCACACTGCGTATGACAGCAAGGAAGAAGGGGTCGATGGCCCTCCCGCACAGGCACTGGGTGAAAGAGAAAAGCACAGCCGGCAGTGGATTGCAACCAAGGTGAACTGACGAAGGATATCATCTTTGTGGGTAACAAGCAAAGAGCACTGATGGAAGACAGCTGGTTTTTCATTGAAAATCGACCAGCTTCACCAGCCAACGCAACCATGATCATCGATTGGTCATCGTGATGATCCATCATCCATTTGGCATCAAGTTTGGGTGAGGCACCTATGAAGTTCGACAAATCCTCATTGTGGTATGTTTCTTCTCAGTAGTCAAGCTCGAAGAAGGAAGAACCACGTGGCAGAGGATAGTGAGGCGGAACAACAATGGCCATCCAATTTTGTGCAGTTCCACTAAAATTGAGGAAGACATGCCCGGGTATGGAGATACGCATCGCTATTTCCAAAAATATAAAAAAGGGATATAGTGTTGTTACTTTGTTTTACAAGATTAACAACGACATCTCAATTGTCAATAAGAATTATGAAAATTACACCAACAAACAGAAGCATCATGATTATCTTGATGGGAACTAAACCAGGATACCCAAGAAAAAAAAGCATTTCTTCATTTAGCCAGAGATAGTATTAGATTAGCAGCAGCAATAGGAGCAAATGGACAACGACTGCACAACCACCATGTACTTTTTGTCGAAACAAAATGTATACCTCCACCGAGGCATAAATCAGGACAACTTTTCGAGTGGCATTTCCTCTATAATAGTAGGTGATGTTGGACCAGCCGACGAACCCTAGCTACTATACATGGGGAGCTGGGGAGTAGTCGCATAGAAGAAAACCCGCATGAAGCTACCTGGGAAGCTGGAACAGTACAAGAAGTTATACCTCAGGTGGGCGAGATGTCTCTTAGGCGGGCAGGCGGGATCTGCCCACATGACGGCAGCGAACAAGGGCGCGGAGGACCTTCGTCTGCGCCAGCGCCGACTCTGAGAGGACGGTGCGCATCACCTTCCTCCATCGCCGACGGCGACAACATCAACGCTGCACCTCCTCACCTCCCGCAGCGGACGGGATTCGGCCGGGTCTGTGACCACCGGTGAGGAGAGAGATAGTGTGGACACTATCATCTTGTTTTGATATGGAGAGGGTGAGAGAGCGAGAAGCGAGAAACTCTATGAAACAAGAGCTATAATGGAGTAAAACAATCACTCCATAGCAGTGGTTTTAAATAGAATACGCGCTTTCCCGAAAAAAAGAAAAGAAAACTGGCGGACAATTTTTTAACGTACCAAGAAAGAAAACTCGATCAAAAACACGCCCCCGCTTCCAGGTCACGAGAGTCGTCGCACATAAATATGAGAATGGTTTCATACTTAAACCATACTTGAACCTTACCCATACATGTATCTCTCAAAACCATACTTGAACCATACCCGTTTAATGCCATTTTCAGCCCAACCAAAACTGAACCCTCTATTTTTTCAACCCAAACCAATTTAAACCCAATACATAACCGTGGGTTTAAACTCAATACATAACAATGGGTTTGCTTCAATGTATATATGATTGCACAAATCGACATGTTAAGAAGCAAATGACATAGAAAAGGCATAAATGCATCTACAACAGTTCGGTAAAAAAGTTATCGTTGAGATACGGTCAACACACAGCAAGAGTCAAAAAGACAATGCCCACGACTGAAAAGCTCACTAACAAGTGTATTAAAACCAATTTCTTAGCTAAAGCACAAGCAAACACATTCAATTTGCATGTGGTGTTTCCCCATAATACATAATTACATAGTGCATCGCAGCATGTATGCGGATCATAGATACTCCTTGTCGATGCATCATTACTTATTGCACATAACCAATGCCCACAAATCGGTTTTGACCCATAGTTTATAGCTGTTAATAACCAAACTGTTTAAGCCCATAACCAACAATACCCAAATTGGTTTCTTCACATACCCAAACCAAAACCAAACTAAAAAAGTTTCAGCCCAATAAAACATGAACCAATCAAACCCAAAGCAAAAACCAAACCGTTTCACCTAGTTTTTTAATAACCATTCTCAGGTTTAGTCGTGCACACACACATAGACATAGACATGCATATCCATGTTTACGTAAAATTCCATTTCCATCTCCATCTCCAATCATATTTGTCCAACTGGCACATTATTTACGTTGTTAATTATATACGCGGCAATATTAACGTACAACATCTCTTGTTTGCGGTGTTCGGACCGCTGCCACGGCCACTCCTGACCAACTGGAACCCTCTTCATCACCCGCGCGTGCTTCCCGCCCGAAACGGTCAGTGCCACATTCATGCCCGACCAGAGCAGATGCGACCTCTCACTGGCGCCAGCATTGAAGCGGCGCGCCGGCCGAGAGAGCGTCGCCCGCGCCGCTTCCTGGTGCACACGACTGCTCCACGTTCAAAGGTCGCAATAGCCGGCCACAACATGCATGTAAAAATTTCTTGGGAGTCCGTGCTACAGCTAGCTGTCCTCCCCAACTCGTCAATCTCTTCCAGTAGTACTAGTACTCCATGGCGTGATCCATCAACAAGCAGGCGCGAAAGTTATATACTCGGTTTGCGGTGAGTGGCATGCCGAACGACCGTGTGGGGTTGAGCCCTGGAGGAGGGTGAGACATGAACGCGACAGACATGATTTAAATGTTGGTTTTTCTCGATGGCACGATCCAACGAAACGAAACATTGGTTTCTCTCCGTTTCCATTTTTCTCCAGAAAAACAGAAACTTTCCACTCCATTTTCATTCCTTTTCGACAAACAAAGCGACATGGAGATGGAGCTACGTGGGGAACTACGACAGTGGAGCAAGCCTGCTCCGAAAGGAAGATGGACTACCTGGGACGTCAGGCTGTAGCTAGAAGGGCGGTTGGGACGCGACATCGGCCCATACCACGGTGACCCCTGATTGGGACGCACCGACTGTGGATTTTCACCATCGCCAATGTCGACCACATCACAACATTGTTCCCTTCCCCCAGCTGCGGGATCAGGCCGGATATGTGACCAGCGGTGTGGCCACCAACGTTCTATGCTTGTGAATAGAGCAACCCAAGCAAGCAGGCTTGTAGCTTAGGCTCCTGCTAGTGTATATATAGTGGTTTTCTTTTTCTCTCCATATCAGACATTTTATATTGTGTACGTGTCATTGAAGAGTGAAATGATGGTTGCTTCTTCCGACTAACTTACTGTGTGATTTGACTGCTCCTTTAGTGGCCCCTACACGTACTCCCCATACGTGTATGCAATAGTCACATGTACACATGGACGCAAAAACGCGCGACGCCCTAATGCATGCATGTTGGATCACACGACGGAACACACACGGTCACGCTCAACTGCTCAACCTACATGTGCATGCACACAGAAACTCAGCCAGGGTGAGCTAGTGACCGTATAAACACCGGAAAATGTATATATTGAGCACAATGAGCGTATTATGAATTCCACTGACCGTATTTTTACAAATATACAGTGACAGATAGTGTATTTACCTCGTTTGAAATTAAGCCATATTAACCGGAGAGGAGGCAGTATGGACTAGCATTACTTTGTTGTGTCCCGTCAACTTGTCGGACGAGGAGAAGCTTGCAGGACGGGAGAAGCTTGCACGCGGTGGCTCACAGGACAAGGAGAAACTTTTGACTAATGCAAGTTGTCCTTCGCTCAGGCGGTGGACGTGCAATAGTTAACTCGGTGTCAGATTGCCAGAAGCATACTCTATACTAGTAGTACTATTATTCTTGCACTTCCCGAAGAGGCGAACAGCCAAGCGCAAAGTTTACTAGTACTAGTACTACTACTATAGTCTATAGAGGTAGTACTAGGAACCAGATGGAGGAGCGTCTGCACACTTATTATATTTTTAAAATGTGATAAAGCAATCTTCAACACATTTGGTTCTCTTTGAGGGTTCTCGCATGTGATAATGGAAGTTGATTGCATGGAACACTTGCCACAATTCTCGCTTAATTCTAGCTCATATCCTGTTACAAATAGCAAGGCTCGGTAATATTTCCTCTCTTTTTTGTTATTCAGCATGTAAACAGGTCTGCAAACCTTGCGGAGCATCTTTGTGAGAACCGTGCTTGCTGCACTTCGAATGTGGCCGAGAGCTGGCTTGATGAAACACCTCGCTTCCTAGTGACCAGTGTCTTGGCTGATCGTCCTAAGAATGCTTATATATGAATAAAGCTCTCTCATTTACCCGCAAAAAAGATTAAGCCATATTAACCGGAAAGGAGGGAGTATGGACTAGCACTACTTGTTGGTGTGTCCCGTCAACTCGCAGAATGAGGAGAAGCTAGCAGGACAAGGTGAAGCTCGCTTACGCCTTTTGACTAATGCAACATACCCTCGCCCAGGCGGTGGACATGCATCAGTTCATTCGGTGTCAGATTGCCAGAGGCATACACTGTAGTACCGAAGATACGGAGTACCATCATTGTTCGACTTCACGAAGAGGCGAAGAGCCAAGCGCAAGGTTTAGTAGTAAGAGTAGTACTACTACTAGAACCGCATGGTGGAGCCTCTATACTCTTATTTTTTTTAATCTCTGATAAAGTAGACATTTATTTCGGAGAAGGGCGGAAAATGGCAGCCCAACATGTAATGATGATATCGATCAACCATGCTCGAATATATCTTGGCCTCCGTATGAGCATGTCGGTGTGTTCTCGCTCCTCGTCTCTCTCAAGGAACAGCGGGTTGGCCATTTTGCCGTCAATTGAGATCGGTTTGCCCACACTCCTGTCCCACATGTCAGTGATATGCCAAGAGGAGGTGCGTTGACCGACTGTCCATAAGCGTACTTGGTTTTGCACCTTCATACTACTCCTCCCTCCGTCACAGTTTTCAGGGCGTGCTTCATTATGATGCATTTCTCTCAATGCATTTCCACCACCAGAGAGACTTTAGACACATTTGGTTTAATGCTCAATTAATTAGGGCGTGGTAACCGCAATTTTCTCTCGATGTAGTACTACTGAGTCGAGTAAGTGCATGCATGTGTCTACCCAGGGTGGAAGCACTGCATGCATGTGTGTACGCATTATTTCCTCTAGTAATAGATGTCGTGCTATAACTACCAATGCTATTTTTCAGCCCGATCGCTAGTCGCCTTGGTCCCAGAGATTTTCTCTTTTTCTGAAGCGCGCTCTATAAACAATGATGGATGGAGTAGTATGAGCGGATTCAAAGAAGAGCGTATTGATGGTTGCTTCTTCCGAGCAACTTACAGTGGGAAAGGTGGGGCTTATGATTTGACTACTCATTACTCACTATAAATGCGGTGCAACAACCGGTCTGAGTCTCCCATGCGGTTGTGCACTACCCCCTCGGTTCTTAAATATACTCCGGAGTATTTTTCTTTCTAGAGATTTCAACGAGTGACTACTCAAATATTTGTCTTTTTAGAAATTCAAATGGACTACTACATATGTATATAGACATATTTTAGAGTGTAGATTCACTCATTTTGCTCCGTATGTAGTCACTTGTTGAAATCTCTAGAAAGACAAATATTTAGGAACGGAGGGAGTACACATACGAAGCATAATGACTGAATCTACACTCTAAAATATGCCCATTTGAAATTTGTAAAAAGAGAACGAAGGAGTATAATTTTGTGCATGGCACATGGACCTAGATGCCGAAGAGGCTTCTGGCAATGCTATCAAGCTTCCAGCATTTGTTTACATAATTGACATACTATGCAAATAATTTTCCAGGGACATGAAATTGTACAATGGTGTGAGCTTTCAACTTTTGTTTCGTCTGTCTTGCCATTGATGCTCTTTCGAAAACAATAAAAAACTAACTTCCTTGCTAATCAAAGCTAATATTTACATCACAACTGAAGACAAAGTTGTGAGAAGGTGTTAAATTAAATTTGATCCATGCTTTCATTGGCATCAACGTCCCCCCAGCTCTGTCTAAATCAACAAGGCATGTTGGGAAAAAAGTAGCTGTCCGGAGCATGCAACATTCCGATCATTTGTGCAGTTCCACTAAAATAGAGCTGAGCGTCCTTGTTCCAAAGATATTAAGTGTGATTACGATAATAGAGGACTGCTGATGAAACAATAAACACACAAATAGAAGCCGGTCACCTTTGCAGTCTCTCTTAAGACTAACTAGTTGGAGAAGATTAGGCTCAGAGTTGGATGAGGAGGATAGAGAAAAACCAATCTCCCTTTGTGCAGTCGCAATGAAATGTAGAGACGTTGCCCGTGTGACATTTTGGCAGAACTGCACAAAACATTCTTAAGGAAAAACTGATTTGTGCAGTTCACCAAAAGGTCGCAATAGCAACGAGGTGAAATGGATAGCCCTATTTGCAAAAAAGAGGTAGAAAGGAAACAATTACTGGCCAATAACAGTTGATGACACATGTGACGACAAAAAAGAAGCATATTCCTTGTCCTAAGGGAAGATAACAACACGGTTGTGTTTGTCTAAAACGGTGTGAGGACGAGATTGCAATATGGCTAGTCGTGAACCCAAAGTGGCACTAACTTACGGGGACAGGCATGCATGAATCAACATCGAGTATGTCGGTCAACAGCGTATGAATCCGGGCTGTAGCAACTGGGCTAACAGGACTCCGGGAATCCGGGCTGTAGCATGCTAACAGGACTCTTGATGTCTCCACGTGACATTTCCCCGAAGGGACAGACACAGGAACGAAGTGAATCACATGCTGGCCAGTCTAAGTGTTGGGCAAGCAGGACTCCGGTAAACCGGGCTGTAGCGGACTACCAAGGCTCAGTGTAAGCACCAGGCTATATTTCCCCATAAGAGAGGCCACCAAGGATAAACAACTAGATTGTCGGATCCCACACATGACAAGCATTTCAAACATACACACAATATGCTCGATATGTGTAAATACAACATGGCATCACAACAAAACTCTACAACTCAAAGTACTTTATTTAGAAGGCTCCAGAGAGCCATACATAATATGTTCACACGGGTCGGGGTCACATGACCTGACATTCAAGTCAAACAAACATACAAGCACATGCGGAAGCAAACTTGTCTGACTACAGACAACTAGAAAGCAAGAAGGCTTGACGAAGCCTATCTATCTACAAGGCCCTTCACGGCTCAGTATCACCACCTGGGTGGCAAGTCACTCGTCAATGTCGAGATCTACATAGAACCCATCGGAGGGGGAGGTGTTCTCTTCTGCAACAATAATTAAGCAAACATGAGTACAAAGGTACTCAGCAAGTATTACAACAGATCCTACTATACATGCAACATTCTCAGCAAGGATAGTGGGGTTATTGCAGCAAGCCATCTTTGACTCTTCGCTAAGCTATCCTATGAGACAACTACATGTCAATATTTTGCGCACAAGAGTCCACTATTCACCACAACAATACGCTACCGTGGATCCTCCTCCATCATCCTACGGAAGGGGCATCCACGACACTCACAGTTGTCTTGAGGCTTTTTGGAGTATCCATTTACTTGTCTATGAACTGTATAGGAAAGCAAGTAGTCCTTTACTTCGGACGCGGCTATTCGAATAGATGATGTTAACCCTGCAGGGGTGTACTTATTCACACACGCTCTCACCACATACCGCCGTTTACATGACATGTACTCAGCAACCTTCAAGCGGAAGCCCAACGAGGGTGTCAGCCACGTCCTACCTAAACACTCAAGTCTCTAGTCCAGGTTTATCGCCTATCCAGGTTCCATCCACAGGGAGTCCGGCCGAGGTTTCCACATACAGCCCCGAACGATGCGTACAGGGTTCTGAGACACCAAACGGGTGCCCGGCATACCCGGCCATGGTGTATGTACCGCATAATAGCCCACCCCTAGGATCAGTGCTACGCACGGCCTCCAACACATATCCTATAAACACCAGAAACTAGTTGCAACTCCTGGACAGAGGACTAGGGTGGTTAAGAAGCCGAGAGGGTCAATTAAGGATCCCAATGCATGGTAGTAACTGATTCTTAAATCACACATAGAGATCTTGGTGCTTAAGGACAGTTCCAATGAAACAACCCACCATGTAATCCTACATGGCCTCTCATCGATACCTTTACCAAATCGTGTTCAACACATCACTCGCATTACCGACATAATCATTTCACTCTAGCCCATCACCCAGATGAACCAGACCTGACACGACTCTAAGCATAGCAGGCATAGCAAGGTAGGAAACACAGACATGGATAAATCAACTCCTACACATGCTAGTGGGTTTCATCTAGTTACTGTGGCAATGACAGGTCATGCAGAGGAAATAGGTTCAACTACCGCAGCACACAGCAGTTTGAAACGTTGTTGTCTTAAATGCAGTAAAATGAGAGCAGGAGCGAGAACATGGGATTGTATCAATATGATCAATGGGTCTGCTTGCTTGATGGACTGGTAGTAGGGTACTGTCCTTTAGTCGGATATTCGTAGGTATCCTTGGAGGCAGAACCTACCACGAAAGACACATCGGAACACAGTCATCACATGGCAATATGCAACAATATGATGCATGCTATGACATGGCAATATGGGTGTGATTTGGCTAATGCATTCTAAAACAGGTTGGTTTGAGTCCATTTGAATCAAAGATTCAAATGAAAGCACACGATAAGAAGTCATATTAATGCATTAGCTTGTTTCACTCAAACAGCAAGGTTAAAGTGTTCTAACATGAAACCATTACAGCTGGAAAGATTGGATTTTTCTAATCAATTTTCATATATAAAACTTTGCATTTGGAGTTACAGATTAATTTCTATGAATTTTTGAAGTTTATAACATTTTCTGGAATTTCCTATATAAGAATAAATCCAGTAAATGATTTACTGCGTCAGCATTGCATCAGGGTGATGTCAGCAGTCAACCGGGACGGTCCAGATCAAACATGACTAGTGGGTCCCACGTGTCAGTGTCATTAGACTAACTAATTTTAGTTAGTCATAATCCTAGGTTAATTAGCAGGACGGGCCCACATGGTCAAATGGGTCAAACCCACCGGCGACATGACACCGGCGAGGCCAGACGCGGCGGAGCAGCGCGGGATTCCTCCTTCGGTGACCAAATGGACGGCGGAGGGCATCTACGTGTAGCTAGGAGCTAGCCGCGTCGGGTGGTGCTAGTGGTTGGGCTCGGGGTCGCCGGAAACGATGGCGGCGATGAGTTTGGTGGCGGCCGGAGCTCGGACAAGCTCGAACTCATCGCTAGGAGGCACAGCGAGGTGCATGGAGTGGTGCTACGGCCTCCTGGGTGCTCAGGTTCGAGCCAATGTGACTGTGGCCATGACGGCGACGTGTAGAGGCGGCGGTGGGTGCGGGCGAGCTCGGTGCAGTCGCTGTGGTGCACGGCAGAGCGAACAGAGAGGATGGGGAGAGTCAGGAGCTCACGGGGATCACGATGAGCTAGGCGGCATGGTCGGGGATGAGCTGGTGCAGCGGTGACGGTGAAGGGGATCTCTGGCGACGGGCGGTGAAGACGAGGTCGGTGCGGTGGCTTCAGGGAGAACGAGCGCTCGGGGCTCGGTCTGCTCGACGGAGAGGATGGTGGCGGAGTTGCAGGACATGGCGAGACGGCGAGGAGGCGACGGTGGCTGCAGTTTTCACGTCGGCACGAGCGCGGCAGCATCGACCATGGCAGGGGAGAGCGAGAGAGAGGAACAGGGGGAGAGTGAGGTGTCTGGGCGGTCAAGCGGGCGATGTGGAGGCCGACCAGAGCGTCCAGGGGCGAAGCGGCAAGCAGCTGGCAACGTGGCGAGCTCATGCGGCCGGCGCCACCTCCTGCCTGCCTGCCTGGTGGGGAAGAAGAAGCTGCCTGGCACGACTAGCACAGTGTTGGGCCGCCAGGTGGGCCTGCCAGGTAGGTTAGCCAGGTAAGCCCCTTTCCTTTTTATTTTCTGTTTAGTTTTATTTTTGCAAGTTTGTGGCATTTCTAAAAATACCTAGGCACTTTCAAAAATCACCAAACTGCTCATGGCCACTGTTTGGAATAAATCCAACATGGAACATATCAGTTTAGGATTATTTGAGCATGTAAAATATTTACTAGCATTTAAATGCCCAAATTCAAATAACTAATGATTTAATCCAGTGACCTTAGGATGACCTAGGAAATTGTGCACCATTTTTGTCAGAGGTATAGGACCAAGCCAAAGATGATGAAAATTTTAGAAGGGCATTTCAGGTTCATTGAAAATATTTTTAGTAAAACCTAGTTGGTTTCAGGGGGGTGCTGGGTGTTCTGTCATCCCAATTTCCAAGTTTTTGATAAATTAAACATGATGCAAGCACTCTAATGCATGAACTAGATAGGGTGTGACAACTCACCCCCACTCAAAAGAATCTCATCCCGAGATTTAGGGTCCGTCGGGAAGAAGTTGGGGTACTCAAGTTGAAGACGATCCTCCCTTTCCCAAGTGGCTTCTTTCTCGGAATGGTTTGACCATTGAACCTTGAGAAACTTGATGTTGTGGCGTCGAGTGGTATGCTCGGCTTGATCAAGGATACGAACGGGATATTCCCGGTATGTGAGATTATCTTGGAGATCAAGCGTTTCGTGGTCCACTCCAAGGATAGGATCCGAGAAGCAATGCCTAAGTTGAGAAACGTGGAAGACATCATGAAATTTGGAAAGATGCGGAGGTAGTTCCAATTGGTAGGCAACTTCTCCTCGTTTAGAAAGAATGCGAAAGGGACCAATGTAACGAGGAGCAAATTTTCCTTTGATACTAAACCGGTGGGTTCTCTTCATAGGAGTAACCCGAAGGTAAGCCTTCTCGTCGACTTCAAAAGTCATGGCCTTATGTTTACGATCATATTGGCTCTTTTGACGGGATTGGGTTGTTTTCAACTCTTCACGAACAATGCGAACTTGGTCTTCTGCTTCCTGGATCATATCCAGGCCAAAGAATTTTCTTTCCCCGGTTTCTGACCAGTTAAGAGGCGTTCGACACCTTCGTCCATAGAGAACTTCAAAAGGAGCTTTGCCCAAGCTAGACTGATAGCTATTGTTATGAGAAAATTCGGCAAATGGAAGGCATTTCTCCCAATCCATTCCGAATGAGATAACAGAAGCTCAGAACATATCTTCTAGAATTTGATTGACGCACTCTACTTGACCACCTGATTGAGGGTGGAAGGCGGTTCTAAAGGAGAGACGAGTCCCCATAGCATTTTGGAAACTTTCCCAAAATCGAGAGGTGAAGAGACTTCCACGGTCTGAGTTAATCTCCAATGGAACACCATGAAGAGACACTATTCGAGAGATATACAAGTCTGCTAGCTGGCTAGCGGTTATACTCTCCTGAACATGTAGGAAGTGGGCTACTTTGGAAAGACAGTGATGACAACGAAAATAGCATTATTCCCTTTCTTGGTCCTGGGAAACCCGGTGATGAAGTCCATACCGACTTTATCCCATTTCCATTCAAGAATAGCTAAAGGTTGAAGGCTGCCAGCAGGCCATTGATGCTCTGCTTTAACACGACGACAGACGTCACAATTTGCAATATATTGAGCAATTTCTCTCTTCATCCTAGTCCACCAAAACCTCTGGCGTAGGTCTTGATACATTTTAGTACTACCAGGATGAATGGTGAGAGGAGAATCATGAGCTTCCTTAAGGATCAGTTTCCGTAGTTGCTGTTTCTTGGGAACCACTAGGCGTTTCTCAAAGAAGACAACACCTTGATCATTCACAGAGAAACATTTAGCAGCTCCGCTAGCAATGTTCTCCTTGATCCGAGATATCCCCTTGTCATACCGCTGGGTGGCTATGATCTGATCCATAAGGGTCGGTTTCGCCACCAAGGTAGATAGGAATTCTCGAGGAACAATGTGAACATTAAGCTTCCCAAATTCCTCATGGAGAAGTGTTTGACCTTGTTGTAACATCAGGTTGTTACAATAGGATTTACGACTTAGTGCATCAGCCATAACATTGGCTTTTCCCGGGGTGTACGTTATTCCTAAGTCGTAATCTGAGATCAACTCGACCCAACGTCTTTGCCTGAGATTCAAATCCGGTTGGGTGAAGATATATTTTAGACTTTCGTGATCGGTGAAGATCTCGCAACGATTACCGAGAAGGTAATGTCGCCAGGTTTTGAGTGCATGGACTACAACTGCAAGCTCTAGATCATGTGTGGGATAGTTTTCCTCGTGTGGGTGTAACTGCCGTGAAGCATAGGAAATTACATGATGATCTTGCATGAGTATTCAACCTAGTCCTTGTTGCGAGGTGTCGCAATAGATAATAAAGTCCTTGGAGAAATCTGGTGGTACGAGTACGGGAGCAGATGTCATGCGTCTTTTCATTTCCTGAAAGTTGAACTCGCACTATGGGGTCCACTCGAACTTTTTATCTTTCTTGAGGATTCCAGTTAGAGGTTTAGCAACCTTGGAGAAAGTTCTCGACGAAGCGGCGACAGTAGCTCGCTAAGCCAAGGAAACTCCGAACTTGCTTCACCATTTCATGTGAAGTCCAATCAAGGACAGCTTGAACTCGCTTGGGATTGACAGCAATACCCTTACTAGAGATTACATGGCCTAGGTAGGTCACTTCTGGTAACCAAAATTCACATTTAGATAATTTGGCATATAGGCGATGCTCTCGATGTTTCATCAATACTAGCCTTAGATGCTCGTCATGATCTTCCTCATTCTTGGAGTAGATGAGTATATCATAGAGGTATACCACGATGAATTTATCCAAATACTCCATGAAGATCGAGTTCATTAACCGAGAGAAAGTGGCTGGATCATTGGTTAAACCAAAGGACATGACGGTGTACTCGTATTGGCCATAGCGAGTAACAAAGGTCGTTTTGGGAATGTCCCTGTTCTTGATTTTGATTTGATGGTAGCCCAACCTCAAATCCATTGAGGAGAAGACTAAGGATCCAACAAGTTGATCATACAGGTCGTTGATCCTGGGGAGCAGATACTTGTTCTTTATGCTGACCAAGTTGATGGGTCCATAATCTACAACCATCTGATCCGTACCATCCTTCTTCTTGACGAAGAGGACGGGGCAAGCCCATGGAGAAGAACTTGGACGGATGAAACCCTTTTTCAAGGACTCATTGAGTTGTTTCTTAAGCTCAGCTAGTTCTAGGGGTGCCATCTTACAGGGTCTTCTAGAGATTGGAACAGTTCCTGGTACAAGGTCTATCACGAACTCGACATCCCTGTCAGGTGGAACACCTGGCAATTCTTCTAGAAAGACATCCGCGAAGTCACGAACTACTGGAATATCTTCAAGGTCTGGAAGAGGGTTGGCATTTAGGGAGTAGAGTTGACGCTTGGCCACTCGGGTTAAGACATTGACCGTCTTGTTCGATGGGTGAGTAAATTGAACAGTTCTAGTGGCACAATCAATCTTAGCATAATGGGCTGACATCCAGTCCATACCTAAGATGATATTTATGTCCGAGGACTTGAGAGCTATTAAGGATGCAAGGAAGACAAGTCTATCAACAAGAATTTCATTCACATGGCTTACTCTAGAAGTTTTCCATCTACAGCCAGGGGTTTCAATTTCCATGGTGGTGGGCATGTCACAGAAGGTCATGTTATGCAATCGAGCATAGCTCTCATATATGAATGAATGAGATGCTCCAGTATTAAAAAGAACAGATGTCGGATGGTAGTTAACAAGGAGCATACCAAGGACGACGTTAGGATCATCATGAGCCTGCTCTGCTGAGACATAGTTAACATGGCCACGTGCAATGGTGGCTGTCTTGGCATAAAACACCTTTCCCGCTGGCTTACCACGGCCAACGGACTTCCCGGACTGGTTGGTGTTATTGTTCTGGGGACACTCTCGGTTGTCGTGACCTGGCTCTCCGCACTTGAAGCATGTCATAGTGTTGGTGCGCGAGCAGCATTGGCGGCCGGTCCACCATAAGCCTTAGGTGGTGCATACTGCTGGGTTGGGAGAGGTGCCTCATAGGATGGCCTCAGAGTGAACCTGGCTGGCAGAGCTGTATTTGGAATCCACATCCGGCTTCTGAGAACCAGAGCCGGATGATGAACCAAAATCACGGAAATGCTTACGTGTAGCTTCATAGTCAGTCTGACCGGTTTCAGCACTGATGGCTTTGTTCACAAGCTTCTGGAAGGAGGTGCACTCGTGCAAACGGAGGTCACGGCGAAGCTCGGGGACAATTCCCTTCCGGAACCTCGCCTGCTTCTTGGCGTCAGTGGACACTTCCTCGGGTGCATAATGTGCCAAGTTTCCAAACTCACGGCTGTAGGCATCCACGGTCAGTCCGCCTTGAGTGAAGTTGCAGAATTCCTCTCTCTTGTGATCCATAAGACCCTCCGGAATGTGGTGTTCACGGAAAGCCGCGCTGAATTCTACCCAAGTGGTAACCTCGTCGGCTGGGCGCATAGCCTCATAGTTTTCCCACCAAAAGCTAGCAGGGCCCTCAAGGCGATAAGCAGCGTAAGTGACTTTGTCGGCTTCGGCTACGCGTGTAGAACGTAGCTTATGGGTAATGCTGCGAAGCCAGTCATCCACATCAAGAGGCTTGACAGAATGATGGAAGGTTGGTGGGGTCAGCTTGATGAAATCATTGAGAGACACCAAGTCGTTCCTCTGGGAACGTGTAGTATTCTGCTCGATGCGTTCTAACAACCGGTTTGTCTCGCGTTTATTCCTTTTTGCCTCCATCATGACTTCAGCCAAGGAAGGTGGATGGGGCAGATTCCTATCCCTAGTTCCACTGGCTTCACCCTGCTCCTAAACGGCAGGGGTGCTTCGGGTGTTCACCATCCTAGGAAAACAAAACAACGGTTTAGACAAGGATGTCAAAGTTGTGGCATAAGAATGCAGAATGTAATGGATGACACGGAATGTAGAGATGTTCATCTGTACGACATGGTAATACAGAAAGTGCCATATATATACCATCGGTCATACACACCATACATAGTTTAGTACAAGCCCAAGCTGAAGTACAGCTACGGTGAAAGATCAGTACATCTCATCAGAGGCATTCCAAGCTCCTATACATTATTTTTCTACGCCTCTAGAATTCAGTACACACTAAGTCATATTCCACCAGACGCGCAGGACTGTGGAAATACAACTGATACAATACAAGTGAAGCTACTACCAACTCAGATGTCTACGTAGTAATCTTCATAGAGATTACCACCATATCCTGGGAGCTGAACATGATCATCTGGAAACAGTCGGTTCTGTGGAGCTTGCGTTCCATAAGGACTCGGATGTGGCCTTGGTCCAGCAAACGGTGGCAGACGGGGTCCACGGGGAGGGGTGATGCCTCCTACATCACGCTAGTCCATACGATCCAGCAGACCATACTGCACGGGGTACAAATCCCTCATGTCCATATACCCAGCCTGCACAACTGGTGCAAACCGTGTCAGAGTGGCCTAGTGATCAGATTGACTGTTGAAAAGCTCCATTCGCAAAGCACGATTCTCGCGCTCCTTATCCTCAAGCAACTCTGTGGTGGTGCGGAGTAGCGAATCCTCATGGGAGGAGTCAGCGTAGAGAGCCTGGTAGTAACCTTCTGCACCAGGGAGTGATGCTGGCATATAGCAGAACTCAGTGTTCCGAAGCAAGGGAAGCCTAGCCCGCATAATAGTCATCATCGAGTAACCAGCGTCCTGCACGGATATCTCGATGGTAACCCCGAGTCCATATGAACAATGGAGGGGTTCAGTAGCCCCAGGATAGGAAGGGTATATCCTGACTGCGCAAAGGTATTGGCTCTGATTGAAATCTCGATACTGCTCCTCAACGGTATACTCAGGATACCATCGATAGCCAGCCTCGGTTATCACGCGGACCAGCATGTCAATGTGACCAGGTACATCGAGGCACCGAGTCAAACTAACCACTTGATTCTGGGTGCGGGTGGCCATCTGAAAGCATGAAATAATGCAAAGGCATTAGAATTTTCTAGGAGAATTCGGATAGCATAACAGCTATAATTGCTCAGAAAAAGATTTGAGACATTCACAACAGTTGGCAAAGCCACTCAACAACATCATGTGAAGGTTCTGGTTCAACTGACAACATACTAAAAGTAGTAGAAACTGAACTGAGGCCTGGAACCAACAATCCTAAGATTCTACGGATTAGTAACACGTGAACCTGATAGAGAGATGAGATCCTAGTCCTTAACCCACGTAGAAAGAGAAGAGGATGACTCAGATCATAGGGAATAAGGTAAAGGAGTAAAAAGAGCCTTACGTCCCTCCCACAATCAATTCACCTAGATATAACTAAAACATTTCTAGACTCGACATCGACCAGTTTGTCTTAACGAACCTACAGGAAGTCCGGCTCTGATGCCAACGCTGTTAGGACCCCGATTCTAAGTCACACCGATCTAGCCTATAACAACTCATATCACTTTGCTGCCTCACGCACGGCATTCCCACGGGTGTCGCCTTACCATGGCCTGGGACCGTTTGCGCCTTTTGGCTCACATATATGATAGTTTCGCTAGCATCCATATGACAGAGAACCCGGGCCGACATGACTAGTCGTGAACCCAAAGTGGCAATAACTTATGGGGACATGCATACATGAATCAACATCGAGCATGTCGGTCAACAGCGTATGAATCTGGGCTGTAGCAACTGGGCTAACAAGACTCCGGGAACCCAGGCTGTAGAAGACTAACAGGACTCTAGATGTCTCCGCATGACATTTCCCCGAAGGGACAGACACATGAACGAAGTGAGTCACATGTCGGCCAGTCTAAGTGTTCCGGAGCAGTAGTGCTGGGCTAGCAGGACTCCGATAAACCGGGCTGTAGCGGACTACCAAGGCTTAGTGGAAGCACTAGACTACATTTCCCCATAAGAGAGGCTACCAAGGATAAACAACTAGATTGTCGGATCCCACACATACCAAGCATTTCAAACATACACACAATATGCTCGATATGTGTAAATACAACATGGCATCACAACAAAACTGTACAACTCAAAGTACTTTATTTAGAAGGCTCCAGAGAGCCATACATAATATGTTCATACAGGTAGGGGTCACACGACCCGACATTCAAGTCATACAAACATACAAGCACATGCGGAAGCAAACTTGTCTAAGTACAGACAACTAGAAAGCAAGAAGGCTTGACGAAGCCTGTCTATCTAAAAGGCCCTTCACGGCTCAGGATCACCACTTGGGTGGCAAGTCACTCATCAACATTGAGATCTACATAGAACCCATCGGAGGGGGCAGTGTTCTCTTCTGCAACAGTAATTAAGAAAACATGAGTACAGAGGTACTCAGCAAGTATTACAACATATCCTACTATACACGCAACATTATCAAGAAGGGTAATAGGGTTATTGCAGCAAGCCAGCTTTGACTCTTGGCTAAGCTATCCTACGAGACAGCTACTTGTAAATGTTTTTGCGCACACGAGTCCACTATTCACAACAACAATACACTACCATGGATCCTCCTCCGTCAACCTACAGAAGGGCCATCCACGACACTCACACTTGTCTTGAGGCTTTTAGGAGTATCCATTTACTTGTCTATGAACTGTATAGGCAACCAAGTAGTCCTTTACCGCGAACACGACTATTCGAATAGATGATGTTAACCCTGCAGGGGTGTACTTCTTCACACATGCTCTCACCACTTACCGCCGTTTACACGACATGTACTCGCCAACCTTCAAGCGGAAGCCCAACAAGGGTGTTCGCCACAGCCTACCTAAACACTCAAGTCTCTAGTCCAGGTTTATCACCTATCTAGGTTCCATCCGCAGGGAGTCCGCCCGAGGTTTCCACATACGGCCCCGAACAATGTGTACAAGGTTCCGAGACACCAAACGAGTGCCCGACATACCCGGCCATGGTGTATCTAGCGCATCATAGCCCACCCCTAGGGTTAGCACATATCATATAAACACTAGAAACTAGTTGCAACTTCTAGACAGAGGACTAGGGTGGTTAAGAAGACAAGAAGGTCAATTAAGGATCCCAATGCATGGTAGTAACTGATTCTTAAATCACACATACATATCTCGATGCTTAAGGACGGTTGCAATGAAATAACCCACCATGTACTCCTACATGGCCTCTCATCGATACCTTTACCAAATCATGTTCAACACATCACTCGCATAACCGACATAATCATTTCACTCTAGCCCATCACCCAGATGAACCAGACCTGACACGCTCTAAGCATAGCAGGCATAACAAGGTAGGAAACACAGACATGGCTCAATCAACTCCTACACATGCTAGTGGGTTTCATCTAGTTACTGTGACAATGACAGGTCATGCAGAGGAAATGGGTTCAACTACCGTAGCACACAGCAGTTTGAAACATTGTTGTCTTAAACGCAGTAAATGAGAGCAGGAGTGAGAACATGGGATTGTATAGATATGATCAATGGGGCTGCTTGCCTGATGGAGTGGTAGTAGGGTACAGCCTTTCAGTCGGATATTCGTAGGTATCCTCGGAGGCAGAACCTACCACGAAAGACACATCGGAACACAATCATCACATGGCAATATGCAACAATATGATGCATGCTATGACATGGCAATATGGGTGTGTTTTGGCTAATGCATTCTAAAACAGGTTGGTTTGAGTCCATTTGAATCAAAGTTTCAAATGAAAGCCCATGATAAGAAGTCATATTAATGCATTAGCTTGTTTCACTTAAACAGCAGGGTTAAAGTGTTCTGACATGCCTGAAACCATTACAGATGGAAAGATTAGATTTTTCCGATCAATTTACAGATTAATTTCTATGAATTTTTGAAGTTTATAACATTTTCTAGAATTTCCGGTATAAGAATAAATCGAGTAAATGATTTCTGCGTCAGGGTCACGTCAACAGTCAACGGGGACGGTCCAGGTCAAACCTGACCAGTGGGTCCCGCGTGTCAGTGTCATTAGACTAACTAATTTTAGTTAGTCCTAATCCAAGGTTAATTAGTAGGGCGGGCCCACATGGTAAAATGGGTCAAACGCACAGGCGACATGACGCCGGCGAGGCCAGACGCGATGGAGCAGCGCGGGATTCCTCCTCCGGCGACCAAATGGACGGTGGAGGGCACCTACATGTAGCTGGGAGCGAGCCGCGTCGGGTGGTGCTAGTGGTTGGGCTCGGGGTCACCGGAAACGACGCCGGTGACGAGTTTGGTGGCGGCCGGAGCTCGGACGAGCTCAAACTCGTCGCTAGGAGGCACGGCGAGGTGCGTGGTGTGGTGCTACGGGCTCCTGGGGATGTGGTGAGTGTGGTGGTGTCGGTGTCAAAACTGGCAGATCTCGGGTAGGGGGTCCCGAACTGTGCGTCTAGGCTGGATGGTAACAGGAGGCAAGGAACACGATGTTTTACCCAGGTTCGGGCCCTCTTGATGGAGGTAAAACCCTACGTCCTGCTTGATTAATATTGATGATATGGGTAGTACAAGAGTAGATCTACCACGAGATCAAGGAGGCTAAACCCTAAAAGCTAGCCTATGGTATGATTTTTGTATGATGAAATTGTCCTACGGACTAAAACCCTCTGGTTTATATAGACATCGGAGAGGGTTAGGGTTACACAAAGTCGGTTACAATGGTAGGAGATCTTGAATATCCGCATCGCCAAGCTTGCCTTCCACGCCAAGGAAAGTCCCATCCGGACACGGGATGAAGTCTTCAATCTTGTATCTTCATAGTCCTGGAGTCCGGCTGAAGGTATAGTCCGGCTACCTGAACACCCCCTAATCCAGGACTCCCTCAGTAGCCCCTGAACCAGGCTTCAATGATGACGAGTTCGGCGCGTAGATTGTCTTCGGCATTGCAAGGCGGGTTCCTCCTCCAAATTCTACATAAAAGTTTGTAAACACCAAGAGTAGTGTCCGGCTCTGCAAAATAAGTTTCCACGTATTGCCACAGAGAGAATAATATTAACACAAATCTAATCTGCTGACGTATTCCACAGCGTGACATCACACTACGGCCAAGCCTTTATTCGAATCGTTTTCACTTTTCCACCTCAGCATGTTTGGCGAGGTGGTTTCCTTGGCACGTCTTGTCAAAGCAGAGATCGTGTCCCCCATTTACGGGATTCTCATCAATACGGACGTGGGTAACCCAACCACGCCATTTATCACGGCGCTTGGGAGGCAAGCGAGTTCTACTAGGCTGGTGGGGATGCATAGTCGCATCCGCTCATATAAGGGGATAAGGATCCACCTTTTTACCTACGCCTTCTTCCTCCTTTGCCTATCCATCTTCTGCGCACCCGAGCTCCAGCGCCCAAGCCCGCACTTCCTACCTCAACCTTCTCCAACAATGTCCGGAGCGGGAGCAAAGTGGATGGTCCCCTCCGTCACGGAGGGCCATGTCAAAAGGCTAAGGAAGGCCGGATACCTGTCCAAAGACATCGCGCACCGGCTTCCTGAGGAGGGGCAGCTTCTCCCCACCCCAAGGCCCCATGAGAGGGTAGTATTTCTTCCCCACTTCCTCCGTGGACTGGGTTTTCCTCTCCACCCATTTGTCCGCGGGCTCATGTTCTACTATGGCCTAGATTTCCACGATCTAGCCCCGAATATCATCCTCAATATCTCGGCGTTTATCGTCGTGTGCGAGGCTTTCCTCTGCATCCGCCCCCATTTCGGCCTCTCGCTCAAGACCTTCAATGTCAAGCCAAAGGTGGTGCGCGGCAACCAGGCGGAGTGCGGAGGTGCCATGGAGGGAAAAATAGCCAATGTCCTATGGCTCGAGGGCTCCTTTGTGGAGACCTTGAAGGGGTGGCAGTCAGGGTGGTTTTACATCACCGAGCCACGCGATCCGAAGTGGATCGCAGCCCCTGAATTCCAATCCGGACCCCCTACGCGGCTCACATCCTGGAAGGAGACGGGCTTGTCGTGGGGCGACGAAGAAGAGGTGACCGGACTACAAAAATGCATCCAGTCCCTGGTGAACAAGCAGCTCAAGCTTGTCAACGTAGTCCAGGTCATGCTCGTCCGCCGGATCCTTCCATGTCAAGAACGGGACTTCAATTTGTGTGAGTTCAACCCGGCGCAGCACCGAACTCTGAGCAGGCTCTTCGACACGACGTACGAAGATGTCTGGAAGGGGCTAACCAAAGGCGCCGAGGCTCCCACATCCACCTCCGAAGACCGTGGATTCAGCTCGCAGTGTCCTGCTGGCGAGGTGAAATATTTTCATCTTTTACAGGATGTTAAGTTTTCTTCATAGTTTGAGTCTATGCGGGATCTAAACTCCCTCACCTTTGACAGGATTGGCAGGCGAAGTCCGGACTGATTAACTGTCTAGCTCCCTTGCCCGAAGACCCAGCCCCTGCTCTCCTAGTGAAGTTGCTGGTTCCGGCACCTTATGTGGTGCCGGAGAAGAAGACCAAGAAGAAGAAGGCCATAGGGACTCGAAAGAGTTCCCGGCATATGGTGGTGTCGGACTCGTCGTCCGATGAGTCCGAGACGCGCTCCTCCCGTGAAGACGAGGAGGAGGAAGAAGAGACCTCTCCCCCTCCAGCGGGGGGCGGGGGGGGGGAGAGAAGAGGAAGGCCGCCCTAGTAGGGGAGGCGGAGGGTCCAAGAAGAGGAAAACCCCTCCGCCGGACTACGCCCCCGACGCCGACGAGGACGAGGAGGAGTGGTCGGACAGGGCCAAGCGTCCGGCGAAATCATAAGTGTTCGGATACCAGAGTAACTCATGATATTCCTTTTGTTGTGCAGCTTTCCCTAATGTCAAATACAATCATGCAGCCCGCCCAGGGACGGGCTCGACGAGTCGTCGAGCGGCTCCCTGGATTCATCGGACGTGAATTCAGTTCCGCCCGCTGCCTCCCCCTGTGCTGCAGATGACGCCGAAGTGGCGTCGCGACAAGCTCCGGGGCAAGAGGAGGTGGTCCAGGAGGAGCCGCGAGGCGACCTCCCAGACTCCAGGAGTGAAGGGTACAAGACCCCCCAGGGCTCCATGTCCGGCTTTAAGCTGGACACCGCGCTGGAATCGTCAACGGTTCTGGACCGCGGTAGGCGAACTCCTGCCAAGAGGAGCAAGCCTATTGAGCCGGCGTCCTCCGTCCAACCGGAGGCGCCGGACAATCTGCTGGAGGTGCTTAAGGGCGCCTCCATCGACGAGGAGAACCATACCATCATGAGTACGGTGGTCGAGAAGGTTCGGTCTGCCAAAAGCGGACTTACTGAAGCTTGTGCTAGCCTTCTAACAGGCTTCGAGGTAAGTAGAAATATGTAAAAATATTACCGCATAGACAGTAGCCCCTGATGCTCTGTTTGGCGTTCAGAAAGAAAAGCCGAATAGAGGATCTATTAAATATCGCAGGAGTCTAACTAAAAAGGAGTCAATATACGTATGCAGGCTTCGCTGCTGGCCACCGCCGCACTGACTGCGAAGGTGGGTGCCCTGACGCAGGGCCTCGAGCGGACCGAGCAAGAGCTCAGCCTTGCCAAACGGCAGCTCGAGGAGAAAGAAGGTAAGAGATACCTTATAGAAAAAATGCCTATAAGAAGACGCAATTGCAAAAAATGACAGGAGTATATTGCTTATTTTAGGGGCCACAACTGAGGTGGCGACCCTCAAGCAGGCGCTGTCCGAGGACAAGAATGGAGCGGCCACGGAGCGCACCGAGCGGGAGAAATTTGAGGCGCAGGTCGGCAAGGTGCAGCAAGAGCTTCAGGCTCTCATGAAAAAACATGAGAGTTTGGAGCTCGACTCAAAGACGCGAGCGTCCGAGCTTGCTGCGGCCCTTAAAACTGCCAAATCTACCAAGGCCGAAGCCCAGAAGGCCCTCCAAGAATTGGATGCGGTGAAAAAGATAGCGGCGGGTAAGGCATTCTCTATGCAAAGAAGACATATAAAAGTAAACTACTTGTTACTTACCCAAATCCGGAGCTCTCCTGGGGCATTCACAGATATTCCCCGCAGCGTATCCGATGCCGCTGCATTCTACCGAGCCAAGGAAGGCAGCTCGACGGAGAAGGTGTTCTGGTCTCAGTACGCTGAGGCCAGACACCCTGTGCCCTTGAGTGACCAGCTGAAGCAGCTGGTCGAGCTCCACAAGGCGGCCGAACAGGCCCTGAAGGGCTTCATAGTTCGGCTGTGGCCTGGAGAGGCCCTGCCCGAGAGCTACTTCGGACTGGTGCAGCGGCTGGTGGAGGCTTGTCCAAGGCTCGAGGTCATCAAGCGCTCCGTCTGCATCGAAGGTGCCCGTAGGGCCCTTGCCCGTGCAAAGGTGCACTGGGGTAAGCTGGACGGTGAGAAGCTTGTGAGGGACGGGCCACCGCCGAGGAAGGAGCATCGCAAGCCCGAGAACTATTACAAGGATGTTCTGGCCGGTGGCCGCCTTATGGCGGATGAATGCACCAAGGATGTAATTTTTGAATGAACTCGCTCGTGTTATCCTGTGCGCTGAAAACTTGTTCATGTGCGCTAAGCAATGCTTGAATTTAAAATATTACTTTCTGTGCATCCGTTTATCAAAAAATTGAGAGATGGCCAGTCGTCGGTTTCTGCCCCCATGCCACTAGTGCTGGGGTGTTCGGGATAAACCTGAGCGCTCTTTTTCCCATGATTGGGTCCATCGAGGGAGGCGCTCAGCACAACGAACAAGGCAATTGGACTATAATGCTTGAACACTCTCACTTAGCCATAGAACTCTATAATTTTAAATTTCAATGAAGCCCCTAGTATTCGGAAGACCGAGTTCGGGGCGCTATCCACGCCTTGGCTGGACAAAGCCGGTTCCTAGCTCGAAGCGGCATAAGTCTTTAAGGACTCGAAAAACCTCTTGAATAGTGACCGGTCTCTCGCCTCATCATGACAGTCAGTTTTAGCTTTCTCTACTGAGGTGCTCAGCCCAGCTCAGTCGGGGCACAATCGCAGTAGTTCTCCTAGTGAAACCTTAGCCGATATAGCGGAACGTAAGGCACCAAAACATAGGAGCCGGGCGAACCCAACTATTGACCCAAATCATGATTCGGAGCCGATGCATATAGTGCTATAAGTTCGGGGTGCCGCACTTGTGAAAGTGTATGGACTTCTCACGCCATATTGATGGGTACTGAAGCCCCTGGCGTATTTTTGTCGTACCACAGTGTGCGGATGCAACATGTTACTGATAAACATATATATATAAAGAGGATAATGCAAAAAATAGACAAAAAGCTATGCATTGTTCATAGAAAGGCTGCTATGAAAGCGGAACGATACAAATAGTGCGATAAGCAAAAGAAATTGGACTATTTAACATGTCCTGGCCAGGGGCAGGCCACGGAATTGTATTAAAAAACAGGTATACTGCTCGCAATAGAGACCACCTGGGAGTTCCATAATGCGGCGTGGCTTGTCTGCTTTCTTGGATCTTGCATCGTTTGTGCGGCAGTTGAATTGCTGAACGGGTCATCCGAAGTATGGAGTCCTGAGAGTAAGAGAAAAAAAGAAGAAGAAAAAAGAATCCGACAACCCCTGGTGCGGTTTAAGCCGTATTTCAGGCGTGCCGTGATAGTGCCCCTTCCCCTGTGCCCATGGTATTTCAAGAGCGTAGTTATGTACGCGAAGCACTGGTTTCGCTATATCGCGAGGGCTAGGGTTGGCGCCGCATTGCTACGCTAGCTCAGAACGTGCCAGGCGGTCTTGTTGTAGGGTACTCCGGGCGCGCTTGACAGTGTCCGGCATTTTGAAGGCCGAACTGGAGAACTGCCTAGAGAGGCTGCTTTGTACTTCTGCTGCGAGCGCTGCCGTGTGCTCCTCCGTTCGGAGGGAGCGTTCGGTGTTCCCATTGACCGTGATTACTCCTCTAGGGCCTGGTATCTTGAGCTTGAGGTATGCATAGTGCGGTACTGCGTTGAATTTTGCGAATGCGGTTCGCCCGAGCAGTGCGTGATATCCACTACGGAACGGGACTATGTCGAAGATTAACTCCTTGCTTCGGAAGTTATCCGGGGATCCGAAGACCACTTCCAGTGTGACTGAGCCTGTACAGTTGGCTTCTACACCTGGTATGACGCCTTTAAAGGTCGTTTTGGTGGGCTTGATCCTCGAGGGATCTATGCCCATTTTTCGCACTGTATCTTGGTAAAGCAGGTTCAGGATGCTGCCGCCATCCATGAGGGCTCTTGTGAGATGAAATCCGTCAATGATTGGGTCTAGAACCAATGCGGTGAAGCCACTGTGATGGATGCTAGTGGGGTGGTCCCTTCGATCAAAGGTGATCGGGCAGGAGGACCATGGGTTGAACTTTGGGGCGACTGGCTCCATCGCATATACGTCCCGTAATGCACGCTTCTGCTCCCTCTTGGGGATGTGGGTTGCGTATATCATGTTCACCGTCCGCACTTGCGGGGGAAATCCCTTCTACCCACCGTTGTTTGGTGGCCTGGGCTCCTCCTCGTTGTCGCTATACAGCCCCTTGTCTTTGTTTTCGGCTCTTAACTTGCCTGCCTGCTTGAACACCCAACAATCCCCGTTGGTGTGATTGGCTGGCTTTTCGGGGGTGCCATGTATCTGGCACAAGCGGTCGAGTATTTGGTCCAAACTGGATGGGCCCTGAGTATTTCTTTTGAATGGCTTTTTCTGTTGACCAGATTTGTAGCCTCGGAATCCGACATTAACTGCCGTATCCTCGTTGTTGTCGCTGTTAACATGGCGCTTTTGTTTGTTTCGACGCGACCTGTTGCTTTTGTCCTTGGAATTCGAATTACCAGGGTTCTTGGTTAAATTGTTGCTGCGAGCTAGCCAGCTGTCTTCTCCCGCGCAAAAGCGGGTCATGAGTGTCGTGAGGGCTGCCATAGATTTCGGCTTTTCCTGTCCCAGGTGCCGGGCAAGCCACTCGTCACGGATATTATGCTTGAAGGCCGCTAAGGCCTCTGCGTCCGGATAGTCGACTATCTCATTTTTCTTTGTTAGGAACCGTGTCCAGAATTGCCTGGCCGATTCCTCTGGCTGCTGAATTAGGTGGCTTAGGTCATCGGCGTCCGGTGGTCGCACATAAGTGCCCTGGAAGTTGTCAAGGAATGTGGCTTCCAGGTCCTCCCAAGAACCGATTGAGTCTGCTGGCAAGCTGTTAAGCCAATGCCGGGCCGGTCCCTTATGTTTGAGTGGGAGGTATTTGATGGCGTGTAGATCATCACCGCGGGCCATGTGGATATGAAGGAGATAATCCTCGATCCATACCGCAGGATCTGTTGTGCCATCGTACGATTCGATGTTTAAGGGTTTGAAGGATTTTATGATCCATTACTTCATCTGTGAAGCATAGTGGGTGTGCGGAGCCTCTGTATTGGGAAATATCACGACGCAGCTCGAAGGAGCTTTGTCTGTTGAGTTCGGCCCAGCCGGATTTATTGCATCCGAAGTGACAATCACCGTCACATGCCGTGGGGCGCCTGCACAATCCATAGATCGATCTTGTTTGCCTTGCCTTGTCCTCCAGTATGTCACACAGGTCGGGCGCATTTTCCCGTGCCTTAGTATGCTTGACGCGACGTCGGGGCATGGCTTGAGTGGAGGGCCAAGAGGCCTCTCTGTCGCGGCCACGAGGTGGCCGGTCGGCCATGTCATGCGCTGGTGATGTAGGTGCTTCCTCCTCTAGTCGGGGTAGCAGCCTGCGCTTTGGGTAACTCTAGGAGGGGCGTTCGAGTTCATACTCTTAGGCCGCAAGGACTTCAGTCCATCTGTCAGCTAGCAAATCCTGATCAGCTCTAAGCTGTTGCTCCTTTTTCTTGAGGCTGCTTGTCGTGGCCATAAGCCTGCGTTTAAAACGCTCTTGTTCGGCGAGATCCTCTAGCACAACGAACTCGTCGTCGTCGAGGCTTGCCTCGTCTTCAGAGGGAGGCGTATAATTATCGTCCTCAACCTCTTGGTCCGCCGCCCTCTCGTGAGGGCTGGCTTCTTTGTCCTCCTGTGCTGAATCTTGCTAGAGGGGGTGTTCTTCGGCGCTATCCGGAGTAGTATTATCTCCCGTGCTGGAATCACCGTTTTTGCTTTGGTGGGATTTAGAGCGGCGCCGCTGACGCCGGAGCCTGGGCTGTTTCTTAGAGGTATCATCTTCCATTGTTCCATCGCCATCTCCATCCTTTGGAGTGTCCACCATATATATGTCATATGACGAGGTGGCCTTCCAGCGCCCTACAGGTGCTGGTTCTTGTTCGTCTCCTGCATCGTCGTCCATGCCGTTGATGTCTTCGGAGTCGAAGTCAAGCATGTTGCTTAAGTCGTCGACAGTGGCTACGAAGTGGGTGGTGGGTGGGTTTTGAATTTTTTCCTTGTCCGTATACCAACCTTGCTGACCGTAGTCCAGCCAGGGCTCTCCTGATAAAGAGAGAGACTTTATAGAATTCAGGATGTCGTCGAAGGGCGAGTGCTGAAAGATGTCCGCGGCGGTGAACTCCATTATCGGCGCCCAATTAGATTCGATCGGCAGGGGCGCAGGGAGCTCGAAGTTCGGAGAGGAATCCGGCTCCTTGGAGTCACGGGCCATGCGGAGTGCGGGGCTGGAGTTCGGCTCGATCGCCTCTGAGATCGCAGCCTCTAAGGCAACGTCCAACCGCTGATCCTCGATCGGCGCAGTAGGCTCCGAATCAATGGTCGAAACCGATGCGTGTGCGGCCTCCAAGGCGCTGTTCGGCGGCAGAGCTATATCATGCCCATCAAGACAGTGCGGCGCGCTTGGCTATGGCTCGAATCCATCGAAGATCAAGTCCCCGCGGATGTCAGCCGTGTAGTTTACGCTTCCATACCTGACCTGATGGCCAAGGGCGTAGCTTTTGATCTGCTCAAGGTGGCCAAGCGAATTGGCCCACAGTGCAAAGCCGCCGAAGACGAAGATCTGTCCGGGGAGAAAAGTCTCACCCTGGACTGCATCGTTGTTGATGATCGAAGGAGCCATCGGGCCTAAAAGCGACGACACAGAGGAACTCTCAATGAAAGCACCAATGTCGGTGTCAAAACCGGCGGATCTCGGGCAGGGGGTCCCGAAATGTGCGTCTAGGCTGGATGGTAACAGGAGGCAAGGAACACGATGTTTTACCCAGGTTCGGGCCCTCTTGATGGAGGTAAAACCCTACGTCCTGCTTGATTAATATTGATGATATGGGTAGTACAAGAGTAGATCTACCACGAGATCAAGGAGGCTAAACCCTAAAAGCTAGCCTATGGTATGATTGTTGTATGATGAAATTGTCCTACGGACTAAAACCCTCCGGTTTATATAGACATCGGATAGGGTTAGGGTTACACAAAGTCGGTTACAATGGTAGGAGATCTCGAAAGTCCCATCCAGACACGGGACGAAGTCTTCAATCTTGTATCTTCATAGTCCTGGAGTCCAGCTGAAGGTATAGTCCGGCTACCCGAACACCCCCTAATCCAGGACTCCCTCAGGTGGCATGCTTGGTTTCGAGCCAACGTGGCTGTGGCCATGACGGCGACGTGCAGAGGCGGCGGCGGGTGCGAGCAAGCTCGATGCAGTCACTGTGGTGCACCGCAGAGCGAACGGAGAGGATGGGGAGAGTCAGGAGCTCACGGGGAACATGATAAGCTAGGCTGCATGGTCGGTGATGAGCTGGTGTAGCGGTGACGGCGAAGGGGATCTCCGGCGACGGGCGGTGAAGACGAGGTCGGTGCGGTGGCTTCAGGGCGAACAAGCGCTCAGGGCTCAGTCTGCTCGACGGAGAGGATGGTGGCAGAGCTGCTAGACACGGCGAGACGGCGAGGAGGCGACGGTGGCTGTGGTTTTCCTGTCGGCGCGAGCGCGGCAGCGTCGGCCATGGCGGGGGAGAGCGAGAGAACTCACCGGAAAGAATCCTAGAACAGTTGAGCACCCCTGTTTGCACAAATACAAAATAAGTGATTAGTATAAAGAAAATTGTAATATGATTTGACAGTTTAAACAGGCACCTACATGGTCCATGTAGAGCACACTTTAAAAAAATGGAACTCACCGGAAAGAATCCTAGAACAACATTGTACTTGTGCATCACAGTGAAAAAGATGGAGATCTGTCAGTCCTTCTGAGCTAAAGTTAGTTTGGTCTTGTGGGGAGTAATGTAACCATCCTTCAACTGCTCCTTCTAATGAGAACATAGATAGGGCTTCTTCATCGTTCCATAATCAGAACTAGTCACTTCACGTACTCCATATTCTTCTTCAGAGGAGGATGATCCTATTGTGCAAAGACAAGCGGACAACTAAATGCTAGCATCCCTGTTTGCTCAAAAAAGGAAAGGAAATATTTAAAACAACACAGATGAAGCACTTCTCAAGGACAATACCACTTTTTGATGACAGTATCTAAACAGTAGCACAACGCTAATAGAAATGAAAAATCTCAATCACATGGATGAAATCCATGGGCGAGTAACAACCTTTGTTAGGAGGCTTATTGTGTAGAGCATACAGATCAAGCACTTCTCCGGAACCATATATTGTTATCTACTATGGTTGCCATGCTTACTATATACTCCTCGATTAGTTTAATGTTTCCAACATCTTCTTGTGCAGTTCCACTAAAATATATGGTATCTTCAAAGAAGAACCCTGATTGCACATGTAGAGATAATTACATATTACATTAAAAGTGGCATAAAATCAGTGGCAAAACAATTGCTCGTTCCAACCATATCAATAAATTAAGATGCAAAACTATATCATTACTTGTGTCATCACAGTTCCAGTGCTTCATTACAACACCGGGAGTTGATTTTTGTTTTTCTTCCGCTTGTTCTTCCCCTTCATCACTTGGTTCAATAACAGACAAGCTTCGCCTTCAATGTAAGATTTGGCATGTCAATTAGGGAGCACAAAACAACGACATATTTTCCTGATGAAAGTGGCAAAATACAGGCCAAAAGTTGTGCAATATCCTTATCTTACCTCAATGGGATATTACGGTGCACATACAGATTGGAAGTCTTGTCTCCATTTATGCAGTTCACTAAAATCAAGCAACATTACCATACAAGTAGCACAACATATGAAAGCACACTGCATAATCATGTGAAAGAAGGCTATTACTGACCTCTCATGATGCGGAATTCAAACAACTCACAAGAAGAAGATCTGAACCAAATTTGCCAACATAGATAGGAAGTAAGATATCCTCTTGTGCAGTTCCACTAAGATCAAGCAATCAAGCGACGTTGTCGGTGTGACATTTTGGTTGAACTGCACAAAACACTCTTAAAACAAAAGTGTTATGTGAAGTGCAACAAATGGTCACAATAGCAATGAGGTGAAGTATATAACCCTGTTTACACAGAGGTGCAAAGGAAACAACAAGTGGTCAATAATGGTGGATGACATAGAAGCCAACAAAAAGAAGCATCTAACTTATCTAATTGGGAAATAAAGCAGGACAGTAACATTTCTCAAAAGATGGCATTGATTCATATTAACAGAGAGATTACATTAACAATAAAATTTGTTAAACATGTAATTTGCTTTTAACTGTGGCATTGCATCAATTTTCCAGCGGCATTATTAGAGGGTGTTTGCTTAGAGGGACTTTTTGGTGTCGGGACTAAAAAAAGTCCCTTTCAGTCCCATCTAAACCAAATAGGAGGGACTTTTAGGGACTAAAAGTGGGCATTTGGGACTAAAGAAAGAAGACCCCGAGGGAGAGTCTTTTTGGGACTTTTCCCAACAGTTGCCCCTGCCCTGCATCGCACCTTATCTCTATTAGTTCATTACTAGGGGTAAAATGGTCTTTTAGCATGTCATTTAATAACCTCTAGTCCATGTATAGTCCTTGGAACCAAGCAGGTAGGGACTAGGGACTTTTTAGTTGGGACTAAAAAAAGTCCTAGGACTTTTTAACAAAATAGGGCCTTAGATTAACAATAGCTAAAGAGTTGCACGGGACAATGGACTCACCATCACCATGTGCATCTACCGATGTATGAAGGGGTGATGCACAGTCTGTTGCAACAAAGAACAAACAACCGAGTATATTTGTGTTGGTCCTAGTTCTGTTATCTTTAGACACCTTTCCCTATGTGAGCGCAGCAAATCTAGTCCTGCTGAAACTATACAACCTTGTCCCCGAAAACAAAAAGATCAGTTCGTTACAGATGTGTGTACTGCGTTTGTCATTGTTTTCCCTTTTTGACCAACGTAGGTGCTGGATAGCCAGTCGGTACTAGTACTTTCCCCCTTCCTTTCCTATTTGAACCACGTCCTAGATTCATGCTATACAACTTTCCCCACAACTTTCCCCCTTCCTTTCCTCTTTGAACCACGTCCTAGATTAATTCTATACAACTCTCCCCACTACTTTCCCCCTTCCTTTCCTTTTTGTACCATGTCCTGGATTCATGCTATACAACTTTCCCCACTACTTCCCCCCATTCCTTTCCTCTTTGAACCACGTCCAAGATTCATGCTATACAACCTTCCCCACTACTTTCTTGTTTGATCCAACACTAAGATTCGAGTGCAGAAGCGGAAAAAGCCCACATACAGCTAGAGCAATGCATGTGGAATAAGTAAATTATACCTTAAGGTTCTTGGGGTGTGGTTCGGTGGGCGACCGGAGTCCATTCTGCCGACACTATGTATGGTGGCGAGGAAGAAGGGGTCGGAGGCCCTCCCACGCCGCCTCTGGGTGAAAGAGAACAGTTGCGCCGGTAGTGGATTCCTACCCTCGCCGACGGCGGCAACGTTATGCCTCCTTCCCTTCCCGGCGGACGGATCTTGCCGGCTCTTTGACCAGCAGTGAGGGGGAGAGAGAGAGGCCAACGAAGTCTTGTTTAGATCTGGAGAGGGTGAGATAGTGTGAAGAGAGCAACTACAAGTGTTGAGGCTTCAGCATGTATATATATAGTGAAGAGAGAGTGTGAAGAGTGCAAACCCTAGAAAACAACAAAATTATGCTCAACTGCGGTTATCAAACCCGAGACCTCAAGTTTGATGAGCGAACAGGCTAACTACCTACACCACCCTCATGTTATGTTTAACGAGAGGAAAGTAACCTTTTATACATTCCTGCATTCGTGTGAAAAGCATGCCATGTTTTTTGCGTGGCAGTCATTGGGATTTAAAGCATTGTTGGTAGTACAGAAATAATCCAACCTTAGTCACCTTACCTCTCTCCACATAGTATGTTGGGTCCCACCAGTTAGAGGGTGAAACAAACAAATTAATAAGAAAAACTAAAAGCACCAGCAGTGTATGTTACCTCACACATCTCGCTACTGCTCATGATCACTTTCCAATTGATCCCTTTGTTCGCTCACGTACTATTTTAAGTGAATCCTCATTATAACATGCACACAATTTTGGGCACTTGTATTCAACCTAAGTCAGTGTGCCACGGTATCTCGTACTACTCCCTCTGTCTAGGTGTAATAAGTCATGTTAGAAGGTGCAGCGGGACCAAGGTACAAGCAGATTGCAGTAGAAGGAGAAACTTGACCGGTCCTTCCTCCAATCAGACCCCTGATTTCTATCTCTAAATGCAACAATTAATCACAACAACTAAGAGATGCCGTTTTATCTACCATGTAGGGCCATGTATTAACTCGCATGCAAGCCGACTTTGATTTCTTGACTGATCAACACGTAGTTGCGCTCCATGCATTGGGTTTCCGGGGGAGATAACATGACAGATTAAGGACCGTTTGGTTACATTGCTAGGCCGGTCATAGTGGTGAGTAACTTGGACTAGTAACATGCATATGGATGGTAACATACAAGTCTTCATTAATTAAGATATAGACTCATTTTACCTTGGCGTGTCTGTGTTTAACAGCATGTGTGTGTTAGAGAGAGCGACACATCGACCTACTCCTAAGAGAGATGGTGTGTAGTGTACGATTTAGCCGCGAGAGTCGGTGCATACTCTCATTTCCGGGCGTCCGGTCGGGACATGTGGACAGCTGCCACACCCGCTCCTGACCAGCCTAGCCCAGCCAAAGCCCCTCCATCGCCCATGCGTGCTTCCCACCCGAAACGGCCAGCGCCGCTCCAAAGAATCGGTGCCGCATTCATGACCGGGCAAAGCGGACCGGACCTCTCACTGGCGCCTGCATTGAAGGGAGCAGCAAATTGAAGAGTGATGGTTGCTTCGTGCGTCCAACTTACTGCTGGGTCTATGTGATTTGACGGCTCATTGGTCATTATTACTGAGGTGGTACGACTGCTGGATGTCCCACGCTTTCGGTGAAAGGAGGTACTACTAGATTACAATTTTCTCCATTCTTACAGCGGAGAAGTGCGAAAGCAGTGAAAACACGCAGGCCCAGTGATTACATGTCCCATCTCACACTATCACCATATTTTCTGGACATCATGCGACACCTAACTCTTTACATCGTATAGTACTAGTATAGTACGTACTGTAATTTCTCAGCGAGATAAATTTGTACAATGTTATGAAGCTTCCAGCTTCTGTTTCATGTATCTTGCATCCAAGGTTGCCCGTTGCAACATTTCATCAAAAACAAAGGAGACTAACACGCATGCTATTGCATCTCAATGATTGACAGATCATAGCCAATATGTACTCCCTCCGTTCCAAAATAAGTGTCTCAACTTTATGCAAACTTTAGTACAAAGTTGTAGTACTACCAAAGTTGACACTTATTTTGGAACTGAGACACCTAAAGAAAAAAACGATCCATCCAGTCCCTAGCCCTTGAACCGTAAACCCTAACTAGGCTTTAATTTTCTGGCAACGTTGGAGCATCCGAAGAAATGAAGTTTGCAACCCTTTGACCATCTGATCATTTTGTGCAGTTTCGCCAAAATCGAGATGAGCATCCATGTGGCAAAGAAATTGAAGCAACGTGATTAGAATAAGATTAATGGGACTAGTTGGTGAGACATAAACATATCACAAATGCAGTACATAGAAGTCAGTAGAGGTATGTGTGGGGAAAAGAAGTGGAGAAATATCCACATGGAGTGATGTGGGCAGCTAGAGCAGTGGTGCAAGCCGGCTGTAAAGAAAGTTGTACCCGAGGGATGTCTGGACGTAGCTCAACCTAGAGGAGGGCGGCGGGAGGCGGCAACTGCCCACGTCGCGGTAGTGAGCAAGGGACAAAGGCAATCTCACTGGCTTTGTGAGACAGAACGGCGGGGACCCCTGATCGGGACGTGCCGACAGTGCCTCCATATGAACCTATTTATATTGTGTATGTGGTAGTGAAGAAAAAAACTTTATTTATAAATGACGCGGCACCGTTCATGCATGGTTCCCGATCCTCCATTATTTATAAGTGACTAACTACTACTAGACGCGTCAAATTATCACATGGGCTACATCATCTTACAGAAATGAGCTCCGCCGTGTCACGTGTGTGGTTGGGGAAGAAGCAAAAGTGTGCTACTAGTACACTACGTGCGTGGGTGCGTGCACCTCTTCTCTTGCAGCATGGTTATTAAAAGTATAGCCCACTACTGTACTACCACGCGGTTATTATATATATGGGAAAAGAGTATAGGCAATAATAATGACTAAGACTAGCCATAGTGGGAGTAACTTCAACAGTAACATCGAGACCAAATCACCAAATTTTCTTATGTGACAATGAGTTAATGAGGAGAGAGGTAGTTTGAGTAACTTAGCTAGTTACCGTAACATCACATGTCCAATGTAATATGAGTCTATAACCTAATAAATTAAGTTTTCCATGTTACCACACTTATGTTACTACCCACTATGTAGGTAGTAACATAGTCTAGGGATATGTGTATGTTACTAGTGTATGTTACTCTCCACTGTGGCTAGTCTAATTAGCTATGAAATCACGAGGCCAACCTTTCTATATGTTTGACCGAGGAAGCAGCCATCATTTCACTCCTGGTTGAATATCCATCCACTGCTACCTCCGCGAATAAATAAAAATCCGCTTCTACCTCCGTAGCATGGTTAATAATATAGCCATATCAAGCACGATGTAGAAATATCATTCACTGATACAATAGGGCTGGATCTAAGGGTGGTGATTTTTTTTACTTTGTCTCTTTCTCTTTTTATCTCATTTATTCATTTTACATAGCAGCACGTGCAGAGGATGTCTATTCCTTTCGATGGGACTACTTCATGGGGTTAAAGACCCAGCTCCGAATTATGCCCGCTACCCGCCACTCTGAATCGTGCCATCTATGATAGGGAGTAGTCCCATTGCAACAATGAGGTCCACTAGTTCTAGCATGTCCTATAAGAAGAGACTGTCACACAAAACATACATCTTGTTGCCTTCTTCCTCGTATAGTACGTACCACTAGTACATACTACTAGTACTACTACTACTCATTCTCCTATAAACCTTGTGCTTGGCATCTCCAAAATATTAACCTTGCGATTGGCTCTTTGCCTCTTCGGCAAGTCAAGCAATAATGGTACTGAAGTGTATATCGTTCTAGCTATATGAGACCGAATGAATTGCTGCACATCCACCACGTGGGCGAGGGAGAGTGCATACTATTACCTCCGTTTCAATATTGACTACATACGGAGCAAAATGAGTGAATCTACACTCTAAAATATGTCTATATACATCAGTGTTTGGAGTATGTACTAGTAGTTCATATTGAAATCTACTAAACAACATATATTCCAAACAATATGATAATCTCTCTAACCAAGGTAGGGATGAGGAGTAAATGGAGGGAGTAGTAAAATTTTCTCCTCGTCCTGCGAGCCACTGCGCAAGTGAACGAGGGAGCGGGCGTAGGGAGTAGTAAGTAAGCTTCACCTCATCCTGCGAGCCATCACGCCCATGGGCGGGGGAGACGTCAGACTAAGCAAGCTTCTCCTCGTTGTGCGAGTTGTCGGGACATTAAAAGTAATACGCACAGGGCATCCCGAGTGTATAGAGCATTGCCTCTAAGGTAGGCCCCACATGGTTTGCCTCTTTTTTAACATAACGCGTCAAGTCGCAATTTGTTTGTTCACCCATGGTAGACGATCCTCCATCAAGTGGACAACCAGTACACGTGTCAAATTACCATGTGGGCTGCCTTTTCGTATAGAAATGAGCTCCACCGTGTACCCGCACGGGTGTGGTTGGGAAAGAGACGGGAGTACGTGCACCATGCGTGCACCTCTTCTCTTCATGCATGTCCCCCACCTACGTGGGTGTGTGTGAGACAGATACAAACCTAGACATATGGCGTGTGTGTTCGTGAGTGTTTTTTGTTTGGGGGGTGATTTCGTGAATGTATTTGTGGGAATATGTGTCGATGACATCTCAAACAAAAATTTGACACATGCAATGTGTGTGAAATAGAGGCCTATCGATATCATATATAGAGGGGGTGATCCACGAGAAGAGAGGGAGGGGTCATAAATATTGATAGAGTCGAAGAGAGGATCAAGTGAGTGGGTGCGAGATCGATGAAGAGAGCCATCGAAATTGTGTGTGTGCAAGTCAGAGATATAGGGCAACTGGCCTACCGGAATGTCGGAGGGCACATGGCAAGTTTGTGTGTGGCAGGGAGACATGACTAGAGCGCTCGATGTATCGATGTGTGTGGGGGAGGAGGGGGAGGTAGAGGCCTAACTAGAGAGGTAGAACGACTCATATATGTGTTGAGAAGGAGAGACCCAACTATGTCTTGAGGGAGATCAGTCGACATCCATACATAACTGAAGGATGGGAAATAGGTTGGGACAGAGAGAGAGAGAGAGAGAGAGAGGAGGGAGAGGGGTAGAGTGTTGGATGGGTGATGGAGTTGCTTCTCGAAGATGGTGGGAGAGGCCTACTAGACAAACTGAGGGTAGAACTGCAATATAGTCAATAAGAGTGGGGATGTGTTTCTGTGTGTGCCTGTGCGTGATAGATGTGTCGGGACGCATGCATGGATGATGAAGGGGAACCATGTGTTTGGTAAGCAAACCTAACTAGATGGTAGATCAACTGTTGTTTGCCGGAGGAAGGTAGAGACATAACTAATGAGATAGATCGATCGACGCATGGGGAAAAATGAGTTATAAGGACCTAGCTAGCTATATGTATAGCGGGAGATCGATCGGTGTACATCCATTTGTTAGAGGCAAATAAGGCCCAGCGAGATGGATAGACAGAGTGAATGGAGCTAGGAGGTGGTGCGAGATGCCGAGCTACTAGCTAGATAGGGGAGGAGTGTGCGATTGTGAGATCGATGAAAAGAGGGGTGAGAGTTTACACGTGTGTGGGACCGTATGAGAGACACGAGGCATGGACACGTAAAGGAGGAGATGGAAGGTGCGTGTGTATGTTGTAGGCAGACATCGCTAGAGAGGTTTATTGATCGGTGTGTGTCGGAAAGGAGTTGTGGAGACTGTGAGAGAACGACCTAAAGAAAAAAAAGAATGTGTGTGATGGATAGAATGCTGAGGGAGGGGAGGGCGAGGAGGGCGTGTGCATGCACGAGTGAAAGTTAGTGCTAGATACAAAGGTTAGAGGATTGTGTGGGTGTAAGAGACTAACAAAGATGATAATTTGATATGGAAGTGGATTCATATATTTGAATAGGAGATCATAGTGTTATAAACATATGCACGCATGAATATAGCGGTGATATTCGTGCTGTGGTTTTGCACATGTTATACCATAACGTGATAATGAATGGCGTTTGCAACTCACAGCTAAATGTCAAACAATCTAAACCATACTGTACATCGAAAAATCTCACATTTTTTTGAATTTGTGATAATGTGTGGCGTTTGCAGCTTACAACTAAATATTGAACAATCTAAACAATAATATATATTGAACAATCTCACATTTTATTTGAATTTGTGGTAATGTGTGGTGTTTGCAACTCACGACTAAATACTGTAGGAGTAGGGGGCGGGGCACCATACATTATGTGATAAACTCATTATACATATCAGACATGGTTTAGATTATGAAGATATAGCTAGAGCTTGAAATGTACCGTGATTTGAGATCAACATAAAGTGGATTCAAAAAATCGAGTTCGAGTTCGTATAGTACACATAGTTCATATCTAACTCGACAGTAATCATGTGGTGTAATTTGAAGATAATACAGAAACGATGGTTTAACTTGACAATAATAATGATTGTAAATCTTATTAAAATTGAGAAACGAATTCAAATGGTTTGAATTCACAACAATCATTATTGCAAATCTTATTAAAATAGAGAAACGAATTCAAATTTAGTTCATATTGAAGCGGTAGTTGATACGTCTTCGTCGTATCTATAATTTTTGATTGTTCCATGCCAATATTCTACAACTTTCATATACTTTTGGCAACTTTTTCTACTATTTTTGGGACTAACATATTGATCCAGTGCCTAGTGCTAGTTCCTGTTTGTTGCATGTTTTTTTTTGCAGAATATCCATATCAAACAGAGTCCAAACGGGATAAAAACTGACGGAGATTTTTTAGAATATATATGATTTTTGGGAAGAAAAATCCACGTGAGACTATGCCCGAGGGGGCCACGAGGCAGGGGGGCGCGCCCCTGACCCTCGTGGCCACCCGTAAGGCGGTTGATGCCCTTCTTTCGCCGCAAGAAAGCTAATATCTGGATAGAGATCGTGTTAAAATTTCAGCCCAATCAGAGTTATGGATCTCCGGGAATATATAAAATGGTGAAGGGGTAGAATCTGAGAACGCAAAAGCAGAGAGAGACAGAGAGACAGATCCAATCTTGGAGGGGCTCTCGCCCTCCCATGCCATGGAGGCCAAGGCCCAGAGGGAAAACCCTTCTCCCATCTAGGTAGGAGGTCAAGGAAAAAGAAGACGAAGGGGCCCCCTATCCCCTTCTCTTCCGGTGGCGCCGGAATGCTGTCGTGGCCATCATCATCACCGCAATCTTCACCAACAACTTCACTACCATCATCACCAACTCTTCCCCCCTCTATGCAGCGGTGTAACCTCTCTCTTACCCACTGTAATCTCTACTTAAACATGGTGCTCAACGCTATATATTATTTCCCAATGATGTATGGCTATCCTATGATGTTTGAGTAGATCTGTTTTATCATATGGGCTATTTGATGATCAAGATTGGTTTGAGTTTTGCTACCTCTTTTAGCACTGCGTTGGTTTTCCCCGAAGACGAAAGGATGATGCAGCAAAGTAGCATAAGTATTTCCCTCAGTTTTCGAGAACCAAGATATCAATCGAGTAGGAGGCTACGCGCGAGTCCCTCGCACCTGCACAAAACAAATAAACCATCGCAACCAACGCAAATAGGGGTTGTCAATCCCTATAGGGCCACTTACGAGAGTGAGATCTGATAGATATGATAAGGTAATATTTTTGGTATTTTTATGATAAAGATGCAAAGTAAAATAAAGGCAAAGTAAATAGCAAAGTAAATAACTAAGTAGTAGGAGATTGATATGATAAAGATAGACCCGGGGGCCATAGGTTTCACCAGTGGCTTCTCTCAAGAGCATAAGTATTCCATGGTGGGTGAACAAATTACTGTTGAGCAATTGACAAAATTGAGCATAGTTATGAGAATATCTAGGTATGATCATGTATATAGGCATCACGTCCGAGACAAGTAGACCGACTCCTGTCTACATCTACTACTATTACTCCACTCATTGACCGCTATTCAGCATGCATCTAGAGTATTAAGTTAAAAACAGAGTAATTCCTTAAGCAAGATGACATGATGTAGAGGGATAGACTCATGCAATACGAAGAAAACCCCATCTTGTTATCCTCGATGGCAACAATACAATACGTGCCTTGCTGCCCTTACTGTCACCGAGAAAGGACACCGCAAGATTGAACCCAAAGCTAAGCACTTCTCCCATTGCAAGAAAGATCAATCTAGTAGGCCAAACCAAACTGATAATTCAAAGAGACTTGCAAAGATAACCAATCATACATAAAAGAATTCAGAGAAGATTCAAATATTATTCATAGATAGACTTGATCATAAACCCACAATTCATTGATCTCAACAAACACACTGCAAATAGTAGATTACATCGAATAGATCTCGACAAGAGAGGGGGAGAACATTGTATTGAGATCCAAAAAGAGAGAAGAAGCCATCTAGCTAGTAACTATGGACCCGTAGGTCTGAGGTAAACTACTCACACTTCATCGGAGGGGCTATGGTGTTGATGTAGAAGCCCTCCGTGATCGATGCCCCCTCCGGCGGAGCTCCGGAATAGGCCCCAAGATGGGATCTCGTGGATATAGAAAGTTACGGCGATGGAATTAGGGTTTTGGCTCCGTTTCTGATCGTTTGGGGGTACGTGGGTATATATAGGAGGAAGAAGTACGTCGGTGGAGCAACAGGGGGCC
>NC_041386.1:199618957-199701394 GCF_002162155.2 Triticum dicoccoides
TGTCTTGACGTAGGGTCCAAGTCTCCTGAGTTGTATTCGATGAGAAAATCATGTTCCCGAAGGTTTCATTCCGTTTGGACTCCGTTTGATATTCCTTTTCGTTGAGACCCTAAAACAGGCAAAAAACAGCAATTTTGGGCTGGGCCTCCGGTTAATAGGTTAGTCCCAAAAATAATATAAAAGCGGATAATAAAGCCTAATAATGTTCAAAATAGTAGATAATATAGCATGGAGTAATCAAAAATTATAGATACGTTGGAGACGTATCAAGCATCCCCAAGCTTAATTCCTGCTCGTCCTCGAGTAGGTAAATGATAAAAACAGAATTTTTGATGCGGAGTGCTACTTGGCATAATTTTAATGTAATTCTTCTTAATTGTGGTATGAATATTCAGATCCAAAAGATTCAAGACAAAAGTTCATATTGACATAAAAATGATAATACTTAAAGCATACTAACTAAGCAATTATGTCTTCTCAAAATAACATGGCCAAAGAAAGTTCATCCCTACAAAATCATATGGTTTAGTCATGTTTCATTTTCGTCACACAAGAATGCTATCATCATGCACAACCCCGATGGCAAGCCAAGAAATTGTTTCATACTTTAGTAATCTCAAACCTATAAACTTTCACACAATATATGAGCGCGAGCCATGGACATAGCACTATAGGTGGAATAGAATATAATGAGGGGGGTTATGTGGAGAAGACAAAAAAAGGAGGAAGTCTCACATCAACGAGGCTAATCAATGGGCTATGGAGATACCCACGGATTGATGTTAATGCAAGGAGTAGGGATTGCCAGGAACAGATGCACTAGAGCTATAAATGTATGAAAGCTCAACAAAAGAAACTAGTGGGTGTGCATCCAACTTGCTTGCTCACGAAGACCTAGGGTACTTGAGGAGGCCCATTGTTGGAATATACAAGCCAAGTTCTATAATGAAAAATTCCCACTAGTATATGAAAGTGATAACATGAGAGACTGTCTACTATGAAGATCATGGTGCTACTTTGAAGCACAAGTGTGGCAAAGGATAGTAAAATTGTCCCTTCTCTCCTTTTCTCTCATTTTTTCTCTTTTCTCTTTTTTGGGCCTTTTCTCTCTTTTTTATGGCCTTTCTCTTTTTTGGGGCCTTCTCCTTTTTTATGGCCTTTCTTCTTTTCTTTTCTTTTTTATATTCCTCGCTTGGGACAATGCTCTAGAAAATGATGATCATCACACTTCTATTTATTTACAACTCAATGATTACATCTCGATACTAGAACAAAGATGACTCTATATGAATGCCTCCGGCGGTGTACGGGGATATGCAATGGACCAAGAGTTAAATGTATAAAAGAATTATGAATGGTGGCTTTGCCACAAATACTATGTCAACTGCATGACCATGCTAAGCAATATGACAATGATGAATGTGTCATGATGAACGGAATGATGGAAAGTTGCATGGCAATATATCTCGGAATGGCTATGGAAATGCCATAATAGGTAGGTATGGTGGCTGTTTTGAGGAAGATATAAGGAGGTTTATGTGTGAAAGAGTGTATCATATCACGGGGTTTGGATGCACCGGCGAAGTTTGCGCCAACTCTCAATGTCAGAAAGGGCAATGCACGGTACCGAAGAGGCTAGTAAGGATGGAAGGGTGAGAGTGTGTATAATCCATGGACTCAACGTTAGTCATAAAGAACTCACATACTTATTGCAAAAATCTACAAGTCATCAAAAACCTCGGTACTACGCGCATGCTCCTAGGGGGTAGATTGGTAGGAAAAGACCATCGCTCGTCCCCGACCGCCACTCATAAGGAAGACAGTCAAATAACACCTCATGTTTCAAAAAATTTGCATAACATTTACCATACGTGCATGCTACGGGACTTGCAAACCTCAACACAAGTATTTCTCAATTTCACAACTACTCAACTAGCACGACTTTGATATTATTACCTCCATGTCTCAAAACAATCATCAAGCATCAAACTTCTCTTAGTATTCAACACACTCATAAGAAAGTTTTATTATTAATCTTGCATACCAAGCATATTAGGATTTTAAGAAAATTACCATGCTATTAATACTCTCAAAATAATCTAAGTGAAGCATGAAAAATCAATAGTTTCTACAAAACAAATCCCCCACCGTGCTCTAAAAGATATAAGTGAAGCACTAGAGCAAAATTATATAACTCAAAAGATATAAGCGAAGCACATAGAGTATTCTAACAAATTCCAAATCATGTATGGCTCTCTCAAAAGGTGTGTACAGCAAGGATGATTGTGGTAAACTAATAAGCAATGACTCAAATAATACAAGACACTCCAAGCAAAACACATATCATGTGGCGAATAAAAATATAGCTCCAAGTAAAGTTATCGATAGAAGTAGACGAAAGAGGGGATGCCTTCCTGGGCATCCCCAAGCTTTGGATTTTAGGTGTCCTTAGATTATCTTGGGAGTGCCATGGGCATCCCCAAGCTTAGGCTCTTTCCACTCCTTGTTCCATAATCCATCAAATCTTTACCCAAAACTTGAAAACTTCACAAACAAAACTTAAAGTAGAAAATCTCGTGAGCTCCGTTAGCAAAAGAAAACAAAAGACCACTTCAAGGTACTGTAATGAACTCATTCTTTATTTATATGGGTGTTATACCTACTGTATTCCAACTTCTCTATGGAACTATTTTACTAGCCATATATTCATCAAAATAAGCAAACAACACACGAAAAACAGAATCTATCAAAAACAGAACAGTCTGTAGTAATCTGTAGCTAGCACAAGATCTGGAACCCCAAAAATTCTAAAATAAATTTCTGGACGTGAATAATTTATCTATTAATCATCTGCAAAAATTATTAACTAAATATCACTTTCCAAATAAAAATGGCAGCAGTTCTCGTGAGCGCTAAATTTTCTGTTTTTCACAGCAAGTTCAACAAGACTTTCCCCAAGTCTTCCCAACGGTTCTACTTGGCACAAACACTAATTAAACACAAAAAACACAACCAAAACAGTGGCTAGATAATTTATTTATTAATAAACAGGAGAAAGAAACAAGAAATAAAAAAATTGGGTTGCCTCCCAACAAGCGCTATCGTTTAACGCCCCTAGCTAGGCATAACAAGCAAGAATAGATCTAGGTATTGCCATAATAGTAAGATAGATTATTAAAACTCATTTCGTATTCTCTACGTTCAGCAGCAAGTTTTCTTTGAGGCAAGCAAAAGTAATCAAAAGGGCTAAATTTATTGGGACAAAAGTCCCCAAGATCAACCTTGGGAGGTATAGGTTCCTCCTTCGGTCCTTCATATTGCACAACCAATTCATCATTATAAGCATTCTTTTGATAGAACTTTGTGAGCCTATATTCATGAGAATATCCCAATTCATTATTTCGAATAGCCAAATCATCATTAAGTTCAGAAATTCTATCAACTAAAGCATTGGTAGGAACCCTTTTTCTAAGATTTTCATTGAAAGCAACATAGTCTAGAGATTAAAAACGCATTATTTCTTCTTGATCAAAGAGGATGGCCTCTATGGGAAGACGGCAAGCGTCCACCCTGTAATGCGCAAAGATTTCTTTGGCCTCTTTTATTATCAATCGAAACTCATGAGCCAAAAAGATAGTAACGACACGCTTAACAGAAGAATGCTCAATATTAGAAAATTCTAGGAAAATCCTTTGCATGGAAGGATGCATGTGCATGAATTGCCTTTCAAGTTCAACTATAAGCATGGCAATAGCGTCCGCAAGACTACTAGTTCTATGAAGGATAGAACTACCCATAGAGGGTGAAGCACCTGCACAAGTAAAGAAATCTTGAATAACTCCTTTTCCAATAATATTACCACTACCAACACGGAATCTTTTTATATGTGAGATAGTGGGTTCTTTAGTAGGAGCATCAAAGTTATTGTCGACAATAGTATCCCCAATTTCAGACATAGAGGCAGAAGGTAAAAAACTAGCCATAACGACAAGCAAACAAACTAACACACAAGCAAACAAAAAGCAAGCGGGCAAAAAGAGGCAAATAGAGGGAGGATAGAGAGAGAGGGGGCAAATAAAATGGAAAGGGTGAAGTGGGGGAGAGGAAAATGAGAGGCAAATGGCAAATAATGTAATGCGGGAGATAAGGGTATGTGATGGGTACTTGGTATGTTGACTTTTGCGTAGACCTCCCCGACAATGGTGCCAGAAATCCTTCTTGCTACCTCTTTTAGCACTGCGTTGGTTTTCCCCGAAGAGGAGGGATGATACAGCAAAGTAGTGTAAGTATTTCCCTCAGTTTTTGAGAACCAAGGTATCAATCCAGTAGGAGGCTACGCGCGAGTCCCTCGAAACCTGCACAAAACAAATAAATCCTCGCGACCAACGCAAATAGGGGTTGTCAATCCCTGTAGGGCCACTTACGAGAGTGAGATCTGATAGATATGATAAGATAATATTTTTGGTATTTTTATGATAAAGATACAAAGTAAAATAAAGGCAAATTAAATAGCAAAGTAAATAACTAAGTGGTAGGAGATTGATATGATAAAGATAGACCTGGGGGCCATAGGTTTCACTGGTGGCTTCTCTCAAGAGCATAACTATTCTATGGTGGGTGAACAAATTACTGTTGAGCAATTGACAGAATTGAGCATAGTTATGCGAATATCTAGGTATGATCATGTATATAGGCATCACGTCAAAGACAAGTAGACCGACTCCTGCCTGCATCTACTACTATTACTCCACTCATCGACCGCTATCCAGCATGCATCTAGAGTATTAAGTTAAAAACAGAGTAATGCCTTAAGCAAGATGACATGATGTAGAGGGATAGACTCATGCAATATGAAGAAAACCCCATCTTGTTATCCTCGATGGCAACAATACAATACGTGCCTTGCTGCCCTTACTGTCACCGGGAAAGGACACCGCAAGATTGAACCCAAAGCTAAGCACTTCTCCCATTGCAAGAAAGATCAATCTAGTAGGCCAAACCAAACTGATAATTCGAAGAGACTTGCGAAGATAACCAATCATACATAAAAGAATTCAGAGAAGATTCAAATATTATTCATAGATAGACTTGATCATAAACCCACAATTCATCGGTCTCAACAAACACACCGCAAAAAGAAGATTACATCGAATAGATCTCCACAAGAGAGGGGGAGAAGATTGTATTGAGATCCCAAAAGAGAGAAGAAGCCATCTAGCTACTAACTATGGACCCGAAGGTCTGAGGTAAAATACTCACACTTCATCGGAGGGGCTATGGTGTTGATGTAGAAGCCCTCCGTGATCGATGCCCCCTCCGGCGGAGCTCCGGAACAGGCCCCAAGTTGCGATCTCGTGGATACAGAAAGTTACGTCGGTGGAATTAGGGTTTTGGCTCCCTTTCTGATCGTTTGGGGTACGTGGGTATATATAGGAGGAAGAAGTACGTCGGTGGAGCAACAGGGGGCCCACGAGGGTGGAGGGCGCGCGCCTGGGGGGGTAGGCGCGCCCCCTACCTCGTGGCCTCCTGTTACGTGTCTTGACGTAGGGTCCAAGTCTCCTGAGTTGTATTTGATGAGAAAATCATGTTCCCGAAGGTTTCAATCCGTTTGGACTCCGTTTGATATTCCTTTTCTTCAAAACCCTAAAACAGGCAAAAAAACAGCAATTCTGGGTTGGGCCTCCGGTTAATAGGTTAGTACCAAAAATAATATAGAAGTGGATAATAAAGCCCAATAGTGTCCAAAACAGTAGATAATATAGCATGGAGCAATCAAAAATTATAGATACGTTGGAGACATATCAAGTTGCATGTTTTATTATTGGTGCTGTCCTATGGTGCTCTCCGTGTCGCGCAAGCGTGAGGGATCCCCGCTGTAGGGTGTTGCAATACGTTCATGATTCGCTTATAGTGGGTTGCGTGAGTGACTGAAACACAAACCCGAGTAAGGGGGTTGTTGCGTATGGGATAAAGAGGACTTGATGCTTTAATGCTATGGTTGGGTTTTACCTTTATGATCTTTAGTAGTTGCGGATGCTTGGTAGAGTTCCAATCATAAGTGCATATGGTCCAAGTAGAGAAAGTATGTTAGCTTATGCCTCTCCCTCATATAAAATTGTAATAATTATTACCGGTCTAGTTATCGATTGCCTAGGGACAAATAACTTTCTCGTAACAACAAGCTCTCTACTAAAACTAATTTAGTTGTGTCTTTATCTAAACAGCCCCTACCTTTTATTTACATGCTCTTTATTACCTTGCAAACCTATCCAAAAAAACCTACAAAGTACTTCTAGTTTCATACTTGTTCCAGGTAAAGTGAACGTCAAGCGTGCGTAGAGTTGTATCGGTGGTCGATAGAACTTGAGGGAATATTTGTTCTACCTTTAGCTCCTCGTTGGGTTCGACACTCTTACTTATCGAAAACTATTGCAATCCCCTATACTTGTGGGTTATCAAGACCTTTTTCTGGCGCCGTTGCCGGGGAGCAATAGCATGGGGTGAATATTCTCGTGTGTGCTTGTTTTCTTTATCACTAAGTAATTTTTATTTGTTGTTCTTAGTTGTTCTGTATCTTTAGTTATGGATATGGAACACAAAATACCAAAAAAATAGGTGTACCTGCTACTCATGGAAATGGGGAACCTCCTAAAACCCTTGATGCTCAATATGTGAAAAATATTATGTACCACTTTGATAATCCTGAGAAAACCTCATTCAATCTGGTAATGGGAGTGACGTTGGATCAACGTGAATACTTTAGGGATTATCGCTTGACACAAAAAGGGAAACTATTATGGAATCAAATTTATATATTGTATTGGTATGCTAGGCAACTATGCTTGAGATATGATTATACTTGTTGCTCTAGGATGAAGGCTCCACACCTTCCCTTTTCATGTGAATTTAATGATAATGAAACCTTAGCTTCTTATGCTAATGGTATATATAATTACTATGATGTGGAACAAATAGAAGAATTTGTTGCTTTTAAGGGTGCTTATGAAATTGAATCTTTCTTTGAAAAGCATGAAGCTTATGATGTTTATAGGCCTGAAAAATTAGCTATCTTAAAATATTGCTATGATAATTATGAATATAATTCCTATATTAATGCGCTTATTGAGAAAGTCTCTGCTGTCCAAGAAGAGACTAATATTTTGCAGGAATCTATGGAAGAAGAATTTGATGAAACTGTGAGCTCATTGGATGAAAAAGATGAGGAAGAGAGCGAAGAACAAAAGGAGGAAGAGAGGATTGATCACCCGTGCCCACCTTCTAATGAGAGTAACTCTTCAACTCATACATTGTTTAATTCCCCTTCATGCTTACTGAATGATGAATGCTATGATAATTGTTATGATCCCGTTGATTCTTTTGAAATATCCCTTTTTGATGATGCTTGCTATGCTTGTGGCCAAGTGTAACACCCACGATGCGGCTATATCTTCCACGTGTCAGAGCATGACTTAGAGGCATAACCGCATAGTAGGCATGTCGCAAGAGGGGTAATCTTTACACATCCCATGTACTGAATAAGAGAGGGATAAAGAGTTGGCTTACAATTGCCACTTCACACAATACATGAATAAAGCATTACAACATCCAGATACAATCAAGGTCCGACTACGGAACCAAATAAACAAAGACTACCCCTAGTGCAATAGGTCCCCGATCGCCCCGACTGGGCTCCACTACTGATCAACTGGAAACGAAACAACACAACGAACACGATCTTCATCGAGCTCCTCCTTGAGCCCGGTTGCGTCACCTGCACGGTATCAACGGCACCTTCAGCTGGTTTTGGAAGTAATCTATGAGTCATGTGGACTCAGCAATCTCACACCCTCAAGATCAAGACTATTTAAGCTTATGGGTAGGAAAAGGTAGTGAGGTGGAGCTGCAACAAGCACTAGCATATATGGTGGCTAACTTATGCAAATGAGAGCGAGAAGAGAAGCAAAGCACGGTCGATAAACTAGAAGTGATCTTGAAACTACTTACGTTCAAGCATGACACAAGAACCGTGTTCACTTCCCGGACTCCACCGAAAAGAGACCATCACGGCTACACACGCGGTTGATGCATTTTAATTAAGTTAAGTGTCAAGTTTTCTACAACCAGATATTAACAAATTCCCATCTCCCCATAACCACGGGCACGGCTTTCGAAAGTTCATAACCCTGCAGGGGTGTCCCAACTTAGCCCATCACAAGCTCTCACGGTCAACGAAGGATATTCCTTCTCCCAGGAAGACCCGATCAGGCTCGGAATCCCGGTTACAAGACATTTCAACAATGGTAAAACAAGACCAGCAAAGCCGCCCGAATGTGCCGAGAAATCCCGATAGGAGCTGCACATATCTCGTTCTCAGGGCACATCGGATGAGCAAGACATCGGGTTGGCATAGACCCTAGTTGCCCAGGGGGCGCCGGACATCGCTCAGGTTGGACCAACACTTAGAGAAGCACTGGCCTAGGGGTTTAAAATAAAGATGACCCTTGAGTCTGCAGAACCCAAGGGAAAAAAGGCTAGGTGGCAAATGGTAAAACCAAGGTTGGGCCTTGCTGGAGGAGTTTTATTCAAAGCGAACTGTCAAGGAGTTCCCGTTATAACCCAACCGCATAAGGAACGCAAAATCAAGGAACATAACACCGGTATGACGGAAACTAGGGCGGCAAGAATGGAACAAAACACCAGGCATAAGGCCAAGCCTTCCACCCTTTACCAAGTATATAGATGCATTAATTAAATAAGAGATATATTGTGATATCCCAAAAAAATCATGTTCCAACAAGGAACAAACTTCAATCTTCACCTGCGACTAACAACGCTATAAGAGGGGCTGAGCAAAGCGGTAACATAGCCAAACAACGGTTTGCTAGGACAAGGTGGGTTAGAGGCTTGGCATGACAATATGGGAGGTGTCGTGGATTTGTCACGCCAGATGTCCTAGCGAAAGGACTTAGTCGTGGAGCCATCGCTACAAGTTTACTTGAAGGGGTTAAAGCGGACACAAAGACACGTGGGGTTTATACTAGTTCGGCCCCTTCGATGAAGGTAAAAGCCTACGTCTAGTTGTGATGGAATTGATGTGGTCTCGATGGCTAGGGAGCAAACAAGCTTCGCCTAGGCCAGGTTGTGGTTGTCTCTCCTGAACCGCCGCCGGGCCGTCCCCTTTATATACACGGGTGACGCCCGTCGGTCCATAGAGTCCCAGCCGGTTCATATTCGTATCCCGGTCGGTATCTCTCTATTCCTAACTTACAATACAAGTTATACATCAGGTCGGTTTTACAGCTACAGATTCTAAACCGACTATAGGCCTTGGGCCTTCACCTGCTTATACCACTATGACGTTAACCCGGCCCAAGTAGGCCGGTTTACACCCAGTGGTAATATCCCCAACATTAGGCCCCAGATTGATTTGAACTGGTTCATGTCAATCCTTCACACCATCTTGCGTCTTGGATGTCTTCTGTTAATTGGCAAATCTTCATGTCGTCATCATGTTTGATTGCTGTAAACCGGCATGACGTCATCAGATTTGGCTACTATAAACCGGCATGACGTCACTATGAAATTCATAACGCCCTCTTAATGACAGCTCCTGGATTCGCGCGTTTGACCTAGCTCAGTTGCCTTATAAATAAGACCGAAGGGTCATTTGTTTTCTCTTCCCCTTCGTCCCTTCTTCTTCTTCTTCCTCACGTTGCCGGCTTTGGAGCTCCGCCACCACCGTCGACCTCTGCCTCGTCTCAGGCCGCTGCATCAACCTGCACATACCAGAGTGTCGCGGCGTCTTTCCGCATCCTCTCCGTTCCTGGTAAGTTCTCTCTCCCACTTAACCTAGATCTGTTCCTAGGGTTTCATGTTCTTGCTATGTTCATCGCGCTTTCATAGCTGCTCTCTGATCTTGAATGCATCTGTGAACTCTTGCTGTGTTCAGTAGCGATCCCTTTAGCATCCGCTTACCATTTCTCATCCGAGCTCATAGATCTCCCGTATCTATCCGCTCAATGGTTCACTTCTGTTTCCGTCTTAGTCTTCAAAATATTTCCTGTTTTTATGAGCTTGCTGTAGATCCGTGGCTGTAACATAATTTTGTGAAACTTGTTTCTGCATAACTAGTTATCCATAGTTTCGATTGCTTCCGATGCTTAGGCTAGGCGGTTTAACTTCACCATAGAGAAAAAATTGCTAGACCGGTATATATGTCATTAGTCCCCTGGTTGATCCGCCAGAATCCATCTGATGCTACGTTGTAGAAAACCGGTTTATGGGTACTGCCTCCGGTTTACCGTAATTAGATCAACACCGTTTTATCCGGCATGTTCTTGAACTGGATCATTTATTTCTTGTAGATCTTGTCATGGCCAAACAAGTGTACGAGTGCAACTGGGTTCCCTCCCGTGTCACAGAATCACAGCTGAACGGTCTAGTCCTGATTGGCGCTTTGGATAGCAAAGACACGATTCATTGGAGGGTTCCTGGAGATGAATGTCCTCCTACACCCCAGGAAGGAGAGGTCGTGGTCTTCACAGATCATATGGCCCGGGGCTTCAAACTGCCCGGCTCCAAATTTTATCGGGATGTGTTAGCCAACTTTCAACTCCATCCACAGGATATCGGCCCCAACTCCGTCACCAATCTATGTCATTTTCAAGTGCTTTCTGAGGCATACCTTCAAGAGGAACCTTCCGTCGAGTTATTTAGAGATCTCTTTCATCTGAACCGCCGTACTGAATTCACTGACGGCCCTAATACCGAACTGGGTGGTATGGCCATTCAGAAGAGGAAAGAAATTACCTACCCTCACGTCAAACTCCATACGCACCCCAAAGAATGGAACGTAACTTGGTTTTATTGCAAGGATACATCTCCTGACAACGAAAATCCCTTGCCTGGCTTCCGTCCAGAACGGCTCAGCAACACTCACCCTTTTCCACAGAGGCTAAGTGCCAAGGAGAGAATTAAATATGCTCCTCAACTGTCCAAGCTCCGGGCCTTCATGGCCAATGGCTTAACAGGAATAGACCTTGCACGCTGCTGGATATCATGGAGCATTTTGCCTCTAAGCCGGCGCCCAAATTTGATGTGTGAGTATACTGATAGTGTCGATGACCCACTCCGACACACTAAAATCCAACTCCCTGAGGACGAAGTCACAGAATCTGTGAAAAAGATGCTGAATGAACTGGAGCACCTCTGTGCTCAAACCAGGCTGCTTCCTTACTGCTCCACCAACAAACCGCCTGCGGTAATATTTCAATTGCTCTATTGTTGAACCGGTTTACTATTTTATATGTTCAATGTTTTAATTGCTGCTGATCCAGGGTGATAATCTGTTCTAGAGTAAGAAACTTCCTCAAGACAAAACGGAGAAGGCAGGACGGCCAACCCGGCCCAAGACCAAGGTTGTCAAGAAACCAGCTCATAAGAGAAAAACCACCGCTTCATCTGACCCAGCCATTGATGATGATGTGGGTAATCCGGATCTTGAGGTAGAACTTGATTCACTTGGCTTAATTTTTACACGCCTTATTGATGATGATGTTTGTCAGGATGACGCTGAAGCCAGCAATGCGGTTTTCGTTGAGGTAACCATTCTCTCTTCTGATTCAGAAATCTTGCCTTTGCCAAAATTTCGCCGGGCAAACCGGAAAGTTAAATTTTCTCATCCTCTTGCTTATCTGGATTCCCAATTTCTTATGAAGACCCAGCAACACGAAGCTTGCCGCACAACCCGGCACAGTGGCCAGGTAGTTACCTCTGCGGTTTACCAAACAGTCCGGTTCGAAAACGCCGCTCCGAGGTCTCCGACCTTTTTATTGATTTAAATCGTAAAGCGGGTTTCTTCCGTCAACCTCTTAATCCATCCGACTCCGATTATCAGGTCACTTCTCATTCCTCATCTGGTGAATCGTCAGCCACCCAGCTACCACCTTTGAAAATAGTTGCTGGGTAAGTTAAACCGAACATATGCTTCCAGTATGCTGCGCAATGGTTTACACTTTTCCTTAATTTTTATCTTTTCTTCCAGGGCTAAACCGAAACCAAGCAAGAAGGCCCGCCTGGATAAAGCGGCTAAAGAAAATATAGCCCCAGAACATGACCAAGCGCCGGATCGTGAAATGTTTACTTCTGAAGATATCCCCAATGATCCTTCTCTGCAAGACAACATTATCCCTGAAGAAGGTCTTACTAATACTCCAGCGTCTGCTGATCCGCCTGCCAGCTCTGTCCAGATTGAGAAATCCCACACTCCTGCTGACAAAACGGCCGCACCAACCCAAACCGGCGAGTCAAAAGATGACGATGTTGTGATTACCGGTGTAGGCCGCTCTGAACCCGGGAATCCTGCCACCCTTACCAGGCATACCATGAAAGAGGATTCTTCCCCTTTGAATAAAGGAAAATGGGATGTTGAATTAGAAACATATGCCGCTCTGAATGCTCAAGATCTTCACTCTGGCTATTTGAACCGGCTTTATACTAGCCGTGACTGTGAAGCTGGCCTGGTCAAAATGATGAGGGATAAATTTGAGGTAAATTCCTTCTTTCTTTTCCGCCCTTGCATTCATCCCGGTAGCCCCCAAGGGCCGGTTTTGTGACCTTGGTAAAACCGGGACTTGATCCTGAATATATAATTATTGAAACCCATCGGTATAACCCTCGAGGGCCGGTTTAGCATAAGCAAACCGGGGCTAAAGAATAAAAGCTGTCCTTAGAACATAACTTGATCAAATAACCATTAGCCCCCAAGTGCCAAGTTGAATACTTGTATTGAGCTCGGGACTTTGTAATCGAACAATAAAATCTGAAGGTACATTAGCCCCCAAGTATCAGGCATATAACTTTGTTATGTGGTTGATACTTCAATTTTTTGGCTCGCCTGTGCAAAGCTTTAAAATGCCATCTGTATGCAGGCTAAAATTAAAATCAAGGAGGACCGGATTGCCAATTTGCAGGAGGCCCTGAAGATCCAGCAAGCTAAAACAGATAAGGCCAAGCAAGAATTAACCAGCGCTTTGAGCACTGCTGAACGGCTGAAACAAAATTTCAAGAAAGAGCGAGCTGACTGGGCCACTGAGAAGGCCGGTTTAACCAAAAGAGCAGAAAATGCTGAAGCGGCCCTTAAACCGGTGGTAGATGAACTGACGGTCGTACAGGGGCAAATACACTCCATGACTGCTGCAATCTTTGGTAAACTCCTTGTAACTTCTGTGATAAATTTGAATCTGCTGTATCGTAAGTCCGGTTTTAGACCATTCCAATCCTTTTGTAGGTACACGTATTGGGCACTTAGGAAATGATGTGAGGAAGAAACTAAAAGCTGCCTACACCTTGGTAGAACAATTGTACACTGGAGCCCAACGGATCATCAGCACAGCTTCTCACAACAACCCGGTGCCCTCCTTAATCCAGGACACTCTTAGCAAGTTGTCAATGCTTCCAGCCCGGATTGAGGAGCTGAAAAAATCCGCTGCCCAAACCGGAGCCATCAATGCCTTAATCCGGGCAAAGGCATGGGTGCCCGACTTTGATCCTGTGGAAGCAGCTCAAGGCTATCCCAGTCTGAAAGAAGACGGCTCTGAGTTCAACGAAGAAGATTTAAGGGCTATAAACCGTGCAGTGCGCCCTCTGGCTTGCCAGCTAGCTGAAGAGGCAGATTTGACGCATTATCAAGCACAATACAATAATCAAAACAAGCGAGTGCCTGCCCCAACTGTTGAAGCGGAGAATCTGATTCCTCCAATCCGTAAGCACACTTACGCCCCTGATATTGAACCGTCTTCCCTGATCCATGAAGAAGCTGTTTTCCAAGCTTTAATGGGAATCGACTGGACCACTGTTGATTTCCAGCCAACGGGTAGAGACAAGGAAGCTGAAGCGGCGGAGGACGAGGAGCAAGCTTGAACCGGAAGCCGGTGTGAAATGCTATTTGAAACATCCTTCTACAAAAACAATGATTTTGTTTGGGCACCATGCTGCCTTGTAATAGGATAGTTAAAACTTCTGCCTGGGATATGCCTTCGTGCATAAGTACTAAAGCTTTTGCTTGAAAAACTTTAATTCATATTTCCTGCAATCAGAAAAAATTTGAACTTCGGTAGTGGTTATACCGCAGCCGGATTTTGATCTTGATATGTGTATCAGAAATATAAAAAACACATGATACATAAATACCTTCCATGTTTGGGTATAAAGCTGGCTTATCCAAGCCTGAAGCAGTGGTTTTATAAACCATTACCGTCAAAAAGGGAGAAAGTAGCCCCCGTACAAACCGTGCTGACTTAATACAAGCCCCCTGGTTATTCCATGATGTTAACAGGGAAAAGATAAACCGGGAGACTCCTCCGGATTAGAAGGGGGATCAAAAATCATTGGCTGAACCGGAAAAAATATGCTTGTCGACATAAAGAAATCCAACAAAAGCAAAAACAAACAAACCATGAAAACAAGATGGAAACGAAAGTAATGATAAAAACCATTCACAAAAATATGCTATATTAAGTTGTTCAGATGGCATTACCATGGTCGGACAGGATCAAGGCCCCTAATAGGGGTGACAATGATTCAAGTCAGCCAGGTCCCCAAATGACTCGTGGCATATATGCCAAATCAAGAGGCGTAGCAATGGCTCGGGCCCGACCATGCTCCCAAGTGATTTTGTGGCCTTAGGCCGACCAAGAGGCATTACTGGTTCAAACTTGACCCAGTCCCCAAATGATCTGCTGGCTGTCGCCTATCAAAGGGTGTTCGTTGGTTCGGACGCAACCAAAGCCCCCAGTGATATAAAAACAAATGTCAAAGGGTAAACCAAAGGCCGCTTTAGACAGAACCACTCTGTGTAACCTCGCATGATGAGAAAGACAGAGACCCCGTTTCTGCTGAGGCTCCGGTTTGATATATTAAAGATAATATATACATTGTCATGATATGTACACAAATAGAGCCAATGGCTCAAGTATAGTAAGGCCGAAGATGAGCTATATTCCACGGTCTGTTGGTCTCTTCTTCTGATGTACGTGAGTCTTGATGCTCTCGAATGTCAATCAGATAATACGACCCGTTGTGCAGATTCTTGCTGACTACGAAAGGTCCCTCCCAGGGTGGGGATAACTTGTGCATATCCGTTTGATCTTGGATGAATCGAAGCACCAAATCTCCTTCTTGAAAAGTTCTGGTTCTAACCCGGCGACTGTGATAGCGACGAAGATCTTGCTGGTAAATCGCCGAACGGGCAGCCGCTATATCACGCTCTTCGTCCAATAGGTCCAAAGCATCTTGTCGTGTTGTCTCATTGTCTGCCTCAACATAAGCTGCCACACGAGGCGAATCGTGCCGGATGTCACTAGGGAGAACTGCCTCTGCTCCATAGACCATGAAAAACGGCGTGTATCCTGTGGACCGGTTTGGCGTAGTATTGATACTCCATAATACAGATGGCAGTTCTTCAACCCAACATCCTGGTGTTCTTTGCAATGGGACCAAAAGCCGGGGTTTGATGCCTTGCAAGATTTCCTGATTAGCTCGCTCTGCCTGTCCATTGGACTGGGGGTGTGCTACTGACGACACATCAAGTCGGATGTGCTCACGTTCACAGAACTCCTTCATAGCACCCTTGGATAAATTGGTACCATTATCAGTAATGATACTGTGCGGAAAACCAAACCGGAAAATCACCTTCTTGATGAACTGTACCGCTGTTGCTACATCACACTTGCTGACAGGCTCCGCTTCAACCCACTTGGTAAATTTATCAACTGCCACCAAAAGGTGAGTTTTCTTATCCTTGGATCTTTTAAAAGTTCCAACCATGTCTAACCCCCAAGTTGCAAACAGCCATGTTATTGGGATCATCCTCAACTCCTGAGCCGGCACATGAGCATGCCTTGAAAATTTCTGACATCCATCACACCGTTTAACCAAGTCCTCCGCGTCAGCATGAGCTGTCAACCAGTAGAACCCATGACGAAACACCTTTGCAACCAGAGACTTTGAACCGGCGTGGTGCCCACAATCCCCTTCATGGATTTCTCTTAAGATTTCACAGCCTTCTTCAGCAGAGACACAACGTTGAAACGCCCCTGATACACTGCAATGATGTAATTCACCATTGACAATCGTCATAGACTTGGATCGCCGGACTATCTGCTTGGCCAGAATCTCATCCTCTGGCAACTCCCCCCTTGTCATGTACGCAAGATAAGGAACTGTCCAATCCGGAATAACACGCAGGGCTGCCACCAATTGGGACTCCGGATCAGGAATGGCCAAATCCGCTTCACCTGGGAGCTTGACTGACGGATTGTGCAACACATCCAAAAAGACGTTAGGCGGAACCGGTTTACGCTGAGAGCCCAACCGGCTTAAAGCATCCGCCACTTCATTCTTCCGACGGTCCACATGATCCACTTGATAACCCTTGAAACAACCTGCAATATTATCCACTTCCCGACGATATGCAGCCATGAGCGGGTCTTTAGAATCCCAAGTGCCAGACACCTGTTGAGCCACTAGGTCCGAGTCACCAAAACACTTGACCCGGCTTAAATTCATCTCTTTAGCCATCCGCAGACCATGGAGCAAGGCTTCATACTCAGCTGCATTATTAGTACAAGAGAACATTAAGCGGAGAACATAACAAAACTTATCACCTCGCGGGGAAGTTAATATGACTCCAGCCCCCGAGCCTTCCAATTGCCTGGATCTGTCAAAATGAATAGTCCAATATGTGTGATCCGGCTTCTCCTCTGGTGCCTGTAATTCCGTCCAATCATTGATGAAATCAACAAGTGCTTGAGACTTCACAGCCGTCCGAGGCACGTACTTCAGACCATGCGGCCCCAGCTCTATAGCCCACTTGGCAATCCGGCCAGTCGCCTCCCGATTCTGTATAATATCACCCAAGGGAGCTGAACTGACCACTATGATGGGGTGCCCTTGAAAATACTGCTTCAATTTCCGACTGGCCATAAAAACACCATAGACCAGCTTCTGCCAATGCGGATACCTTTGCTTGGACTCAATCAGCACCTCACTGATATAATAAACCGGCCGCTGAACCGGATATTCCATGCCTGCCTCTTTGCGCTCCACCACAATAGCCACACTAACTACCCGAGCATTAGCCGCTACGTATAATAATAGTGGCTCCTTGTCGACCGGGGCTGCAAGAACAGGCGGATTGGCTAACTGCCGCTTCAAATCCTCAAATGCCTCGTCAGCAGCTGTACTCCAGACAAAATTGTCTGTCTTCCTCAGTAGTTGGTACAAAGGGATAGCCTTCTCCCCGAGGCGGCTGATAAACCGGCTCAGCGCAGCGATTCGGCCCGCCAAACGCTGAACATCGTTGATACACTCCGGTTTAGCTAGAGATGTAATAGCCATAATCTTCTCCGGATTAGCCTCAATTCCTCTGTTAGACACCAAGAAACCCAGTAACTTGCCTGCTGGAACACCGAAAACACACTTGGCCAGATTAAGCATCATCCTGTAAGCTCGCAAGTTGTCAAAGATCTCCTTCAAATCATCCACCAGTGTCTCCTTCTGCCTTGATTTTACTACAATATCATCTACATATGTGTGCACATTGCGGCCGATCTGCTCATGCAGGAAATTCTGTACACACCGTTGATAGGTGGCTTGGGCACTCTTGAGCCCGAAGGGCATAGATACATAACAGAAGGCTCCAAAGGGAGTGATGAATGATGTTTTCTCCTGGTCCTTAACCGCCATCTTGATCTGATGATATCCAGAGTATGCATCCAAAAAACTCAAACGCTCACAACCCGTCGTGGCATCAATGATCTGATCAATACGGGGGAGGGCAAAAGGGTCTGCCGGACAGGCTTTGTTAAGATCTGTATAATCCACACACATACGCCAAGTGCCGTTTTTCTTAAGAACCAGCACCGGATTAGCAAGCCACTCTGGATGGAACACCTCAATAATAAAACCAGCTGCTAAAAGCCTGGCCACTTCCTCTCCAATGGCTTTGCGTCTTTCTTCGTTAAACCGGCGGAGGAACTGTTTCACCGGTTTATACTTAGGATCCACATTAAGAGTGTGCTCAGCGAGTTCCCTCGGTACACCTGGCATGTCAGACGACTTCCATGCAAAAATGTCCCGATTCTCACGGATGAACTCGATGAGCGCGCTTTCCTATTTGGGATCCAGGTTGGAACTGATAGTGAACTGCTTGGATGAATCGCCGGGCACGAAGTCAACAAGCTTGGTCTCAGCTGCCGATTTGAACTTTAGATCTGAATCATGCTCTGTAGTTGGCTTCTTTAAAGGGGTCATATCCGCCGGATCGACATTATCCTTATAATACTTCAACTCTTCCGTGGCACAGACCGACTCTGCGTAAGCTGCATCACCCTCTTCACATTCCAAAGCGATCCTACGGTTCCCGTGAACCGTTATCGTCCCCTTGTAACCCGGCATCTTGAGCTGTAAGTAGATATAACAAGGCCGCGCCATGAATTTGGCATAAGCCGGTCGCCCAAACAAGGCGTGATACGGGCTTTGGATCTTCACCACTTCGAAGCTCAATTTTTCCGACCGGGAGTCGTGCTCGTCTCCAAAAGTCACATCTAGAGCTATTTTACCAATAGGATATGCAGATTTGCCTGGCACAACACCATGGAATACCGTATTTGATGGTCTGAGATCCTTGTCAGTTAGTCCCATGCGCCTGAATGTCTCATAATATAGTATGTTAATACTGCTTCCTCCATCCATGAGTACCTTGGTGAATTTATAACCCCCCACCTGAGGGTCCACCACTAATGCTAACTGACCCGGATTATCAACCTGGGGCGGGTGATCTTCTCTGCTCCATACGATGGGTTGCTCTGACCAGCGTAAGTAACGCGGTAAGGCCGGTTCAACTTAATTCACCGCTCGTTGGTGGAGTTTTCGGTCACGCTTATCCAAGCCCGTTGTGAAGACATGGTATTGCCCATTGCTCAACTGCTTCGGCTGGCTCTGATAGCCCGACTGCTGCTGCTGCTGCTGGCTCTGATAGCCTGACTGCTGCTGCTGCTGCTGGCTGTTCTGATTATTCTGGTAGTTGTGACCGCCCTGATTACGTCCTGAACCGGAAACCCCATCGTGATCCGGCCCGCTGAAACCGGATCCTGAACCGCCACCTAATCCGTGATTATACTGGAAAGCATTAGAGTTCTTGAACTCCTGCATGATGTAGCAATCTTTCCAAAGATGGCTAGCCGGTGCCTCCTTCGTCCCGTGCTTTGGGCAAGGCTGATTCAACAAATAGTTCAAACGGCTTGCACTAGGATTGGGAGCCCCGTTATGATTTGCCGCTTTACCTCTGCGCCGCTGCCCCCTGTCTTGTGCGTTAGTGTTAGCCACAAAGTCCACGCTGTCGTCCGCCTTGCGCTTGCCTCCGTTTCCATGACCCACTAGTTTTTTTTGCTGCTGTTTGGAGCTGCTATCCTTCTTTCCCTTCCCTGCTTCATTATCATTAAGCTCGGGATCCTTGGTACTGTCCGAATCGGCATACTTCACTAGGGCAGCTATGAGGGTTCCCATGTCATTACAGAGTCGCTTCATGCGTCCCAGTTTCAATTTTAGAGGCTCAAACCGGCAGTTGCCTTCCAGAGTTAAGACCGTAGAGTCAGCATTAATCCTGTCAGACGAGTGCAAAATTTCCGAAACGCGACGCACCCAATGGGTCGTTGATTCTCCTTCTTCCTGGACACAAGCCGCCGGGTCTACTATGGACTTGGGCTGCTTACATGTATCCTTGAAATTCTGTATAAACCGGCTCTGCAACTGGGCCCAAGAGCTGATAGAATTGGGCGGTAGGCTCTTTAACCAAGTACGAGCCGTGCCTTCGAGCATCATGGTGAAATATTTGGCACATGCAGCCTCATCCACATCCAGCATTTCCATGGCCATCTCATAACTCTCTATCCACGCTTCAGGGGGTAAATCAGCGGTATAATTCGGCACCTTGCGTGGGCCCTTGAAATCCTTAGGCAGGCGCACACTACGCAAAGCAGGGATCAAGCAAGGCACTCCCAGAGCGGATGTGATTCCTGGTCCAGCAAAGGTGGCAGAACGAACCGGTGTAAGTTGGCCCGCATTATCCTGTGCTGCTAACTCGGCCTCCCTTTGTGCCCGGGCCCGGTTCACCGCATCCCGAGCATCGACAACACCACCTGCCGGGTCATCACCACGGGCCGCTTCACGGCCGTGCGCATTGCTTGATATGGCCGGTTCATCTATGCGCCTGCTGTAACTCCGGCTCGGACGGGGCGTAGAATGAATCCGATCACGGCTGTATGAGTATGCCTCCTGCTGCATCAGCGCGGTCCGGAGAAGCTCCTTAACCCGGCGCGTTTCTACTGCTTGCGGAGAATCCCCTTCGACCGGGATGGCCTCTAACCGTGCTGCGGCCGCAACAAGGTTGTCCATAGGATTAGAATAATGACCCGGGGGCGTCTGCACCGATGGAGGCATCGCAATATTTTGTTGAGGGGGCTCCATCAGGCGAGGTTGGACCGTCGCTCCTGGCCCTGGCGCCTCAATCCGGTTTGTCTCCTGGTACCGCGGTGGATTACTGGGTCCAGCTCCCGGAGTGTGAAAGAGATTTCGGGGGTCAAACCCTAACGACAGGCGTGATCTGTGCTTTCGCTTTAAAACCTCCTGTGATGCATTCTGGTCAAGCATGAGTTTATAGGCCTGTGCGTCCAAAGTGGCCCGCTCTGCGGCCATCCGGTCTTTTTCTGCTGCCAGATCCGCTTTGGCTTGCACGATCTGCTCTCTCACCTTCGCGATTTCTGCATTATGAGCATCTTGATCCGCCGGATCATCCTCTGCCATAAGCGCGGCCAGTGCGTCAAACAGATCAGATAGAACTTGAACCGGCGGGCGCACAAGGCCTCCTGCCCCTGCTGCCGCTGCCGCTGCGGATCCGGAGAGCATTGCTGCGGCAGTCAAAGAATAATTCGCCGCCTGGGTGCCAGCCATGAATATTCCAACCCAGTTGATCTGGCCTGGGGGGTCCGGAATACTGTTGCCATCGGAACAACCCCTAACTTGATCGTCTTGCATCCGGTATAGCGACTCGGTCTCTCCGGTCGAGGACTCGTTGCCAGAATAGACAACGGTCTCGCTATTGTGCTCTGATTCGTCCTCGCGCTCTCCTCCGTAGATGACTCCAACGAAGGCACGCTTCATGGCCGGTTTAACCTGAGTAAAGCTCGCACGCTGAGCCGTCTCGACGGGGTCGGTGTAGATGTCCGGCTCGGGCCCAGGCTCACCGATCTTGCCGATGAAGACGTGTACGCTGCCAAAGGGGACCCGGTAACCATACTCAATTGAATCGGCCTCAGGACCCCATCCTGCATCATCGATGTAGATCCTGCCCCGACGACTCTTGGTCATCCGGCCCACAACATAGCCTTCGAGTCCTTTGAGCTTGCCCTCCAAGATCGTCAAACCATCGTGCGATAGCCCCACGGTGGGCGCCAACTGTCGTGGATTTGTCACGGCAGATGTCCTAGCGAAAGGACTTAGTCGTGGAGCCATCGCTACGAGTTTACTTGAAGGGGTTAAAGCGGACACAAAGACATGTGGGGTTTATACTAGTTCGGCCCCTTCGATGAAGGTAAAAGCCTACATCTAGTTGTGATGGAATTGATGTGGTCTCGATGGCTAGGGAGCAAACAAGCTTCGCCTAGGCCCGAGTTGTGGTTGTCTCTCCTGAACCGCCGCCGGGCCGTCCCCTTTATATACACGGGTGATGCCCGTCGGTCCATAGAGTCCCAGCCGGTTCATATTCGTATCCCGGTCGGTATCTCTCTATTCCTAACTTACAATACAAGTTATACATCAGGTCGGTTTTACAGCTACAGATTCTAAACCGACTATAGGCCTTGGGCCTTCACCTGCTTATACCACTATGACGTTAACCCGGCCCAAGTAGGCCGGTTTACACCCAGTGGTAATATCCCCAACAGGAGGCATGATATAGCAAGTGGTAGGTATCGCGGCATGGGCATAGCAATAGAGCGAGCAACTAGCAAGCAAAGAGAGAAGTGATTTCGAGGGTATGGTCATCTTGCCTGAAATCCCGCAAGGAAGAAGAACGAGTCCATGAAGAAGACAAACGGACGTGGTCGAATGGATCCTCACAACTCCGGAATGGAACCGAAGCTAACGAGAGAAGCTACCCGGAAAGAAGCAAACAACATAGTAAACAACCATCACATAATCATGGCATGATGCACAACCAAGTATGATTCATGTCCAGTTTAATGAAGCATGGCATGGCAAAGTGCATAAACAATCCTACAAATTAAGTGGAGCTCAATATGCAACGAGTTGCATATTGACGGAACACCACATCAATTATTTAGTTCACTCCCGGTTAGGTACTCAACAATATTAAATGTTGTTAAACATGGCAAAAGGGGTGAAGCATATGAAAACTAACTAACTAGGAAAGTTTAAATGAGGCCCAAACAACAAGCAACAAGTCCGGAAAAATCCTCATATGCATATTATGAATTTGGTACTGTTCTTCCCTAAACACAATTTTAAAGTTGTTAAACATGCAAGACATATGCACCATGTTAAACTACCCTAATTACATATAAAGTTTGTTAAGTTTGGAGTTACGGTTATTTAGTTATGAATTAAACCATTTTAGCATATCATTTACACAAATTAATACAAACAGCAAGTTTAAACATTTTAACATGAACGAAAGTACATGAAATTCTAAGCAAGATGCATATATGACATGTTTTATTTGGATGCATGGATATTTAGTTATGAACAATTCAAAATGATGGCATTTTCTGTAAATATGCATGCACTTGGAATTAGACAAATCGCAGCGAACATAAAAAAATGCGGACCGAATGCTGGTCACTGTGGAAGCCCAACAGCAGATTTGGCCCGAAGTGGATGTGGCTGTGTGCATGCAACAGTACAGGAAAAACAGAGCGAAAAATGGGGCCGGCTGGGACTTGTTCCCACGACCTCCTGGATAGAGGAGCAGAGTGTTTACCACTGCGTTGTTGCTGCATGTTGTGCAAGACAAGGGCTTCGCTCTACTTGAACAAAACCAGAGACTAGGCCTTCTTCTTCGTGGATCACCAAGGAACTGGGTGACGACGCCGACGAGCAAGGCGGCGATCGTCGCGACCACAGGCTAACGGCGGGGGTGCGGAAAAACATGTGTGTGTGCACGCACAGCAAGGCGGGCGCGTGCAAAGGCTAGATGTGCGGGAGCTCGAGGACGAACCCGTGCTCGCCTCATGCATAGCATGCGGCAGGAGCTAGGTGAGCATGGAGAGACTTGCGGGAGAGCTGCAGCGCGTGTGTGTGCCCTGCGGAGGAACACATCCTCGATGGTGCGCGTGGTAGGACGGAGGAAAGAGCAGAAGCTCCCCGAACTTGCGCTTAGGCGCGAGCGTGAGAGCACGGCAACCGTGGCCTCGATATGATGTGTGCGTCGCGTACATGAAGAAATCGATGAAAGGAAGGAGCTGGGAGTTGCGGCTGCTCACCATGGGGGTTCTGCTGACGACAGATCGTACAGAGGGGCGACGGAGGCGGTGTGATGTCTACTACACAACCTTCTTCTTGTAGACGTTGTTGGGCCTCCAAGTGCAGAGGTTTGTAGGACAGTAGCAAATTTCCCTCAAGTGGATGACCTAAGGTTTATCAATCCGTAGGAGGCGTAGGATGAAGATGGTCTCTCTCAAGCAACCCTGCAACCAAATAACAAAGAGTCTCATGTGTCCCCAACACACCCAATACAATGGTAAATTGTATAGGTGCACTAGTTCAGCGAAGAGATGGTGATACAAGTGCAATATGGATAGTAGATAAAGGTATTTGTAATCTGAAATTATAAAAACAGAAAGGTAACAAGTGATAAAAAGTGAGCGTAAACGGTATTGCAATGATAGGAAACAAGGCCTAGGGTTCATACTTTCACTAGTGCAAGTCCTCTCAACAATGCTAACATAATTGGATCATAAAACTATCCTTCAACATGCAACAAAGAGTCACTCCAAAGTCACTAATAGCAGAGAACGAACGAAGAGATTATGGTAGGGTACGAAACCACCTCAAAGTTATTCTTTCCAATCAATCTGTTGGGCTATTCCTATAAGTGTCACAAACAGACCTAGAATTCGTACTAGAATAACACCTTAGGACACAAATCAACCAAAACCCTAATGTCACCTAGATACTCCAATGTCACCTCAAGTATCCGTGGGTATGATTATACGATATGCATCACACAATCTCAGATTCATCTATTCAACCAACACATAGGACCTCAAAAAGTGCCCCAAAGTTTCTACCTGAGAATCACGAGGAAAACGTGTGCCAACCCCTATGCATAGGTTCATGGGCGGAACCCGCAAGTTGATCACCAAAACATACATCAAGTGAATCACGTGATATCCCATTGTCACCGCAGATACGCACGGCAAGACATACATCAAGTGTTCTCAAGTCTTTAAAGACTCAATCTGATAAGATTACTTCAAAGGGGAAACTTGATTCATTACAAGAGAGAAGAGGGGGGAATAAATATCATAGGATCCAAATATAATAGCAAAGCTCGCGATACATCAAGATCGTATCACCTCAAGAACACGAGAGAGAGAGAGAGATCAAACACATAGCTACTAGTACATACCCTCAGCCCCGATGGAGAACTACTCCCTCCTCGTCATGGAGAGCACCGGGATGATGAAGATGGCCACCGGTGAGGGTTCCCTCCTCCGGCAGGGTGCCGGAACAGGGTCCCGATTGACTTTTGGTGGCTATGGAGGCTTCTGGCGGCGGAACTCCCGATCTATCTTGAGTTTTGGAAGTTTTAAGGTATATGGAGTTATATAGGCGGAAGAAGCACGTCAGGGGAGCCACGGGGGCCCCATGAGGCAGGGGGGCACGCCCTAGGGGGGTGGGCGCGCCCCCACCCTCGTGGGCAGCTCCCATATCTTCTGACATGGGGTCCAAGTCCATCAGGTGTGTGTCCTTCCAAAAATAACTTCTCCAGTTGATTTCGTTCTGTTTTGACTCCGTCTGATATTCCTTTTCTTCAAAACACTGAAATAGACATGAAACAAAAAATCTGGGCTGGGCCTCTGGTTAATAGGTTAGTCCCAAAAATAATATAAAAGTTTATAATAAAGCCCAATATTGCCCAAAACAGTAGATAATATAGCATGGAGCAATCAAAAATTATAGATACGTTGGAGACGTATCAAGCACCCCAAGCTTAATTCCTGCTCGTCCTCGAGTTGGTAAATGATAAAAAAGATAATTTTTGATGTGGAATGCTAGTTGGCATAATTTCAATGTAATTCTTCCTACTTGTGATATGAATATTCAGATCCGAAAGATTCAAGACAAAAGTTCATTTTGACATTAATAATATTTCAAGCATACTAACTAAGCAATCATGTCTTCTCAAAATAACATGGCCAAAGAAAGTTATCCCTACAAAATCATATAGTCTGGCTATGCTCCATCTTCACCACACAACATATTTAAATCATGCACAACCCCGATGACAAGCCAAGCAATTGTTTCATACTTTTAATGTTCTCAAACTTTTTCAATCTTCACGCAATACATGAGCGTGAGCCATGGATATAGCACTATAGGTGGAATAGAGTGGTGGTTGTGGAGAAGACAAAAAGGAGAATATAGTCTCACATCAACTAGGCGTATCAAAGGGCTATGGAGATGCCCATCAATAGATATCAATGTGAGTGAGTAGGGATTGCCATGCAACGGATGCACTAGAGCTATAAATTTATGAAAGCTCAAAAGAAACTAAGTGGGTGTGCATCCAACTTGCTTGCTCACGAAGACCTAGGGCATTTTGAGGTAGCCCATCATTGGAATATACAAGCCAAGTTCTATAATGAAAGATTCCCACTAGTATATAAAAGTGACAACATAGGAGACTCTCTATCATGAAGATCATGGTGCTACTTTGAAGCACAAGTGTGGTAAAAGGATAGTAGCAATGTCCCTTTTATTTTTTTATTTTTTTATTTGGCCTTTCCCTTTTTTGGCCTTTCTTTTTTTATTGGGCCTTTCGTTTTTTTATTTGGCCTTTCTTTCTATTTTGGGGGGGTGGACAATGCTCTATTGAATGATGATCATCACACTTCTATTTATTTACAACTTGATGATACAACTCGATAGTAGAACAAAGATGACTCTATATGAATGCCTCTGGCGGTGTACCGGGATATGCAATGAATCAAGAGTGACAAGTATGAAAGAATTACGAACGGTGGCTTTGCCACAAATACAATGTCAACTACATGATCATGCTAAGCAATATGACAATGATGGAGTGTGTCATAATAACCGGAACGGTGGAAAGTTGCATGGAAAAATATCTCGGAATGGCTATGGAAATGCCATAATAGGTAGGTATGGTGGCTGTTTTGAGGAAGGTATATGGTGGGTTTATGGTACCGGCGAAAGTTGCGCGGTACTAGAGAGGCTAGCAATGGTGGAAGGGTGAGAGTGCGTATAATCCATGGACTCAACATTTGTCATAAAGAACTCACATACTTATTGCAAAAATCTAGAAGTTATCAAAGAAAAGTATTACGCGCATGCTCCTAGGGGTATAGATTGGTAGGAAAAGACCATCGCTCGTCCCCGACCGCCACTCATAAGGAAGACAATCAATAAATAAATCACGCTCCGACTTCATCACATAACGGTTCACCATACGTGCATGCTACGGGAATCACAAACTTCAACACAAGTATTTCTCAAATTCACAACTACTCAACTAGCATGACTCTAATATTACCATCCTCATATCTCAAAACAATCATCAAGTATCAAAATTCTCTTAGTATTCAACACACTCATAAGAGAATTTTATTATTAATCTTGTATACCTAGCATATTAGGATTTTGAGCAAATTACCATGCTATTTAAGACTCTCAAAATAATCTAAGTGAATCATGAGAGTTCATCTATTTCTTCAAAATAAAACTACGACCATGCTCTAAAAGGTATAAGTGAAGCACTAGAGCAAATGACAAACTACTCCGAAAGATATAAGTGAAGATCAATGATTAGTCGAATAATTATGCAACTATGTGAAGACTCTCTAACATTTAATAATTTCAGATCTTGGTAATCTATTCAAACAGCAAGCAAATCAAAATAAAATGACATCTAAGAATAGCAAACATCATGTGAAGAAGCAAAAACTTAGGATCAACCGATACTAACCGATAATTGTTGAAGAAGAAAGGTGGGATGCCAACCGGGGCATCCCCAAGCTTAGATGCTTGATAATTCTTGAAATATTATCTTGGTATGCCTTGGGCATCCCCAAGCTTGAGCTTTTGTGTCTCCTTAATTCCTCTCATATCACGGTCTCCCTAAATCTCAAAAGCTTCATCCACACAAAACTCAACAAGGACTCGTGAGATAAGTTAGTTTAAACCATTGCAAAAACCTTATCATACTCTACTGTAGCAAGTCACTAAAATTATTATTAAACATTTCATACTAAATGCCTCTGCATATTTAATAGTCGTATCCTCAAATAGAATCATTAAAGAAGCAAACATATGCAAACAATGCAAACATAACAGCAATCTGCGTAAACAGGATAGTCTGTAAAGAATGCTGCAACATCCGTACTTCCCTAGCTCCAAAAATTATGCAAGAAAATTCCCACTGTAGTAAAATTATCATAGCTTAATATGCAAAAGGTTTCAACATTTTATCACATTCTGACTTTTCTAGGGAATTATTGCAACAGCGGTAAACTTTCTGTTTTCAAACAGCAACATGTATACTTGTAACATAGGCATAGTAAAGGCTATCAATGCCACTTTTATTGAAATAAAAGATGCAAAACATTGTTATAAATAACAGCAATCAAATCCTAACAAAATAAATTGACGCTCCAAGCAAAACACATATCATGTGGTGAATAAAAATATAGCTCCAAGTAAAGTTACCGATGAACGAAGACGAAAGAGGGGATGCCTTCCGGGGCATCCCCAAGCTTAGGCTCTTGTCTATCCTTGAATATTACCTTGGGGTTCCTTTGGCATCCCCAATCTTAGGCTCTTGCCACTCCTTATTCCATAGTCCATCGAATCTTTACCCAAAACTTGAAAACTTCACAACACAAAACTTAACAGAAAACTCGTAAGCTCCGTTAGTATAAGAAAATAAATCACCACTTCAAGGTACTGGAATGAACTCATTCTTTATTTATATTGGTGTTAAACCTACTGTATTACAACTTCTCTATGGTTTATAAACTATTTTACTGGCCATAGATTCATCAAAATAAGTAAACAACACATGAAAAACAGAATCTGTCAAAAACAGAACAGTCTGTAGTAATCTGAATCAAACGTATACTTATGGAGCTCATAAAATTCTCAAATAAATTTCTGGACCTGAGGAATTTATCTATTAATCATCTTGAAAAAGAATTAACTAAATAGCACTCTCCAATAAAAATGGCAGCAATTCTCGTGAGCACTAAAGTTTCTGTTTTTGACAGCATGATCAACAAGACTTCCCCCAAGTCTTCCCAAAGGTTCTACTTGGCACAAACACTAATTAAAAGCATAAAACCACATCTAAACAGAGGCTAGATGAATTATTTATTACTAAACAGGAACTAAAATAAAATTGTGTTGCCTCCCAACAAGCGCTATCGTTTAATGCCCCTAGCTAGGCACGATGATTTCAATGATGCTCACATAAAGGATAAGAATTGTAACATAAAGAGAGCATCATGAAGAATATGACTAGCACATTTAAGTCTAACATACTTCCTATGCATAGGGATTTTTTGAGCAAACAACTTATGGGAACAATAATCAACTTGCATAGGAAGGTAAAACAAGCATAACTTCAAAACTTTAAGCACATAGAGAGGAAACTTGATATTATTACGATTCCTACAAGCATATGTTCCTCCCTCATAATAATTTTCAGTAGCATCATGAATGAATTCAACAATATAACCAGAACCTAAAGCATTCTTTTCATGATCTACAAGCATAGTAATTTTATTACTCTCCACATAAGCAAAATTCTTCTCATTCGGAATAGTGGGAGTATCATAAGAGACTTGAATACTATAAATTGTTTCCACGTTAAAGGAGTAATGTTCAGAGAAAGGGTACTCATAATCATGACAAGTTTTATAAATATAATCATCACTACTCTTTATAGCATAAGTTTTATCACAATAATCATCATAAGTAGCAACTTTGTTCTCATCATAATCACTTTGCATATCAAAACATGGAAGGCTAAAAATATCATCATTATTAAACATAGCATCCCCAAGCTTGGGACAAACATTAATTGCAGCAAATATATTCTCAAATATGTCATCCTCATCAAACAAAGCTTCCCCAAGCTTGGGCCTTTTCGTATCATAAGCATAATCACTCTCATCATTAATAGTATGGATAGCACCAATAGTATAGCAAACATTATTATCATATTCTTCCAAGCAAGTACCAAAGAGATTTTCAAGATCATAAGAAGTATCATTATCTTCCCAATCATAATCATCACAACAGGCAATAGGCATAACGAGATCATCATAAAGTGTATCATCTTCATTTTCATGAGGCACAGCAATAATAGGAGCAACTTTATTTGGGAGAGATATCTCTTTACCTCTCTTCCTTTTTCTTTTCTTCTTCTTCACCACATCATGTGTGGGTTCAATCCTATTTTTGGAGCTCCTTATTAATGAGATTGGTTGAATAGGAGGCTCCTCCTCGTTGCCTGATTCATCATAAGAAAGAATAGGAGGATATTGGGAAGTCTCTTCCCTTTCATTAGTATTCTCTTCATCTTCTAATTGTTTTGTTTTCTTTATGTAGTTGGCAATATAAGGATTATCAATGCAATTCACGGCACAAACACATATAAATTTTCTCTAGATCAAAACGAAGAACTTTATCAAGGGCAAATTTTGGAATATCCTCAGTTATGCGTTTCATTTCTTCATAACCCAAAAGAAGGCTAAGCTCTTTATGATGCTCAAGGGTAATCAAATTATCACAATATTTGGACATGACTTGATCATGAAACAGATAGCATTAGAGCTTTAAATGACCATGTTCATTGCAAAGTTCACAAGGAGCACGAAAAATATTGAATCTTTCAGCACATTCATCTAGCTCTTCTTGCAACAATTTGGTTTCTAAGAACTTATGCCTCTTGCAATATCTATCTTCCCTATTTGGTGTGTACTTGCAAACCCAGTCTACTCCACAAAAACTAACATGTTTATAGGAGGCATTTTCATCATAACTAGTGCAATCACCATTACTCTTATGGATATTCAAAGAATTCGTACTAACAACATTGCAATCATGCTCATCATTCAAATATTTAGTGCCAAACATTTTATAGATTTCTTCTTCTAGCACTTGAGCACAATTATCCTTTCCATCATACTCATGAAACATATTAAAAAGATGAAGCGTATGAGACAAACTCAATTCCATTTTTTGGTAGTTTTCTTTTATAAACTAAACTAGTGATAAAACAAGAAACTAAAAGACTCGATTGCAAGATCTAAAGAGCTTGATGTCTACTACACAACGGCGCCAGAAAAGAGCTTGATGTCTACTACACAACCTTCTTCTTGTAGACGTTGTTGGGCCTCCAAGTGCAGAGGTTTGTAGGACAGTAGCAAATTTCCCTCAAGTGGATGACCTAACGTTTATCAATCCGTAGGAGGTGTAGGATGAAGATGGTCTCTCTCAAGCAACCCTGCAACCAAATAACAAAGAGTCTCTTGTGTCCCCAACACACCCAATACAATGGTAAATTGTATAGGTGCACTAGTTCGGCGAAGAGATGGTGATACAAGTGCAATATGGATAGTAGATAAAGGTATTTGTAATCTGAAATTATAAAAACAGCAAGGTAACAAGTGATAAAAGTGAGCGTAAACGGTATTGCAATGATAGGAAACAAGGCCTAGGGTTCATACTTTCACTAGTGCAAGTCCTCTCAACAATACTAACATAATTGGATCATAAAACTATCCCTCAACATGCAACAAAGAGTCACTCCAAAGTCACTAATAGCGGAGAACGAATGAAGAGATTATGGTAGGGTATGAAACCACCTCAAAGTTATTCTTTCCAACCAATCCGTTGGGCTATTCCTATAAGTGTCACAAACATCCCTAGAGTTCATACTAGAATAACACCTTAGGACACAAATCAACCAAAACCCTAATGTCACCTAGATACTCCAATGTCACCTCAAGTATCTGTGGGTATGATTATACGATATGCATCACACAATCTCAGATTCATCTATTCAACCAACACATAGGACCTCAAAGAGTGCCCCAAAGTTTCTATCGGAGAATCACGACGAAAACGTGTGCCAACCCCTATGCATAGGTTCATGGGCGGAACCCGCAAGTTGATCACCAAAACATACATCAAGTGAATCACGTGATATCCCATTGTCACCACAGATACGCACGGCAAGACATACATCAAGTGTTCTCAAGTCTTTAAAGACTCAATCCAATAAGATTACTTCAAAGGGGAAACTCGATTCATTACAAGAGAGAAGAGGGGGGAAGAAACATCATAGGATCCAAATATAATAGCAAAGCTCGTGATACATCAAGATCGTATCACCTCAAAAACACGAGAGAGAGAGAGAGAGAGAGAGAGAGAGAGAGATCAAACACATAGCTACTGGTGCATACCCTCAGCCCCGAGGGAGAACTACTCCCTCCTCGTCATGGAGAGCACCGGGATGATGAAGATGGCCACTGGTGAGGGTTCCCCCCTCCGGCAGGGTGCCGGAACAGGGTCCCGGTTGACTTTTGGTGGCTACGGAGGCTTCTGGCGACGGAACTCCCGATCTATCTTGTGTTTTGGAAGTTTTAGGGTATATGGAGTTATATAGGCAGAAGAAGCATGTCAGGGGAGCCACGGGGGCCCCACGAGGCAGGGGGGCGCGCCCTAGGGGGGTGGGCGCGCCCCCACCCTCGTGGGAAGCTCCTGTATCTTCTGACGTGGGGTCCAAGTCCATCAGGTGTGTTTCCTTCCAAAAATAACTTGTTGAGTTGATTTCGTTCCGTTTCGACTCCGTCTGATATTTCTTTTCTTCAAAACACTGAAATAGGCATAAAACAGCAAATCTGGGCTAGGCCTCCGGTTAATAGGTTAGTCCCAAAAATAATATAAAAGTGGATAATAAAGCCAAATATTGCCCAAAACAGTAGATAATATAGCATGGAGCAATCAAAAATTACAGATACGTTGGAGACATATCATGGTGCTGATCGGCGAAGAAGACGGCGGGAGCTGCAAGGCCATGGCGGAGGATTCGGATCGTTGGTTCCTGTCCCTGACGAAGAGAGACAGAGAGAGGTGAGACAGAGAGAGGGAAAGGAAGAGAGGGCGCGAGGGAGGCCCGGCAGCGTGACCTGGAGGTGCTGGTGATCATCGGCGGTGAGGCGAGGCGGCGGGGTCGCGAGGAAGACGGTGGAGCTCTGTATCGGGAGGAGCTCGGATCTCCTGGGAGTTGCACGCCGCGGAGGGAGACAGGGAGCAACGGGAGGAGGAGATGCGCTAGCGTGGGGAGGCTCGAGGTTGTGGAGCTTGTGCGCGAGCAGAGGACCTCGGGGACTCGGGCGCGCGAGGCTGTAGGAAGCTCCAGCTGTTCGAGGGACTTGGCTACGCGGACGCCGGGGTTGGGGTCCTCGGCCGCGGGGTGTGGAAGGAGGATCTTATGCTCCTGGTTGCTGCACGGGGACGAGGAGGTGGGAACGGGAAGGATGGATCGGAGGGGATGCACTGGCTGGGTGAGGAGATCGAGGAGGATCGGGCGAGGGGATCCCGAGGTGGGAGGCGACCCGGTGGCGGCGGTGGAGGGACAGACCTCCTAGATTCTAGGGTTGGATCCCGTATATATATAGCTGGTGGATCTAGCTCGGGACTATTTGGTCCCTCCGATCATAATCGGACGGCCCGGAATAATTAGGTTAGGAAGTCCAAACAAGAAACCGATGATGATTTAGGGATGTTTGGGGATGATCCGGACGCAACGGTGACGACTGCCCGGGACAGCTTTCAGACGCGCGCGCGAGGAGGGTCGTGGGCTGACGAGAGAGGTTAGGTTGGGCCTGGCGGTTGGTAGTGGGCCATGTAGAAGGTCTAGGGAGGAAAGAGAGGGAAAGCCCGGCAACGGTTTCGTAGACCGAAAACGTCCGACGATAGACCGGCTACTATCGCCGCTATAGTTATCCGTTGGGGCGTCAAACAAACTCCGAATGCGATGAAACTTGGCAGGCGGCCTACCTACAACATAACAACACCACATGCCAACTTTCAACCCATTCCGAGAACATTTTCCGGCCACTTATAAAATAATATTTCGGACGTGCCGTGGGCGCGTGCAAGAGTGTCTGGGCTCAGAACGGACAACGGAGAGAACTGGGGGAGCCCGGATGGATGCAAGTTTTGAAAACATGCAGATGCAATGCAGATGATGACATGGCAGGATGCAACACGCAAGCGAATGACATGGCAACGACGGCGAATAACTGGAAGACACCTGGCGCAAGGGTCTCGGGCCGTCACACCAAGATGCCAATATGAATTACGATTATGGAGATGAACTTGCTATAGTTCCTTATGTTAAACATGAAATTGTTGCCATTGCACCCACACATGATAGTCCTATTATCTTTTTGAATTCTCCAAACTACACTATATCGGAGAAGTTTGCACTTATTAAGGATTACATTGATGTGTTGCGTTTTACTACTACACATGATGATTTTGATGGATATAATATGCATGTGCTTGCTGCTCCTACTTGCAATTATTATGAAAGAGGAACTATATCTCCACCTCTCTATGTTTCCAATACAACAAAATTGCAAGAAATTGTTTATACTATGCATTGGCCTTTACTTTGTGTGCATGAATTGTTCTTTTATGACATGCCGATGCATAGGAAGAGAGTTAGACTTCGTTGTTGCATGATATATGCTACTTTGTGCTCACTACTAAATGCCAAATCATTGCTAATTAAAATTGGCTTTGATATACCTTGGGATCCGGGTGGATTCACTACTTGAGCACTATATGTCTAGCTTAATGGCTTTAAAGAACAGCGCTGCCAGGGAGACAACTCGGAAGTTTTAGAGAGTCATTTATTTCTGTTGAGTGCTTTCATATAGTTTAAAAAAACAAAAATAAAGAGGGGAACCCAAAACTTTTTCAAAAAGGAAAGTGAAAGTGAGAAAGACAAGCATTGTTGAAGTGGGAGAGCTCCTTGAACTTTGTTCATGCTCATGGCAACTTTGTGAATCTTGATTACAGAAACTTTTCAACAAAAATAACTATCCCCTTGTACAATTCCATTGTATTATAGAAATAATGTGCCAAGGTTTGCCTTTAGGATGTTTACATTTGCTTGATGGTTTGTACGGTGCAGGACAGAAACTTTGGCTGTAGTGCGCGATTTTACATTTTTAGCTGGAACGTCAAATGGTTCTGATTCTTATTGCACTGTCTTTCTATACAAATTGTTTATTTTTCCTAATTTTTCCAGAATTTGTCAAGTTTCATAAGTATGGTGAATGTTCAGATTATTACAGACTGTTCCGTTTTAGACAGATTCTGTTTTTGATGCATAGTTTGCTTGTTTTGATGAAACTATCGATTCATATCAGTGGATTAAGCCATGAAAAAGTCATACTACAGTAGACACAATGCAAAAACAAAATATGAATTGGTTTGAAACAGAACTTAGAGTAGTGATTTGCTTTATTATACTAACGGATCTTACCGAGTTTTCTGTTGAAGTTTTGTGTAGATGAAGTGTTCGATGATCGAGAAGGTCTTGATGTGAGAAGAAGGAAGAGAGGCAAGAGCTCAATCTTGGGGATGCCCAAGGCACCCAAGTAAATATTCAAGGAGACTCAAGCGTCTAAGCTGGGGGATGCCCCGCAAGGCATCCCCTCTTTCTTCAACAAGTATCGGTATGTTTTCGGATTCGTTTTGTTCATGTAATATGTGCAATCTTGGAGCGTCTTTTGCATTTAGTTTTCATTTTTCTTTTATGCACCATGCTGGTATGAGATAGTCCTTGGTTGATTTATAGAATGCTCTATGCACTTCACTTATATCTTTTGAATATGGCTTTATAGAATGCTTCATGTGCTTCACTTATATCATTTGAAGTTTGGATTGCCTGTTTCTCTTTACATAGAAAACTGCCATTTGTAGAACGCTCTTTTGCTTCACTTATATTTGTTAGAGCATGGGCATATCTTTTGTAGAAATAATTAAAATCTCTTGCTTCACTTACATCTATTTAGAGAGATGACAGGAATTGGTCCTTCACATGGTTAGTCATAAAATCCTACATAAAACTTGTAGATCACTGAATATGATGTGTTTGATTCCTTGCAATACTTTTGCGATATAAATATGGTGATATTAGAGTCATGCTTGTGGGTAGTGGTGGATGAAATACTTGTGTTGAAGTTTGTGATTCTCGTAGCATGCACGTATGGTGAACCGTTATGTAACGAAGTCGGAGCATGATTTATTTATTGATTGTCTTCCTTATGAGTGGCGGTCGGGGATGAGCGATGGTCTTTTCCTACCAATCTATCCCCCTAGGAGCATGCGCGTAGTACTTTGTTTCGATGACTAATAGATTTTTGCAATAAGTATGTGAGTTCTTTATGATTAATGTTGAGTCCATGGAATATACGCACTCTCACCCTTCCACCATTTCTAGCCTCTCTAGTACCGCGCAACTTTCGCTGGTACCATAAACCCACCATATACCTTCCTCAAAACAGCCACCATACCTACCTATTATGGCATTTCCATAGCCATTCCGAGATATATTGCCATGCAACTTCCATCGTCATCATATACATGACCTGAGCATTCATTGTCATATTGCTTTGCATGATAGTAAGATAGCTAGCATGATGTTTTCATGTCTTGTCCGTTTTTTGATGTCATTGCTACGCTAGGTCATTGCACATCCCGGTACACCGCCGGAGGCATTCATATAGAGTCATATCTTTGTTCTAGTATTGAGTTGTAAGTAAATAAAAGTGTGATGAGCATCATTATTAGAGCATTGCCCCAATGAGGAAAGGATGATGGAGACTATGATTCCCCCACAAGTCGGGATGAGACTCCGGACGAAAAAAATAAAAATAAAAATAAAAAAAGAAAAAAATAGAAAGGCCAAAAAAAGAGAAGGCCCAAAAAAAGAGAAAATAAAGAAAATAAAAAAATGAGAGAAAAAGAGAGAAGGGGCAATGTTACTATACTTTTACCACACTTGTGCTTTAGAGTAGCACCATGTTCTTCATATAGAGAGTCTCTTGAGTTATCACTTTCATATACTAGTGGGAATTTTCATTATAGAACTTGGCTTGTATATTCCGATGATGGGCTTCCTCAAATGCCCGAGGTCTTCATGAGCAAGCAAGTTGGATGCACACCCACTTAGTTTCCAATTTGAGCTTTCATACACTTATAGCTCTAGTGCATCCGTTGCATGGCAATCCCTACTCACTCACATTGATATCTATTGATGGGCATCTCCATAGCCCGTTGATATGCCTAGTTGATGTGAGACTATCTTCTCCTTTTTGTCTTCTCCACCATCATATTCTATTCCACCTATAGTGCTATGTCCATGGCTCACGCTCATGTATTGCATGAAAGTTGAAAAGGTTTGAGAACATCAATAGTATGAAACAATTGCTTGGCTTGTCATCGGGGGTGTGCATGATGTGAATATTTTGTGTGGTGAAGATGGAGCATAGCCAGACTATATGATTTTGTAGGGATAACTTTCTTTGGCCATGTTATTTTGAAAAGACATGATTGCTTTATTAGTGGGCTTGAAGTATTATTGTTTTTATGTCAAATGATAGACTATTGCTTTGAACCACTCGTATCTTAATATTCATGCCATGATTAGATATGTGATCAAGATTATGCTAGGTAGCATTCCACATCAAAAATTATCTTTTTTATCATTTACCTACTTGAGGACAAGGAGGAATTAAGCTTGGGGATGCTGATACATCTTCGTCGTATCTATAATCTTGATTGTTCCATGCCAATATTCTACAACTTTCATATACTTTTGGCAACTTTTTATACTATTTTTGGGACTAACATATTGATCCAGTGCCCAGTGCCAGTTCGTTTTTGTTGCATTTTTTGTTTCGCAGAATATCCATATCAAACGGAGTCCAAAAGGGATAAAAACTGACGGAGATTTATTTTGGAATATATATGATTTTTGGGAAGAAAAATCCACACGAGACGATGCCCGAGGGGGTCACGAGGCAGGGGGGCAGGCGCGCCCCTAACCCTCGTGGCCACCCTGTAAGGCGGTTGATGCCCTTCTTTCACCGCAAGAAAACTAATATCCGGATAGAGATTGTGTTAAAATGTCAGCCCAATCGGAGTTACGGATCTCCGGGAATATATAAAATGGTGAAGGGGTAGAATCTGAGAACGCAGAAACAGAGAGAGACAGAGAGACAGATCCAATCTGGGAGGGGCTCTCGCCCCTCCCATACCATGGAGGCCAAGGACCAGAGGGGAAACCCTTCTCCAATCTAGGGACGAGGTCAAGGAAGAAGAAGACGAAGGGGCCCCCTCTCCCCTTCTCTTCCGGTGGCGCCGGAACGCTGCCATGGCCATCATCATCACCGCAATCTTCACCAACAACTTCAGCGCCATCATCACCAACTCTTCCCCCCTCTATGCAGCGGTGTAACCCCCCTCTTTCCCGCTGTAATCTCTACTTAAACATGGTTCTCAATGCTATATAATATTTCCCAATGATGTATGGCTATCCTATGATGTTTGAGTAGATCTGTTTTGTCCTATGGGCTATTTGATGATCAAGATTGGTTTGAGTTGCATGTTTTATTATTGGTGCTGTCCTATGGTGCTCTCCATGTCGCGCAAGCGTGAGGGATCCCCACTGTAGGGTGTTGCAATACGTTCATGATTCACTTATAGTGGGTTGCGTGAGTGACTGAAACACAAACCCGAGTAAGGGGGTTGTTGTGTATGGGATAAAGAGGACTTGATGCTTTAATGCTATGGTTGGGTTTTACCTTAATGATCTTTAGTAGTTGTGGATGCTTGCTAGAGTTCCAATCATAAGTGCATATGATCCAAGTAGAGAAAGTATGTTAGCTTATGCCTCTCCCTCATATAAAATTGCAATAATGATTACCGGTCTAGTTATCGATTGCCTAGAGACAAATAACTTTCTCGTAACAACAAGCTCTCTACTAAAACTAATTTAGTTGTGTCTTTATCTAAACAGCCCCTACCTTTTATTTACATGCTCTTTATTACCTTGCAAACCTATCCAAAAACACCTACAAAGTACTTCTAGTTTCATACTTGTTCTAGGTAAAGCAAACGTCAAGCGTGCGTAGAGTTGTATCGGTGATCGATAGAACTTGAGGGAATATTTGTTCTACCTTTAGCTCCTCGTTGGGTTCGACACTCTTACTTATCGAAAACTGTTGCGATCCCCTATACTTGTGGGTTATCAGTACTACATATACGTTTGGAATGCACTAAAACGTTCATTTGAGTAGCAGGTTGCATGCATTATACACATAGCAAAATATTTTAATAGAACATAACATGAATTCAAAGTTTTGAATGGAATTTGTAGTGCGAATTGATTTGGTACAGTACATGGGACTAGACTCTCTTGTGTGGTGTGAATTGATTTCTTTTTGTATTTTTGTTGACGGGAGTGCGAATTTATTTGGTACAAGTCACGTTAGGCTTGTCCAGAAATTTCAACCAACGCCTTGTTACCCCAAAATATTTAACATACTTCTTTGTCTCGTTGTGCTCCGAAAACTCCCTCCATCTCAACCCACGCCTTGCTATCCAAAAATTACAACGCGCGCGAAAACTCGCACCTCCTTTGAAATCCCGACACGTGAAATGCCCGTGATATCCCTGAACCGAAAGAACCTCCTAGCACAAATCGGTGGGGGGTACTTCCGTAACTTACCCCACATTTCAGACAAGTGCGTCCCTAAGCCATGGTTCCCCACTCCCATCCCATCAGCTGTAACATCCCAAATTCTCAATTTGGAATGTTATACACTAGATCATCATTGCATATCATATTTATTGCATTTTGGTTGATCCTAGAAATTTTATGCAACTCAAGGACCCTCGGAGAGAGTTGGGGATTTCGTTATTTTCATATTTGAGTTGTCTCAAATTTTGAAAATAGGATCATTTGATTTTATTTATTTTATCTTCAATTATTTCTGTCACAAAAATATGAGAGAAGGAATAAAATGACTTCCCCAAAATAAAGAAATATTGAGGATTTAATATAAAAATCCATTAAGTTTTATTTTGGTTTTATTTGCTATTTTATTTGAATTTAAGAAAAATGAGCGTTTTTCAAAATTGCATTTAGGCCCCAAATAAATGTTCATCCTGTGCGGCTTGATTTTAGAAGCCGGGGAAAATTTATTTCAGGATTTTTGGAGTCCGTTTAGTATTTCTTTTGTTTTTTTCGAGCATAACTATTTAAAAAAAAAACTTTGAACCGACCTTGGGCCGTAACCGGCCAGGACTCCTCCTGGCCGGGCCTTTTTATAGCGCCCGAGGACCCGGCCGAAGCCCAAGCCGCCCCACCTGAAAAAAAACCCTAACCCTAGCCGGCCACGCCGCCGCCGCCGCGCCATCGCCCGCCGGACTGCCGCCACCGCCATTTGCCGGAGTCGCCGGAGGTAGTTTTTTTTTCGCCTCCGGTTTTTCTCGAAAAACCGTTCAGTTTTCTGACGGTTTTGCTCGTTTTTTTAGCTTCAGTTTTTTTTAAATAGATCAGTTTTCCAGTTTATTTAATTAGCGAGCGTTCGCCCGTTCGTTCGTTTTAACGAACGTTCGTCGTTTTTCTTTTTCTCGGATTAAATCTGCGATTTTTCTAATCGCGACTTCTGATCCGATTTTCATTTTAGTCTAACTTTTCGCTCGTTTATCGGAATCAGGCAATTCAAGCGCCTGGAGTTTCGTCTCGAAACCCTCTTTCCGCTTAACCAACTCAAACAAGTTTTTGCCACTGTAAAAATTTCCTAGATCCAGAATAGTAAACGAAGCCCTTTCTTTTGCCGTTTGTCTTTCGTTGCTTCGTTCGGTTTGATTCTTTTTGCCAACCGGAGTTCTTAAGTTGAACTTTCTGGTTAGATCTCTTATTTGAGTTTTACCCGTGCATTAGTTGCGTACTTATTGTACGCTTGTTTGTTTGCGATAGAGTATCCGGAGTGCGCCGCTTGCTACTTCGAATTGCTAGGTTTCCCGGATCATCAGCAAGGCAAGTAACACTTTGATCATGCTTTCCAACTACCCAGTCTTATTGCATTAGATCAATCCTCACACATTGCATGATTAGGATCTAATTAAATTGTGGGTTTGGGAAGTAGATGAGGTAGAACCTATTACCTGTTATTATCAAACCTTTGGGAGTTACTTCTACGTTTGCTTATTATGCCATGCTATGCTAGTAGACGTGGATTGGGTGAGTGTATCCATGACAGATGCGAGATTGTTAATTAATGGTTTATTTAAGGTGGCAACTTAAACACACATCTGGGTGGATTGAGGCACCTGGGTATTCCAGCGATTGCATGTTTTTCTTTTGGACCGCCACCCAGGCTTAAAGGGATCATGAGATTATTCATGCTAGAAACTTCCTTGTGTAGCCCCAAGCTATTATGGGCTCTAGCATAGTTGATTAAGTTGTGCGAACTCTTACAGTGGTAGACTAGCAGATGTAGGGGAAAGTAGGTGTAATGGTCTACCCGATCGTAAGGTGCTAGCGCTTCTGAAAGACTATGTCTCGGTCATCTATCTTCTCAAACACCATGTAGTGCGAGAAATCAAATGGAGCCGATCCAGTCTTGTGGGGAAAAGTGCGCAAACCTCTGCAGAGTGCATAAACTAATCATGATTATCCGTGTCCCCGGTTATGAACATCTTGAGTATCTAGTACCTGGATTATCATGTGAATCTCAACATGTTACTCTAAAATTTAATTTTGTTGGGTTTTGTTTAATGATGATGCTTAATTGGGATTGAGAATGTTATCAACCATTCTCAATGTTTAACAACTACCATGATAGTTAAATAAAAATTATTCCTTTGTAGTAGGGAAAAATTGGCTTTACGCAAAACTGTAACCATAGAGCTTTCCACCGGCCAAATATGCATATAGAATAGCCTGTTTCATTCCATTACTCTCTATGTGTTACTTTGCCAGCATATTCCATGTGCTGACCCGTTTCGGGCTGCAACGTTAATGTTGCAGACTATTCAGACGATGATTAAGGAGTTTTTAGGTCGTGGTTCTATACTCAGTGATGTCGTTGGAGTTGATGGACTCACTTATCTTCCAAGCCTTCCGATGTTATCGTTATTAGATGGCCTTAAGCCATATTTATTGTAATAAGATCTCTTTTGAGACACTCGATGTAATAAGTGTGTGATTTCTACTCTGTTATAAATCCTTCAAGTACTGTGTGGTGTCAGCATTACTGATCCAGGGATGACACCTGAGCACAGAGATTGGACTGTTTGAGGTCTGCTCGCTACAAGATGGTATCAGAGCACACGTTGTCTGTATGACACGACCACTAAGCTAAAGACCTAGATCACTACTCACTCTCTTCTCTTTCTGACTTCTCATCTTTTCTACTCTTTTAGCATGGCGGATGCAAGGAACAAGTTCACGCAACCGGATGATGATACACCCTTTGGACGTCACCTGAAGGAAGTCACTAGATACCTAAACATAGGAGTACCAAGCTTCACCGGAACCTACAACGCCACTTTACCTGAAGAGGAGCGCTGGATGATTCAAGTTCAGGTTCCAGGAAGGACGTTCATGCCAGTCACTGAGCCCATAGAGTTTTCTTTTGATGCACCAACTTGGAGTCTAGGAAAGAGCATGGTAGCTCACATCGTCATGAGACTTATTGGAGAAGTCTACTGCAATGATCTTAAGGATACTATCTACCAGATTTGTGGGCGCCGAGATGAGCACTGGGAGATGATCAGCACCAGGAAGGATAGATCAGTTGCAGCTTTTATCCAGGAGTTAAACCAGCACATTTGACGTCAGGAGAACCAAATGTGTGCCGACATGATAGATCTGAAGAACGCAAGGACAAAAATCAAAGAACTAGAGGAAGAACGCATGGCTACACGTGAAGATTATGAAGAGGAAGTCGAAGTATTAGTGGAGAAGAATGACGATCTGATAAAGAAGATCGGAATATTTATGGGAGGCCCTACACCAGTAGAAGAAGATGGAGAACCCAAGGAGATTCGTCCGCGAGACTACATCATCATCGACGACACCGACTCGGATCCAGATGATAGTGATGATGACTATGTTGATGAAGCTGGAGCAGATATCATGAAGTCTGCAACCAAAGAATATTTTTAGTAGACCACCTCATCGGTAGTAGTAGTCCACCATGTAAATATAGTAGTCCGAGCACTTTTGCGATAGTTAGATCGATTGTATGCCTTTGTTTGATTGATTAAATGAACTGAATTGTTTGCTTTTGCCTCATGTGCATATGGGTAGTGTTTTCTCTTTAGACCCCTCTCTATTCTTAAATCTCATCTTTTCTAAAACCTTAGATGCCTCTGAGACGTGACCCCGGATTTACCTTCCCACCGGAGCTCACCCAGTTGATCTAGCAGCAGAACACATTGATGCAGTTGTTAGTCTAGAATCAGAATCAGGGGAACAACAACAACAACCCACCACCACCACCTCCACCTGTTGATCACTTAGCCCGTTTTCTTAGGCTGAATTCGCTGGTGTTTTCCAGTAGCACCGAGCCGATAGTAGCAGATGATTGGCTCTGCAAGACAGCAAGGGAGTTGACCACAACATGATGCACGGATGCGGAAAAGGTGAAGTTTGCTGCACATTAGCTTGAAGGACCCGCAACATCATGGTGGGAGAATTTCACAGCCACTTTCCCTGTCGACACTATCACATGGGACCAGTTTTAGCAGGTTTTCGAACTGCCCATGTTTCAGCAGGAGCTATGGCCATGAAGAAGCGAGAGTTTTGCAATTTGCGCCAAGGAGGACAGATAGTTGTCCAGTATGTGGAGGACTTTAGTATACTAGCACGTTATGCCCCAGATGACGTTGCTACGGATGCAACTAAGCAGGAGAAGTTTCTGGAAGGACTGAATGATGAGTTGAGCATGCAGCTAATGGTAGCAACCTTCAAAAACTACTAGGAGTTGGTAGATCGTGCTCTCATGATTGAAGGGAAGCAACAGCAGATTGAGAATCACAAGAGGAAGTATGGACAAGGGAAGCACAATTCAGGAGCTCAGCAGAAGCCACGTTTTACCCCTAGACCGGGAGGACATTTTCAACATACCCATGGAGGAGGTAGCTCGCACAATCACAATGGCACCAAGAATGGTAATGGTAATGGAGGAAGCAACGGCCAGAATCGCACCAACCCATCGACCCCAGCCAAGAGAGACCTGAGCCAAGTCACTTGCTTTAAGTGCTAGAAGACCGGACATTATGCCAATGAATGTCCTGAATCCCAGAATGGAAATGGCAATGGAAGCTCTAGGAAGAAGCCGAACCCTTTCAACAGGGGACAGGTGAACCACGTTAACGTGGAGGAGGTTGAAGAGCAGTCGGATGCAGTAATCGGTAAGTTTTTGGTTAAGTCATTTACTGCACTTGTTCTTTTTGATACTGGTGCATCGCATTCATACATATCAAGGGTATTTGTGGTTAAGTATAACCTGCCCACCAAAGTTCTTAGAACACCTATGTTAGTAAGCTCACCAGGAGCGGAGTATATGGCTAGCCAAGGATGTTTTCAAGTGCCATTAAGTATAGGTAGGCATGTGTTCCCCTTGGATTTGATAATATTGGAATCACAAGGTTTGGATGTAATTCTGGGTATGGATTGGTTGTCGATGTATGGAGGAAACATCGATTGCGCCAGTAAGTCGATCTTGCTTACCACCCCAGAAGGGAGAAGGATCAAGTATGTATCCCGGCATGTGCCGAAGAGGACTCAAGTAAACTGTTTAACAGGAGTTGTGCAGGAGGAAGTACCAGTAGTGAAGGATTTCCCCGATGTATTTCCAGAAGAATTGCCAGGCATGCCACCGGATAGAGATATTGAGTTTTTGATTGAGCTTCTGCCAGTCACAGGGCCAATATCAAAGATACCATATAGGATGCCCGCAAAGGATTTGGTGGAAATCAAGAAGCAGATTAAGGAGTTACTGGATAAGGGATATATTCGCCCAAGTTGATCGCCTTGGGGATCACCAGTACTTCTAGGGGAAAAGAAGGACGGATCGTTAAGGATGGTTGTTGATTATCGAGGATTGAATGAAGTAACCATCAAGAACAAGTACCCACTACCAATGATCAATGATCTGTTTGATCGACTGCAAGGAGCTAAGGTATTTTCCAAGATCGATCTGTGATCAGGATACCACTAGTTGAAGATTCGAGAACATGATATACCTAAGACGGCTTTTACCAACAGGTATGGGCTGTACGAGTATACCATTATGTCATTTGGTCTGACTAACACACCTGCATATTTTATGAACATGATGAACAAAGTGGTTATGGAGTTCTTGGATAAGTTCGTCGTAGTGTTCATTGATGATATCCTGGTTTACTCGAAGGATGAAGAGGAGCATAAGGAGCATTTGCGTTTGGTTCTTGGAAAGCTCAGAGAACATCAATTATATGCCAAGTTTAGCAAATGTGAGTTTTGGTTGAAAGAAGTTGGATTTCTTGGACACGTTATATCCGGAGAAGGTATAGCGGTAGATCTGACTAAAGTTGATAACGTGACCAAGTGGGAAGCGCCAACAATAGTTGGAGAGATCCGGAGTTTTCTTGGACTCGCAGGATACTACCGAAGGTTTATTGAGAATTTCTCAAGGATTGCGAAGCCTATGACGGAGTTGTTGAAGAAGGATACCAAGTTCAAATGGACTGAGGAATGTGAGGCTAGTTTCCAGGAGTTGAAGAAACGTTTGGTTACCTCACCCGTGTTGATCTTACCGGATCATACCAAAGATTATGAGGTGTACTGTGACGCTTCACGTCGAGGACTTGGAGCAGTGCTTATGTAGGAAGGAAGAGTTGTTTCATATGCCTCACGACGGCTTAAGCCTCATGAGTTGAATTATGCTATGCATGATTTGGAGTTAGTAGTCATAGTGCATGCATTGAAGACTTGGAGACATTTTTTGATTGGAAACCATTGTGAGGTGTACACGGATCACAAGAGTTTGAAATATATTTTCACACAGAAGGAGTTGAACCTCAGACAAAGAAGATGGTTGGAGCTCATCAAGGATTATGATATGAAATTGCATTATCACCCCGGAAAGGCTAACGTAGTAGCTGATGCGTTAAGCCGTAAGAGCCATGTCAACACCCTAATGACGGGAGATTTACCAAGGGAGTTAGCCAAAAATCTTCGAGAGCTATGTTTGTAAATAGTTCCAAGAGGCCATGTAGCAACATTGGAGATTCAGTCTACTTTGATGGATAAGATTAGAGAAGCTCAAAAGACTGACAAGGAGATTGCTTCTATTAAGGAGAAAATGAGCAAAGGAAAAGCTAAGGGATTTCGTGAGGATGAGCATGATACCTTATGGTTTGAAGACCATGTCTATGTACCAAATGATTCGGAGATCAGGAAGTTAATTTTACAAGAGGCCCATGATTCACCCTATTCGATTCACCCAGGAAATACCAAGATGTAATTGGATTTGAAGGATATTTTATGGTGGACCGGAATGAAGAAGGATATTGCGGAATATGTAGCAGTTTGTGATGTATGTCAGAGAGTAAAGGTAGAGCATCAGAAGCCAGCCGGATTGCTACAGCCATTGCCGATACCCAAATGGAAGTGGGATAAGCTAGGCATGGATTTTATTACAGGATTGCCCAGAACACGTTCAGGCTATGACTCGATATGGGTTGTAGTCGATCATTTGACAAAGGTAGCTCATTTCATTCCAGTGAAGACTACCTATACCAGCGCAAAGTTGGCAAAGATATACATGACTAGAATCGTTTGTCTGCATGGAGTTCCAAGGAGCATAGTATCAGATAGAGGAACCCAATTTACCTCTAAGTTCTGGAATCAGTTGCATGAAACTTTGGGTACCATACTGGAGTTTAGCACAGCTTTCCACCCGTAGACAGATGGACAGACCGAGAGAGTCAATCAGATTTTGGAGGATATGCTAAGAGCTTGTGCGCTAGATTACGGATCTAGTTGGGACGAGAATTTGCCGTATGCAGAGTTCTCTTACAACAACAGCTATCAATCCAGTTTGAAGATGGCCCCTTTCGAAGCCTTGTACGAAAGGAGGTGCAGGACCCCATTGTCTTGGGATGAATTTGGAGACCGCCAGTTGTTTGGGTCGGATCTGATAAGGGAGTTTGAACAGAAAGTGAAATTGATTCGCGATAGGCTCAAGGTAGCCCAATCCAGGCAGAAGATCTACGCAGATTCTAAACGCAAGGAGACAGTTTAGGAAGTCGGAGACCGAGTTTATCTTCGAGTATCACCACTTCGAGGAGTTAAGCGCTTTGGAGTTAAGGGAAAGTTAGAGCCACGTTTTGTAGGCCCATACAAAGTTTTGGAGCGTATAGGAGAAGTAGCATACAAGTCCGAACCGACCTTGGGCCGTAACCGGCCAGGACTCCTCCAGGCCGGGCCTTTTTATAGCGCCCCTAGGACCCGGCCGAAGCCCAAACCGCCCCACCCGAAAAAAAAACCCTAACCCTAGCCGGCCCCGCCGCCGCTGCCGCGCCATGTCGCCGCCGCCGCCGCGCCGCGCCGCCGCCCGCCGGACCGCCGCCGCCGCCGTTCGCCGGAGTCGCCGGAGGTAGTTTTTTTTTTGCCTCCGATTTTTCTCGAAAACCCGTTCGGTTTTCCAACGGTTTTGCTCATTTTTTTAGTTTCATTTTTTTAAATAGATCGGTTTTTCTGGTTTATTTAATTAGCGAGCGTTCGCCCGTTCGTTCGTTTTAATGAACGTTCATCGTTTTTCTTTTTCTCGGATTAAGTCCGTGATTTTTCTGATCGCGATTTCTGATCCGATTTTCGTTTTAGTCTAACTTTTCGCTCGTTTATCAGAATCAGGCGATTCAAGCGCCTGGAGTTTCGTCTCGAAACCCTCTTTTCGCTTACCAACCCAAACAAGTTTTTGCTACTATAAAAATTTCCCTAGATCCAGAATAGTAAACGAAGTATGTTTCTTTTGCCGTTTGTCTTTCATTGCTTCGTTCGGTTTGATTCTTTTTGCCAACCGGAGTTCTTAAGTTGAACTTTCTAGTTAGATCTCTTATTTGAGTTTTACCTATGCATTAGTTGAGTACTTATTGTACGCTTGTTTGTTTGCGATAGAGTACCCGGAGTGCGCCACTTGCTACTTCGAATCGCTAGGTTTCCCGGATCATCAGCAAGGCAAGTAACACTTTGATCATGCTTTCGAACTACCCAGTTTTATTGCATTAGATCAATCCTCACACATTGCATGATTAGGATCTAATTAAATTGTGGGTTTGGGAAGTAGATGAGGTCGAACCTATTACCTGTTATTATCAAACCTTTGGGAGTTACTTCTATGTTTGCTTATTATGCCATGCTATGCTAGTAGACGTGGATTGGGTGAGTGTATCCATGACAAAAGTGAGATTGTTAATTAATGGTTTATTTAAGGTGGCAACTTAAACACACATCTGGGTGGATTGAGGCACCTGGGTATTCCAGTGATTGCCTGTTTTTCTTTTGGACCGCCACCCAGGCTCAAAGGGATCATGAGATTATTCATGCTAGAAACTTCCGTGTGCAGCCACAAGCTATTATGGGCTCTAGCATAGTTGATTAAGTTGTGCGAACTCTTACAGTGGTAGACTAGCAGATGTAGGGGAAAGTAGGTGTAACGGTCTACCCGATCGTAAGGTGCTAGCGCTTCTGAAAGACTATGTCTCGGTCATCCGTCTTCTCAAACACCATGTAGTGCGAGAAATCAAACGGAGGCGATCGAGTCTTGTGGGGAAAAGTGCGCAAACCTCTGCAGAGTGTATAAACTAATCATAATTAGCCGTGTCCCCGGTTATGGAATCTTGAGTATCTAGTACCTGGATTATCATGTGAATCTCAGCATGTTACTCTAAAATTTAATTTTGTTGGGTTTTGTTTCATGATGATGCTTAATTGGGATTGAGAATGCTGTCAACCATTCTCAATGTTTAACAACTACCATGATAGTTAAATAAAATCTATTCCTTTGTAGTAGGGAAAAAATGGCTTTACGCAAAACTGTAACCATAGAGCTTTCCACCGGCCAAATATGCATATAGAATAGCCTGTTTCATTCCATTACTCTCTATGTGTTACTTTGCCAGCATATTCCATGTACTGACCCGTTTCGGGCTGCAACGTTAATGTTGCAGACTTTTCAGACGATGATTAAGGAGTTTTTAGGTCATGGTTCTATACTCAGTGATGCCATTGGAGTTGATGGACTCACTTATCTTCCAAGCCTTCCGCTGTTATCGTTATTAGATGACCTTAAGCTACATTTATTGTAATAAGATCTCTTTTGAGACACTCGATGTAATAAGTGTGTGATTGCTACTCTGTTATAAATCCTTCAAGTACTGTGTGGTGTCAGCATTACTGATCCAGGGATGACACCTGAGCACAGAGATTGGACCATTTGAGGTCTGGTCCCTACATCAGCCCACCCATTCGTACACCGAGGCTGCTAAAACTCGCGAAGCCCCACACCCTCCTCCATCCACCACTCAGCCGGAGCCTCTTCCCCGATGATGTCGTCCACAACAACACCTCGACGTCCCTCATCCATCGTACCGAATGTGGATCCGTCGTCGATCTTGTCGTCCCGTCGGTTCGGCCAACCCGTCCTCCACTTCCAAGGAGTTGCCCCGATGTTCCCCTCGTCTTTCATGCCACCTCCATTCCCACACCGTCGTCTCACCTTCATCGCCGAAAGACCAGCATCATCACCGTTTCCTCGGATGAAGCTGAGGCCTAATCGGCGCCACCAAAGAGGTTGTACACTAATCACCGCATTTTCTTCTTGATTCGATCTCACGGTGCTGCCGGGGCTCAGTCCCGAGCCGACATGGCGCGACTCCATCCACGTCGGCGTCGCTGGCCACTTCCTCCATGATGTCGCTCCCTCGGCAGTGACATCCACGTCAGTAGGAGCTGCTGCTGCTCTATCTCTCACTCGGGTTGCTGCTCTGCTCTTGCTCTCCGTCCCCTGCGTGGTCTGCTTTTGATCTTGCTCTTGCTCGCGCTGCTCTTGCTCTTCCCTGTGATGCTGCTCTGATTTGGCTACACTTCAGTCGACTGAATCGACTTTTGGGTCAGTCAATTTTCATGGGGTGGGGGGCTCGTCGGAGTTAAGGAAGAACCAGTCGGAGTGGGGAAGGGTGCTCGCCGAAGAGGTACCCCACTATCTATCTTAGGGTTCAGGGTGGGGCGGTGGTGGGGCGGTGGCGTGGGGATTGCCGAAGAAAAAGCTCGGCATGGGGGACCTAAAGGGATGGCCCTGGCGGCGGGGGACCGGTGGTGGGGAGTGATTTCAGGGCGGGCAGGGCGGCACACCGCCGGCCGCGGGCAGCAAGGGGCGGCGGTTTGGCCGGTGGTGTTAGTCAACTGATGCTGCTACACGACCAGCTGCCCCGGCCCTCGCACGTGCTGCTGCTATTTGTAACATCCCAAATTTTCAATTTGGAATGTTATACATTAGATCATCATTGCATACCATATTTTATTTTGCATTTTGGTTGATCCTAGAAATTCTACGCAACTCAATGACCCACGGAGAGAATTGGGGGTTTCGTTATTTTCATATTTGAGTTTTCTCAAATTTTGAGAATAGGATCATTTGATTTTATTTATTTTATCATCAATTATTTCTATTACAAAAATATGAGAGAGGGAATAAAATGACTGTCCCAAAATAAAGAAATATCGAGGATTTAATAATAAAATCAAATAAGATTTTATTTCGGAGTTTTTCATTATTTTATTTGAATTTAGGAAAAATATGCATTTTTCAAAATTGCATTTAGGTCCCAAATAAATGTTCACCTTGTGCGGCTTGATTTTAGAAGCCCGTGAAAATTTATTTCGGAATTTTTGGAGTCAATTTAGTATTTCTTTTTAATTTTCTTCTGCGCATAATTAATTAAAAAAATGAACCGACCTACGGGCCGTGTCCGGCTAGGACTCTGACCTGAGGTGGCTTTATAAGCCGGCCCAGCCCCGAGCCGCCCCAGCCGCCCGACCCCGCCGCCACCACCCGACCCCGCTGCCGCCGCCCGACCCCGCTGCCGCCGCCTGCCCCGCCGCCGCCACCTGCGCGCCGCTGCCGCCCCGCCGCGCCGCTCGCCGCCCGGCGTCGCCGCCCACACGCTGCCCCGCCGGAGCCGCCTCCCCACCCGCACGCTCGCCGAGGTTCGCCACCGCCTCGAAATCCGTGCCCGTTTTTTTTAGAAAACCGATAGGTTTTTCGTCAGTTTTTCGTCGGTTTTTTTAGATTCGGGTTTTTTAAATAGATCAGCTTTCCCGGTTTATTTAAATAGCGAGCGTTCGTCCATCCATTCATTCTAGCGAACGTTCATCGTTTTTCTTTTTCTCGGATTAAATCCGCGATTTTTCTGATCGCGGTTCCTGATCCGATTTTCGTTTTAGTGTAACTTTTCGCTCGTTTATCGGAATCAGGCGATTCAAGCGCCTGGAGTTTTGTCTCGAAACCGTCTATCCGTTTAACCAACTTAAACAAGATTTTGCTACTGCAAAATTTTCCCTAGATCCATATTAGTAGAACAAAGTTGTTTTCTTTCGCCGTTTGACTTTCGTTGCTTCGTTCGATTTGATTCTTTTTGCCAACCGGAGTTCTTAAGTTGAACCTTCTGGTTAGATCTCTTATTTGAGTTTTACCTGTGCATAAGATGAGTACTTATTGTATGCTTGTTTGTTTGTCTGTGATAGAATACCCGGAGTGCGCCGCTTGTTACTTCGAATCGCTAGGTTTCCCGGATCATCAGCAAGGCAAGTAACGCTTTGATCATACCTTTCCTACTACCCAGTTTTATTGCATTAGATCAATCCTCACACATTGCGTGATTAGGATCTAATTAAATTGTGGGATGGGAAGTAGTTGAGGTAGTACCTGTTACCTGTTTATTATCAAACCTTTGGGAGTTACTTCTACGTTGCTTATTATGCCATGCTATGCTAGTAGACGTGGATTGGGTGAGTGATATCCATGACATATGTGAGTTTGTTAATTAATGGTTTATCTAAGGTGGCAACTTAAACACACATCTGGGTGGATTGAGGCACCTGGGTATTTCAGGACTTGCCTGTTTTCTTTTGGACCACCACCCAGGCTCAAAGGGATCATGAGACTATTCATACTAGAAACTTCCGTGTGCAGCCACAAGCTATTATGGGCTCTAGCATAGTTGACTAAGTCATGCGAACTCTTACAGTGGTAGACTAGCAGATGTAGGGGATGTAGGTGGTACGGTCTACCCGATTGTAAGGTGCTAGCGCCTCTGAAAGACTATGTCTCGGTCATCCGTCTTCTCAAACACCTTGTAGTGCGAGAAACCAAACGGAGGCGATCGAGTCTTCTGGGGAAAAGTGCGCAAACCTCTGCAGAGTGTAATAAACTAATCATGGTTAGCCGTGTCCTCGGTTATGGGCATCTTGAGTATCTAGTACCTGGATTATCATGTGAATCTCAACATGTTACTCTAAATTAATTTTATTGGGTTTTGTTTAATGATGATGCTTAATTGGGATTGAGAATGCTGTCAACCATTCTCAATGTTTAACAGCTACCATGATAGATAAATAAATTTTATTCCTTCGAAGTAGGGAAAATTTGGCTTTACGCAAAACTGTAACCATAGAGCTTTCCACCAGCCAACTATGCATATAGTATAGCTGTTTCATTCCATTACTGCCTATGTGTTACATTGCCAGCATATTCCATGTGCTGACCCGTTTTGGGCTGCAACGTTAATGTTGCAGACTTTTCAGATGACGATTAAGGAGTTTTTAGGTCGTGGTTCTATACTCAGTGATGTCGTTGGAGTTGATGGACTCACTTGTCTTCCAAGCCTTCCGCTGTTATCATATATTTAGATGGCCTTAAGCCATATTTATTGTATTAAGTTCTCTATGAGACACTCGATGTAATAAGTGTGTGATTGCTACTCTGTTATAAATCCTCCGAGCACTGTGTGGTGTCAGCATTACTGATCCAGGGATGACACCGGAGCACTGAGATCAGACTGTTTGAGGTCTGGTCGCTACAGAGATGGTATCAGAGCACACGCTGACTGTAGGACACGACCCCTAAGCTAAAAGACCTAGATCACTATACACTCTCTTCTCTTCCGACTTCTCATCTTTTCTACTCTTTAGGATGGCGGATGCAAGGAACAAGTTTATGCAACCGGATGAAGATACACCCTTTGGACGTCACTTGAAGGAAGTCACTAGGTACCTGAATATAGGAGTACCAAGCTTCACCGGAACCTACAACGCCACTTTACCTAAAGAAGAGCGCTGGATGATTCAAGTTCAAGTTCCAGGAAGGACGTTCATGCCAGTCACTGAGCCCATTGAGTTTACTTTTGATGCACCAACTTGGAGTCTAGGAAAGATCATGGCAGCTCACATTGCCATGGGACGCATTGGAGAAGTCTACCACAAGGATCTCAAGGATACTATCTACCAGATTTGTGGGCGCCGAGATGAGCACTGGGAGATGATCAGCACCAGGAAGGATAGATCAATCGCAGCTTTTATCCAGGAGTTAAACCAGCACATTCGACGACAGGAGAACCAGATGTGCACCGACATGATAGATCTGAAGAAGGCTAAGACTAGAATCAAGGAACTAGAGGAAGAACTCAAGGCTACACGTGAAGATTATGAAGAGGAAATTGAAGTATTGGTGGACAAGAATGATGACCTGATCAAGAAGATTGGAATATTTATGGGAGGCCCTACACCAGTGGAGGAAGACAAAGAACCCAAGGAGATTAGCCCGGAAGACTACATCATCATCGACGACACCGACTCGGATCCTGATAGTAGCGATGATGACTATGTTGATGAAGCTGGAGCAGATATCATGGAGTCTGCCACCGAAGAATATTTCTAGTAGACCACCTCATCAGTAGTAGTAGTCCACCATGTAAATATAGTAGTCCGAGCACTTTTGCCATAGATAGATCGAGTGTATGCCCTTGTTTGATTGAATGAAGTGAATTGTTTGCTTTTGCCTCATGTGCATATGGGTAGTGTTTTCTCTTTAGACTCCCTCTATTCTTACATCTCATCTTTTCTAAAACCCTCAGATGCCTCCGAGACGTGACCCCGGAATTGCCTTTCCACCGGAGCTCACTCAGTTGATCCAGCAGCAGAACATGTTGATGCAGTTGCTAGTCCAGAATCAGAATCAGGGGAACAACCACAACAACCCACCACCACCACCACCTGTTGATCACTTAGCCCGTTTTCTTAGGCTGAATCCGCTGGTGTTTTCCAGTAGCACCGAGCCGATAGTAGTAGATGATTGGCTCCGCAAGACAGCTAGGGAGTTGACCACAGCAGGATGCACAGATGCAGAAAAGGTGAAGTTTGCCACACATCAGCTTGAAGGACCCGCAGCATCATGGTGGGAGAATTTTACAGCCACTTTCCCTATCGACACTGTCACATGGGACCAGTTTCAGCAGGCTTTTCGTACTGCACATGTTTCAGTGGGACCTATGGCCATGAAGAAGCGTGAGTTTCGCAACTTGCGCCAAGGAGGACGGACAGTTGGCCAGTATGTGGAGGACTTTAGTAAGTTAGCACGTTATGCCCCAGATGACGTCGCTACGGATGCAGCTAAGCAGGAGAAGTTTCTGGAAGGACTGAATGATGAGTTGAGCATGCAGTTGATGGTAGCCACCTTCAACAACTACCAGGAGTTGGTAGATCATGCTCTTATGATTGAAGGGAAGCAGCAGCAAATTGAGAATCGCAAGAGGAAGTATGGACAAGGGAAGTACAATTCAGGAGCTCAACAGAAGCCACGTTTTACCCCTAGACCGGGATGACATTTTCAGCATACTCATGGAGGAGGTAGCTCACACAATCACAATGGCACCAAGAATGGTAATGGGAATGGAGGAAGCAACGGCCAGAATCGCACCAACCCATCAACCCCAGCCAAGAAGGACCTGATCCAAGTCACTTGCTTTAAGTGTCAGAAGACCGGCCATTATGCCAATGAATGTCCTGAAGGCCAAAATGGCAATGGAAGTTCTGGGAAGAAGCCGAACCCTTTCAACAGGGGACAGGTGAACCACGTTAGAGTGGAGGAGGTTGAAGCTCAGCCTGATGCAGTAGTAGGTAAGTTTTTGGTTAAGTCATTTACTGCACTCGTTCTTTTTGATACTGGTGCATCGCATTCATACATCTCAAGGGGATTTGTGGATAAGTATAACCTATCAACCCAAGCCCTTAGGTCACCCATGTTAGTAACCTTGCCTGGAGCAGAGTATGTGGCTAGTCTATGGTGTGATCGGTTACCATTAAGGATTGGTAACTATGTTTTTCCCTCAGACCTAATAGTATTGGAATTCCAAGGATTGGATGTGATATTAGGCATGTATTGGTTATCAAACTATGAAGGGAATATTGAATGTGCTAGTAAGTCAATTTTTCTTACCACCCCAGAAGGGAGAAGGATCAAGTATGTATCCCGGCATGTGCCAAAGAGGACTCAAGTAAATTGCCTAATAGGAGTTGTGCAGGAGGAAGTACCAGTGGTAAGGGATTTCCCTGAAGTATTTCCAGAGGAGTTGCCAGGCATGCCACCGGATAGAGATATTGAGTTTTTGATTGAGCTATTGCCAGGCACAGGGCCAATATCAAAGAGACCATATAGGATGACAGCAAAGGACTTGGTGGAAATTAAGAAGCAGATTAAGGAGTTACTGGATAAGGGATATATTCGCCCAAGTTCTTCACCTTGGGGATCGCCAGTACTTGTAGTGGAGAAGAAGGATGGATCGTTAAGGATGGTTGTTGATTATCGAGGATTGAATGAAATAACGATCAAGAACAAGTACCCACTACCGATGATCAATGATCTGTTCGATCGATTGCAAGGAGCTAAGGTATTTTCCAAGATCGATCTGCGATCAGGATACCACTAGTTGAAGATTCGAGAATAGGATATTCCGAAGAAAGCTTTTACCACCAGGTATGGGCTGTACGAGTATACCTTTATGTCATTTGGTCTGACTAACGCACCTGCCTATTTTATGAACATGATGAACAAAGTGTTTATGGAATTTTTGGATAAGTTCGTCATAGTGTTCATTGATGATATCCTGGTTTATTCGAAGAATGAAGAGCAGCATAAGGAGCATTTGCATTTGGTACTTGGAAAGCTCAGAGAACATCAATTATATGCCAAGTTCAGCAAATGTGAGTTTTGGTTGAAGGAAGTCGGATTCCTCGGACACGTTATATCTGGAGAAGGTATAGCAGTTGATCCCACTAAAGTTGATACCGTGACCAAGTGGGAAGCCCCAACAACAGTTGGAGAGATCTGAAGTTTTCTTGGACTCGCAGGATACTACCGGAGATTTATTGAGAATTTCTCAAAGATTGCGAAGCCTATGACTGAGTTGTTAAAGAAAGATACCAAGTTCATATGGACGGAGGAATGTGAGGCTAGTTTCCAGGAGTTGAAGAAATGTTTGGTTACCTCACCAGTGTTGATTTTGCCAGACCAGACCAAAGATTATGAGGTGTATTGCGACGCTTCACGTCGAGGACTTGGAGCAGTGCTTATGCAGGAAGGGAGAGTTGTTTCATATGCCTCAAGACAACTGAAGCCTCATGAGTTGAATTATGCCACGCATGATTTGGAGTTAGCAGCCGTAGTGCATGCTTTGAAAACATGGAGGCATTTCCTCATTGGAAATCATTGTGAGGTGTACACGGGTCATAAGAGTTTGAAGTACATTTCACACAGAAGGAGTTAAACCTCAGACAAAGGAGATGGTTGGAGCTCATCAAGGATTATGATATGAGATTGCATTACCATCCCGGAAAGGCTAATGTAGTAGCTGACGCATTAAGCCGTAAGAGCCATGTCAATACATTAATGACGGGAGAAATGACAAGGGAGTTAGCAGAAAATCTTTGTGAACTATGTTTGGAAATAGTTCTGAGAGGCTATGTAGCAGCATTGGAGATTCAGTCAACTTTGATGGATAGAATCAGAGAAGCTCAGAAGACTGACAAGGAGATTGCCTCTATAAAGGAGAAAATAAGCGAAGGAAAGGCTAAAGGATTTCGTGAGGATGAGCACGACACCCTATGGTTTGAAGACCGTGTTTACGTGCCCAATGACCCGGAGATCAGGAAGTTGATACTGCAAGAGGCACATGACTCACCATATTCGATTCACCCAGGAAATACCAAGATGTACTTGGATTTGAAGGATATTTTCTGGTGGACCGGAATGAAGAAGGATATTGCGGAGTACGTAGCAGTTTGTGATGTATGTCAGAGAGTAAAGGCAGAGCATCAGAAGCCAGCAGGATTGTTATAACCATTGCCGATAGCCGAATGGAAGTGGGATAAGCTAGGCATGGATTTTATCACGGGATTACCCAGGACTCGTTCAGGCTATGACTCAATTTGGGTTGTAGTTGATCGATTGACGAAGGTAGCTCATTTCATCCCAGTAAAGACCACTTACACTAGTGCTAAGTTGGCAAAGATATACATGACCAGGATCGTATGTTTGCATGGAGTTCCAAGGAGTATCGTATCAGATAGAGGAACCCAGTTTACCTCAAAATTCTGGAAGCAGTTGCATGAGACGTTGGGAACTAGGCTAGAATTCAGTACAGCTTTTCATCCACTGACAGATGGATAGACCGAGAGAGTAAATCAGATTTTGGAGGATATGCTGAGAGCTTGTGCGCTAGATTATGGATCTAGTTGGGATGACAATTTGCCATATGCAGAGTTCTCTTACAACAACAGTTACCAAACCAGTTTAAAGATGGCCCCTTTCGAAGATTTGTACGGAAGGAGGTGCAGGACACTGTTGTCATGGGACGAAGTTGGAGACCGCCAGTTGTTTGGACCTGACTTGATTAAAGAGTCTGAACAGAAGGTGAAGTTGATTCACGATAGGCTCAAGATAGCCCAGTCCAGACAGAAGAGTTATGCAGATTCTAAACGCAAGGAGACAGTTTACGAAGTCGGAGATAGAGCTTATCTTCGAGTATCTACACTTCGGGGAACAAAGCATTTTGGAGTTAAAGGGAAGTTAGCGCCACAATTTGTAGGACCATATCGAGTTTTGGAGCGTATGGGAGAAGTGGCCTACAAGTTGGAATTGCCCGAAGGATTGTCAGGAGTTCATGATGTGTTCCACGTTTCTCAGTTAAAGAAGTGCCACACGGAGATGGCTGACATACCTTTGAGAGACACAGTGCCATTGGAAACTATTCAGTTGGATAACAATTTGACCTATGAGGAGAAACTAGTTAAGATTCTCGAGTTTGCCATCCGAGTTACTCGCAGCAAGGTTATCAAGTTTTGCAAGGTTCAGTGGAGCTACCACACGGAGGATGAAGCCACCTGGGAACGAGAGGAAGAATTGCTCAAGGACCACCCTCACCTATTTTCTAGCCAACCCAAATCTCGAGGACGAGATTCATCTTAAGGGGGGTAGGTTTGTAACATCCCAAATTTTCAATTTGAAATGTTATACATTAGATCATCATTGCATACCATATTTTATTTTGCATTTTGGTTGATCCTAGAAATTCTACGCAACTCAATGACCCACGGAGAGAGTTGGGTGTTTCGTTATTTTCATATTTGAGTTTTCTCAAATTTGAGAATAGGATCATTTGATTTTATTTATTTTATCATCAATTATTTCTATTACAAAAATATGAGAGAGGGAATAAAATGACTTTCCCAAAATAAAGAAATATTGAGGATTTAATAATAAAATCAAATAAGATTTTATTTCGGAGTTTTTCGTTATTTTATTTGAATTTAGGAAAAATGTGCATTTTTCAAAATTGCATTTAGGTCCCAAATAAATGTTCACCTTGTGCGGCTTGATTTTATAAGCCCGTGAAAATTTATTTCAGAATTTTTGGAGTCCGTTTAGTATTTATTTTCATTTTTCTTCTGCGCGTAATTAATTAAAAAAACGAACCGACCTACGGGCCGTGTCCGGCTAGGACTCCGGCCCGAGGTGGCTTTATAAGCCGGCCCAGCCCCGGGGGAACCCTAGCCCCGAGCCGCCCCAGCTGCCCGACCCCGCCGACGCCGCCCGCCGCCGCCGCCGCCGCCTGCCCCGCTGTCGCCGCCTGCGCGTCGCCGCCGCCCTGCCACGCCACTCGCCACCCGCCGCCGCCGCCCCGCCCGCACGCTCGCCGAGGTTCGCCGCCGCCTTGAAATCCGTGCCCGTTTTTTTTAGAAAACCGATAGGTTTTCCGTCGGTTTTTTTAGATTCGGTTTTTTAAAATAGATCAGTTTTTCCGGTTTATTTAAATAGCGAGCGTTCGTCCGTCCGTTCGTTCTAGCGAACGTTTGTCGTTTTTCTTTTTCTCGGGTTAAATCCGCGATTTTTCTGATCGCAATTCCTGATCCGATTTTCATTTTAGTGTAACTTTTTGCTCGTTTATCGGAATCAGGCGATTCAAGCGCCTGGAGTTTCGTCTCGAAACCCTCTATCCGTTTAACCAACTTAAACAGGATTGTGCTACTGTAAAATTTGCCCTAGATCCAGATTAGTAGAACGAAGTTGTTTTCTTTCGCCGTTTGACTTTCGTTGCTTCGTTCGATTTGATTCTTTTTGCCAACCGGAGTTCTTAAGTTGAACCTTCTGGTTAGATATCTTATTTGAGTTTTACCTGTGCATTAGATGAGTACTTATTGTATGCTTGTTTGTTTGTCCATGATAGAATACCCGGAGTGCGCCGCTTGTTACTTCGAATCGCTAGGTTTCCCAGATCATCAGCAAGGCAAGTAACACTTTGATCATACCTTTCCTACTACCCAGTTTTATTGCATTAGATCAATCCTCACACATTGCATGATTAGGATCTAATTAAATTGTGGGATGGGAAATAGTTGAGGTAGTACCTGTTACCTGTTTATTATCAAACCTTTGGGAGTTACTTCTACGTTGCTTATTACGCCATGCTATGCTAGTAGACGTGGATTGGGTGAGTGATATCCATGACAGATGCGAGTTTGTTAATTAATGGTTTATCTAAGGTGGCAACTTAAACACACATCTAGGTGGATTGAGGCACCTGGGTATTCTAGGACTTACCTGTTTTCTTTTTGACCGCCACCCAGGCTCAAAGGGATCATGAGACTATTCATACTAGAAACTTCCGTGTGCAGCCACAAGCTATAATGGGCTCTAGCATAGTTGACTAAGTCGTGTGAACTCTTACAGTGGTAGAATAGCAGATGTAGGGGATGTAGGTGGTACGGTCTACCCGATTGTAAGGTGCTAGCGCCTCTAAAAGACTATGTCTCGGTCATCCATCTTCTCAAACACCTTGTAGTGCGAGAAACCAAACGGAGGGGATCGAGTCTTGTGGGGAAAAGTGTGCAAACCTCTGCAGAGTGTAATAAACTAATCATGGTTAGCCGTGTCCCCGGTTATGGACATCTTGAGTATCTAGTACCTGTATTATCATGTCAATCTCAACATGTTACTCTAAATTAATTTTATTGGGTTTTGTTTAATGATGATGCTTAATTGGGATTGAGAACGCTGTCAACCATTCTCAATGTTTAACAACTACCATGATAGATAAATAAATTTTATTCCTTTGAAATAGGGAAAAGTTGGCTTTACGCAAAACTGTAACCATAGAGCTTTCCACCAGCCAAATATGCATATAGTATAGCTGTTTCATTCCATTACTCTCTATGTGTTACATTGCCAGCATATTCCATGTGCTGACCCGTTTCGGGCTGCAACGTTAATGTTGCAGACTTTTCAGACGACGATTAAGGAGTTTTTAGGTCGTGGTTCTATACTCAGTGATGCCGTTGGAGTTGATGGACTCACTTATCTTCCAAGCCTTCCGTTGTTATCATATTTAGATGGCCTTAAGCCATATTTATTGTATTAAGTTCTCTATGAGACACTCGATGTAATAAGTGTGTGATTGCTACTCTGTTATAAATCCTCCGAGTACTATGTGGTGTCAGCATTACTGATCCAGGGATGACACCGGAGCACAAAGAGCAGACTGTTTGAGGTCTGGTTGCTACACTACTGCTTTTCTGCTACTAGTGCGTTCAGTTTCAACAGTAAAATTCATTTTCGACAGCAAAATTCAGTTTCGACAGTTAAGTTTAGTTTCGACAGTTAAATTTACTTTCGACAGTTAAGTTTAGAGATGAGCGGCTGATGTATTTTACATCTAGCACTTTGTGGTTATGTATTTTATGTCATCTATTGGAGATTCTATTACAATTCCACTCAGGTTAATGTTGTCTCTCTTGTCCTACTTCAGCCTCGGCGTCGTACAACTCACCTGAGCTGGTCCAACGACGAAACCCTCCATCATAGCGGAGCAGTACCCCTTGCTCCATCTGAAGATGCCTAAGATGTTCTTCCCCTCCTCCAGCAGCCAAGTCAGCCGGATCATCCTCACCTACCAACCCAATCACGCTGAGATCGACATGGATTCGCCAAAGAGGTTGTACACTTGTTGCATCTCTTTTTTACTCTACATGTTATATATATTGTCCACTGAGCACACGTAGTAACGTGAAATACGATTAGTTTCTCCTACTATATGACAAGCAGTGAGGTACCAGGAAACTTAGCTATCCGTAATGGACTCTCTTGAACGCCATCATTATTTATCTCTGCGCATATGAGTTGTGCATTTGTCAATGGGCCTGGGAGTTGAGCTAGTAGGGAAGTGGCTAGGGTCCAAAGTAGTAGAAGTGGCACAAAAACATTTTTTGAGTGTAGGCTTTTCCTTGCTCAAGCTTGTCTACTAGAATCGCCAGTGCTTGAAAGGAAAAGTGAAGGAAAAACATAGGAATTGGAGAGTTTCCTATGGTACTACTATTCATGCATTTGGTTCAAAGGAATGGAGCAAAGGAAAATTGTAGGATTTGTTCCTTTAGTGTCTCTTTGAAAGAAAAACCGTAGGAATTTTAATATCCACTTGTCCTCCTTTTCAAATTCCTATTCATGAAGCACAAGACTAAGAGATAGTAGCCTAATAGCATTATAACCGTACATTTTCTTGTGGTTTGACTTAATATCACCATGCTTCTTTGCATCCTGTGATCTTCCAATTCTTGTGAACCAAAGACCCAGATTGGCAGAAATCCTGTGTTTTTAAATTCTCTGTTTTGTGAATGCATTCCTATCCTATTACTGTGTATTTCCTATCCCTGTGTTGTTAGAATCCTCCAATTCAAATGAGCCCTTATAGAATTACTTCTCTAATAGATAGTTGTCAATGAAAATCTTGTGTGGTTTGTCCCACTCCTGCTGCACCGTTGTCCACCCCAGCTCCACTGCTCCAACGACAGAAGGGTCCAGCACAGTAGGGATCCGGCCTCCAAGCTGTCTTTTGCCGCCTCAGATCTTCTTCCCCGCCGCGGGCAGCCATGACAACTGCATTACCATCATCAACCGAGCAGATGACCTGGAGGACTACACGGGTCTGCAAGAGAGGTCGCACTCTTTTGTGTCTTCTTACGTTATGCATCGCTTAATATTACATGCTACTTTATTGTCCTGTTCACTGATTAGACTCTGATTCAGCTCCACACTAATGGTCAAACTTGAGTTTTTAAATGGTTGTGTGGTACATATCGGGGCCGGAATCAATAGTATCTATCTACTATCTGGTTAATCTCTGGTGTCTACTATGAGTTTCGTGTTGGGTGGAAACAAACAGTAAAGAAGCCATTATTTGTATTTTTTAACTGAAGACATTATCTGCATGCTATCATTGGTTTTGGATCTATCCACAGGTTGCTACCATCACTCTGGATTTCTACATGCACTCCTTACATAATCTCACTATGTTTTATTCCTATGCATGTCAGTTACTGTACACAATGGAACTGAACATGTATAGAAAAAGAGACAAGCCTTGCATGGTAATAAAATTTCATGCAGACATCGCTCCATGGTAGGCGCAAAGGCAGCCCCCCTCCATCCATTTTGGATTGTAATCGAGAGAAAGATATCTGTTCTGAGGGGGATTCAGAAGGAGAAGACCACTCCTATTTACCCCCTTAGGTCTTCGCTCTAACTTGGCATTCTGATGTTGGTTATATCATGCATATGGTGCCTTGCATTGCTTACTTTATACATCAAATATGTCATCTACTTAGTTTAGACATGCTTTGTGTGAATGCCATATGTTTAGTTTATTCATCGTTTATGTGAATTATGCAATGCCATCTTGTTTAGCCAGGAATCATATATGTGAATTTTGCAATTCCATCCTGCTTAGCCAATCATCTTATATCTGAATTATATCATTCCATCCTTTTTTCATTACGTATTACATTTGTCAACAATGTTAGTACATTCAACTACTCTTCATGTGCATCAGCCATTTGACATGGTGATGGAAAATTCTGGAGTGAAAACAAGGTTTCCATAGAAGACTATGCTATCTGATGAAGCACATATCTCGCTGGTTACGGATAGCTCCTTAGAGGAGGACTCAGAGACAGATGACCAGTCCTATTCCACCACCGAGGTGTATGCTCTAACTTGGCTGGGTTATGTTGCTCATATCGTGTGTATGGTGTCTTGCATTGCTATGTCATTGATTAGTTTAGACATGCTTTATGTGAATGCCACCTCTTTAGTGTCTAATCACCATATATGTGAATTATGCATTGCCATCTTATTGCAAGACATTATATACATGAATTATGCAATAATATCTTGTTACAAAGGCATTATATATGTGAATTATGCAATGCCATGTTGTTTAGCCAATCATCATGTATGTGAATTATATCATGCTATTATTTTTTTGTATTACATGTTCCATTTGTCGACAATGTTTGTATATTCAACTACTCTTCCTGTGCATCATCCATTTGAAGCGGTGATGGAAGTATCTGGAGTGAAAACAAGGTATTCGGAGCAGACAATACTACCTGCTAAAGCAGACATCTTGCTGGTTACAGAGAGCTCCTCAGAGGAGGATTCAGAGACTGATGACCAATCGTATTTCCCCCCTGAGGTCTATGCTCAAACTTGGCAGTGTTATATTACCCATGTCATGCATGTTGTCTTGCATCGCTTTGTTTTTACGTCATATATGGATTGCCATATGCTTACTTGATTACTATATAAATCATATATTTGAATTATATCATGCCATCATGTTTACATACACAACATCTATCTGAATTACGGCATGGCAACCCATTTAATAAATACATCATATAGTTATATCATCTCATCCTGTTTAGTGTTTACATTCATCATATTTTGAATTATGTCATTCTATCCGTGAATTATATCATGCTATCATGTTTCCATAAGCGGCATGTATGTGAATTATGGCATGCCAATCTATTTAATAAACACATTATATAGTTATATCATGTCATCCTGTTTACATAGTCATCATATTTTGAACTGTGTCTTTCCATCTTTTTTAGTTAGCCATCATAATGTGAAATTGTGTCATGCTATCCTGTTTAGTTAGCCATCATATATGTGAAATCATGTCATGCTATCCTGTTTGGTTAGACAACATAAATGCAAATTATTCCATGCCCTCTTTTATTCCCCACTATCCATTGCACCTGTCTATCATATAATGTCTGTACATTCAATTACTTGTCTTGTTTATCAGCCATTTGAATTAGAGAGGGTGATGGCAGTATCTAAGGGAGTAACAACACGGTCTTTAGAAAAGATAGTGCTACAAGTTGATGCTGATAGAACCACGATTGTACTTGCCCAAGAACCAGCCCCACCACACATAACCCAGACTCTCGCAGATTGTACCCCTACCTAGTTGGACAGAGAACCAGCTACACCCCTTCTAACCCCAACCCTAGCAGATCTTAACCCGATTCCAGTTGACACAGCACCGTCTCCACCACAGAGCACCCAAACATGAGCAGTTAGTAAGCGAACTGCAGTGCCCAAAGCACGAGGACCACCACTCTGAATCCCAACTCAACGCTTAAAGGAGAAGAAGAATTGTTCTCAGGTCAGGTTCTGTAGCTATGGTTCATACTCCTTTGCTCTTGCATCACTGTATTTACTCATACCAACTATTTTCAAATTTGAAGGATGGAATTGAAGCTCCAATGGCGCAACAGGTATGCTTTAAACCTGTTTCTTTAACTCGTTTGCTGTTGTAACTTGCTCTATGTTGATTTCAGTTTCAATTGAATAAACAGTTATGTTCTCATGTCATGCACATTACAAGTGTTGTTATTGCTCTATAGTTTCCCACACTTATATTCTATCTATTCTGCTTTGTCTTGACCAAATATTATTTGAATTGTGTATGTATCTTGATTTGGCAACAAAAACTAGAATGATATAGACCATAAAGTGACCATGGTACATAGATATATGTTTGTTTCATGTTGTTATCTTGTCCACTTTACCACTGAACTGATTTACCAAAAAGAGTTTCATATACAACATGGTAAACCTGTGATGTGTCTGCTTGTTTCTCTTTTAGAATGCGGACAAAATATTGGAGAACAGTACCCCGTTATGCAATGGTAAAGGAAGTAATGCAGATAAGGTTGAAGATAGTGAGACATCCCTGTCGGTCTCCAAGAAAGCTGATAAAAACTATCTTGACAATAGTGAGAGAACCCAAAAGTCTCGTCTTGATGTAGTGTTCGAGTTAGTGGCCACTACTACTGGCACAAACTCTTATGATATGCTGCTTTGTTCCCTATATTTGCACTGGTGGCAAACTTTGATGCCAAGTGGATGTAAGATGTATAATAGCCGTGATAGCCTAGCGTAAGTTGCTTTCTTATTTATTTCCTTGTTGTTTTGTTTATTTGTTTGCTTGTAGTCAGTGTAGTTCTTTTTTTGCGGTTTTCTAGTGGCCGCAATAACCTATTTTCTAAAACTAGGCCACAATAACCTTGGGCTGCATATTTACTGTAGTTACCATGGGCCTCCTACGGCCATAGAAACAATGGGCCTTCTAAGGGTCGTAGAAACAATGGGCCTTCTAAGGGCCATAGAAACAATGGGCCTTCTACAGGCTGTAGCATCAGTGGGCCTTCTATGGGCCATATGATCGATTGGCCAAACATGGGCCAATAACGGACCACATTATGGGTCATAAACGGGCTAGATTTGGAATCGTCCGTTCATGGGCCGACAATAATGGGCCGTTTTTTATGACGCAATGAAAACGGCCCAACGGTTTAATGGGCCGCAAACGGGCCGATTGTAACCAGAGGCTGAATTTGGCCCACAAGCAAAAAAGGCCAGTAATGGGTCGTAAGTATCCGAATACTGGAAATGAGCCCAAGAATAATTAGGCCCTAAGAAGGCCAAAATATAACACGGGTTGGAAACGGCCCAATGGAATAATGGGCCGTTGATGGGTATAAAGCGGTACACTGTTCATTGCAGGCCAGATTCACCACGGGTCGTTAATGGGCTAAGAGTTACAAATGGCCTCGTATGGGCCAAAAGACATCATGGGCCATACATGGACTGGAAGTTACAACAAGATGGAATCATGTTGGACGACCTAGATGAAGCTACTCGGCTTAATTTCGACAGGCCATACCGGGTCGTGAGTTAGCGGGCCATAAATGGCTATATACGAACAGACCGTTAACAGGCTTTCTGTGGGCCGGCCCGTTACCTTTTGACCAAGTCAAACTAGCCGGCCTTTTCACCATAATGGGCCTCTGTTGGGCCGTTCCACGTATCGACGTATCATAGGCACCTCTTGTCCAATGAATGGATGACATCTTTCCCAATGGTGAGCCAACACATGTTTCCTCCGGCCAATGAGAATTTTACACGTGGAAAATCCTCATTGGTCCGGGCTGTTAGCGGTTTATCGGATCCAAAACCGGACCCATAGCTTAATGGCGACCCATTACGGAGGATGCCATGTGTCGGTCACCCTTGACGAAAGCACTTCCATGATGCGCCATTTATCATCATGGAGGTGGACACTTCTGTGATGATAATTTGGGTAATGTCACGGAACACTTCTATGACATCATAGGTATGACTATCTTGATTTTGTCATAAAATCGTCATGGATGTACATGCATGATAGGTGACCTATTGTGACAAAGACGTATCATCATAGAAGTGTATTTTTTTGTAGTGCTGGTTCATCTCTTGTAACCGATCTTTGTCTCAAAACATCAGATTGGCACATGTGGGTTGCTAGTAGTGTTGATTACTCCTTGTAGTTGGTGCTAGTTGGTTTATTTTGTGGATGATCAGATGTTCAGATCCTCAATGATAATTAATATTCCTCTGATCATGAACATGAATATGCTTTGTGCGTAGTTACTTTTGTTCCTAAGGACATGGGAGAAGTCTTGTTATAAGTAATCACATGAATTTGGTGTTCGTTTGATATTTTGATGAGATGTATGTTGTCTCTCCTCTAGTGGTATTATGTGAACGTCGACTATATGAAACTTCACCATGATTTGGGCCTAGGGGAAGGCATTGGTAAGTAATAAGTAGATGATGGGTTGCTAGAGTGACAGAACCTTCAACCCTAGTTTATGTGTTGCGTCTTAACAGGCTGATTTGGATCCATATGTTTCATGCTATGGTTAGATTTATCTTAATTCTTCTTTCGCAGTTGCAGGTGCTTGCGAGAGGGGTTAATCATAAGTGGGAGGCTTGTCCAAGGAAGGGCAGAATCCAAGCACCGGTCCACCCACATATCAAATTATCAAAATAACGAACGTGAATCATATGAGCATGATGAAAACTAGCTTTACAGTAATTCTCATGTGTCCTCGGGAACGCTTTGCTTTATATAAGAGTTCGTGCAGGCTTGTCCTATGCTACAAAAAGGATTGGGGCACCTTGCTGCAATTTATTTACTTTTGTTACTTGTTACCCGTTACGAACTATCTTATCACACAACTATCTGTTATCGATAATTTCAGTGCTTGTAGAGAATACCTTGCTGAAAACCGCTTGTCATTTCCTTTTGCTCCTTGTTGGGTTTGACACTCTTACTTATCGAAAGGACTACGATAGATACCCTATACTTGTGGGTCATCAAGACTCTTTCCTGGCACCGTTGCCGGGTAGTGAAGCGCGTTTGGTAAGGAAACATTTATAGTGTGTTGAAATTTACTTTCACTTGCCACTATGGAAAATAATTCTTTGAGGGGCTTGTTCGGGGTATCTTCACCTTGAATGGAAGAGCAAAGAATTGCTCCTCAACCTACTGCACCTACTGAAAATATTTATTATGAAATTCCTTCTGGTATGATAGAGAAACTACTAGCTAATCCTTATGCAGGACATGGAACATTACATCCTGATATGCACCTAATCTATGTGGATGAAGTTTGTCGATTATTTAAGCATGCAGGTTTGCCTGAGGATGTTGTCAAGAAGAAGGTCTTCCTTTCATATTTGAAGGGAAAGGGATTGACATGGAATAGGCTATGGGATGATATTGGATCATGGAACTATAACTGATCGAAATTGGAATTTCATCAGAAGTTTTATCCTATGCATCTAGTTCATCATGATCGGTATTATCCATACCTATACTAATTTGTGACTCCCTAAAAATTCCCATGTTAATCAGAATTTATGAGCCGTACACCTGAGATGGGACCAAGTTATAACGGTGTAGATTAATTTTCGTAAAAAACACTATTGGCCAGATTAGTTTGGCTGAAAAGAAAAAAATAGAAAGCCCATCGTCTTTGAAGCCCAAAAAGAGGCCCATAACTCTCTCACGGTAATAGTCTCCCAATCTCTCATGTATCTCTTCCTCTCTCATATCTTTCTCTCCAAAATAGATCAGGCCTCACCCTCGTAGTTCTCCTTCCGTTCTTTCCTTTGTCGCCCTTCCCAACTGCAGCATCATCCACCTTCCTGTCAGCGCTAGTGAGCTGCCAAGCGACTAACTACAGCAGACCGGATTGGCTACAGGACATGGCATGCTTCGGGTAGGCTATAGTGTGCGTGTGGGCTGAGTGTGAGTATGTTGGGCTGACCGTTTCAGCCCAGGCCCATGTAAGCGAGCGATCTATAAGCTCTGTCTCCCTTCTGTACTGGGTATCGATTAAGAAAAGAAACGATTGCTTCTCCTACCTTTCTCCTTCTCCAAGTTGCTCCCCTTTTCCCCCGATCCCCAATTCTCCATCGCTACCCTAGGGCTTGGGTATTACAATTGGTATTCAGAGCATCGTCGGTCTGATCCGCGCTTCACACACTCGAGGTTCGCCGGTAACATCGACTGATTGGTAGGTTGACTGCTTCGTGTGGTCGACTGTAAATCCGAGATCAACGTTCGGTCGAACTCAGAGGAAGCGGCGACGGCTCCGTTCAAGCCGAGTGCACAGACAAGGTACTTGGCGGAATCTATGGGGTCGTTCGAGGAATGGGTGATGAAGGAGTTCGAGGCGTTGCAGTTGCTTCAGGCCAAGGTGGAAGGGATCGAGGCGATCCAGGCACGCCTCGACGGGCTGGATGCGAAGTTTGAAGAGCAAGTCTCATGGCTGGATCAGGTACATGCCAAGGTAAATCTGTCTATGAGTTCTATCGGAGAGATCCACCAAGAGCAAGTTCAGGTGGCGCGAGTGCTGAAGGAATCCACCAGCGTCAGAAATGCTGAGTTGGACCAGATCGCGGCAGAGGGCTGTCTGGGAGCGTCACCGCAGGCGGGAGAAAATTTTAGGGCGCCGACTACATCACGGGCACAGCCGCCACCACAACCACCACCTCCGCCTTTACGACCTCGCCCATCAGCACCACCGCAGGTATCTTTCACATCTCCGGGTCTGGATGAGCAGAGTAGCAAGCGACCCTGGATGCCTAAGATGGAGTTCCCTAAGTTTGACAGCGAGAATGTACGCATATGGGTGGACAATTGTGAAGCTTATTTCCTGCTATATCAGATTCCCGAATCCTTCAAGCTAATGTCCGCATCCCTGCACTTGCAAGGCAATGCCGCTCACTGGTTTCAGTCATATAAACTGACAGAATACTGCAGTACTTGGGAAAAAATTGTACTTGCAAAAATTGTACACAGAACTTGAATGAGAGACTTGCTGATGTTGCGTTAGCACGGCATGGTTCAGGAATACCGTACTGCATTCCATCAAATTGTGTACCAAGTTCGCACGTATGAGGGCAATCTCAGTGAAACAATGCTGGTTACACAATTTGTGTTGGGACTGAAGGAGGAACTGAGAGTTGCGGTCGAAATGCAATTGCCCAATACTGTGACTAGTGCCTGTGAATATGCTCTGGTGCAGGAGGCTTTGCTTGATCGGGCCAAACAAGGGAACAACAAGCTGGCTCGGTCTGCAAAGTACACTAAACAGCAACCACGCATAGAGCAGACTCAGTGACCTCAGCTAGCTGCCAGAGATATGTGGAAGGCACGCCAGCTGAAGGACTACCGGCGACAGAATGGACTCTGTTACAGTTGTGGCGACAAGTTCTCACCAGGTCATGTTTGTGCTAGCAAACAGGTGGCCCAGATCAAGGCCCTGAACATGGCTGAAGGGGCCACTCAGTTGACTGATGCAGTCTTGGATGCAATAGCTACACAGGAGGCGGTTGAGGAAGCTGCTGCATATCTTTCAGTCAATGCCCTAGCAGGAACCACAAATACTAAAACCATTCAGATTAGAGCTTTGGTAGGAAATCACGTGATGCTACTGTTAGTTGACTCAGGAAGCTCTTATACTTTTCTGGATCAACAGTTGGCAGACAAACTGAAATATCCAACAGTACCCTTACCTCAGTCTATGACTGTGAAAGTTGCAAATGGGGAGAAATTGCAGTGCACCCACATGGTGTAGGGACTGAATTGGTGGACGCAGGGGCATACCTTCTCCACAGATATGAGAGTTCTATCATTGGGGGGCTATGATGCCATACTTGGGATGGATTGGCTCTCACAATGGAGTGCAATGACATGCCACTGGGAGGAACAATGGATCCAGTTCCAAGGTAAAGCTACTACAGTCACACTGCAAGGTCTGAAGATACAACCAGTAACTCAACTGCAAGAGTTGACAATGGATCAAGTGGTGAAGTGTCACAAAGGGAATGATATTTGGGCCACTGCAGTGCTATCTGTCCAAACAATGCCATCTGTATCTCCAACTCCAAACTGTATACAGGACACCATAAACTCTTTTGCTGATATATTCCAGGAGCCCAAAGGATTACCACCCCATAGAGAATTTGACCATGCTATTTCTCTACTGCCCAACACTACGCCGGTGAATGTTAGGCCTTACAGGTACTCTCCCCTTCAGAAGGATGAGATAGAAAGACAAGTCTCTGAAATGCTAGCAGTAGGAATTATCTCTCCCAGCATGTCCCCGTTTTCCTCCCCAGTTCTGTTAGTGAAAAAGAAAGATGGAACTTGGCGATTCTGTGTGGACTACAGAAGGTTAACTGCAGTGACTGTTAAGAACAAGTTTCCTATGCCAGTTGTGGATGAGCTGTTGGATGAGCTTGGGGTACCAAATGGTTCACCAAACTAGACCTCAAGGCCGGATATCATCAAATCAGAATGGTAGAGGCTGATGAGCATAAGACTGCTTTCAAGACCCATTTTGGACAATTTCAATTTAGGGTCGTGCCATTTGGTCTATCAGAAGCACCGGCAACTTTTCAGTGCATTATGAATTTCATATTTGGTGGATTAACAAGGAAATTTGTTTTGGTTTTCATGGATGACATATTGGTCTTTAGCAGAAATTTGGAAGATCATAAGAAACATCTACAACAGGTTTTTCAAATTTTGAGAGAACACCAACTCTATGTCAGACTCAGTAAACGTTCTTTTGCCCAACAACGGTTAGAGTATTTAGGCTACATTATTTTTGACAAGGGTATGGCCACTGATCCAAGCAAGACAACCACTATGGTCAACTGGCCAGTTCCTACTACAGTCACTGAGCTCAGAGGATTTCTTGGACTCACTTGTTACTATAGGAAGTTTGTGCAACATTATGGGATTATTGCCAAACCACTTACCAACTTACTGAAGAAGAAGGCCCTTCAATGGACGGCTGAAGCACAAACTGCCTTTGACCTTCTCAAGCAGGCTATGACTTCTACTCCAGTCTTGGTATTACCCGATTTCAACAAACCTTTCTGTATAGAAACAGATGCTTGTGACTCTGGTATTGGAGCAATTCTTACACAGAACGGACACCCTGTGGCCTACTATAGCAAGTCTCTAGGGCCAGCCAATCAGAAATTGAGCACTTATGAGAAAGAATTTCTAGCTATTATCATGGCCATTGAGAGGTGGAGATGCTACGTTTGCAGGGGTCCATTTATGATCAAAACCGACCACAAGAGCTTATGTCACTTGGAAAACCAAGCCCTTACTTCAGATCTTCAGAAAAAGGCTATGATGAAACTAATTGGGCTCCAATTCCAGTTCTAGTACAAAAAAAGGCGAGGACAACAAGGCCGCTGATGCTCTATCTAGAGTGGGCCATGTGTTTGCCTTACCTGCAGTCTCCTCAGGTCAGTCTGTCTGGATTCAGGAAATACTCAACTCTTATGAGATTGATTGCAAGGCTCAACACCTCCTACAGAAACTGGTGGTCAACCCTGATGAAGAACCTGAGTTTTCTTTGGAAAAGGGTCTCCTCAAACACCAGGGCAGAATTTGGGTTGGGGCCAATGCAGGTTTGCAAAAAAATCATTGAAGCACTCCACTCTTCTCCTGTGGGAGGCCACTCTGGCAGTCAGGCCACTTATGAGAGAGTGAAGAAATTATTCCACTGGTATGGCTTAAAGGAAGCAGTGGCAAATTTTGTGCAACAGTGCCAGGTTTGTCAACAAGCCAAACATGAACATTGCAAGTATCCTGGCTTGCTTTGGCCATTGCCTATTCCCAAAGGACCCTGGGAAGATATATCCATGGACTTCATCGAAGGATTACCCAAATCATCTAGATATTCAGCGATCCTGGTAGTTGTGGACAGGTATACAAAATATAGTCATTTCATTGCTCTCAAACACCCTTTCACTACTGCTCAGATAGCACAAACATTTCTGCTCCACATTGTTAAGTTGCATGTCATGCCCTATACAATTACTTCCGATAGAGACTAAATATTTACAAGTCACTTCTGGAAAGAGCTGTTCAGGTTGTGGGGAACCAAACTACTAATGTCCACTACCTACCGCCCCCAAACTGATGGGTAAACCGAGAGGGTTAACCAGTGTTTAGAGATGTATTTGAGATGCACAGTTTCTGAACACCCACAACAATGGTCTCAGTGGCTTCCCCTTGCCAAATTCTGGTACAATTCATCTTACCACTCGTCTCTGGGCTGCACTCCTTTCGAAGCTATTTATGGTCATGAACCAAATTTGGGACAGTTACCTCAACCCTTGCAAGCCACACATCCTGATCTGCACAGTTGGCTGCAAGAGAGACCACTATTCTGAGTTCCTCCATCAACACTTGAACAGAGCCCAAACAAAAATGAAGTCTGATGCTGATAAGAAGAGGTTTCCTAGGGAATTTACAGTAGGAGAACAAGTATTTCTGAAGCTGCAACCGTATGCTCAAGCATCCGTGGTCAATCAACCTTATCCCAAACTGGCAATGAAGTTCTTTGGGCCTTTTGAAATACTGGAGAAGATTGGACCCTCTGCTTATAAACTGCTACTCCCTTCAGGCAACCTTGTGCATCCAGTTTTCCACACATCTCAACTGAAACCTCATATGCCAGATCATACTCTAGTGTACAGTACTCTTCCTGAACCACCACTACTTGATCGAGCCAATTTGGTGCCTGAAGAAATTCTGGACAGGCATTTGGTTAAGAAAGGTAATGCTTCTCTAGCTCAGGTTCTCATTCGTTGGACTGGTCTGCCCGCTTCTTCGGCCACTTGGGAGGACCATGACATAGTGAGGCAGCGATTTCCACTTGCTCCAGCTTGGGGACAAGTTGTTTCTTCAGGCAGGGGTACTGTCAACGCTAGTGAGCTCTCAGGCGACTAACTGCAGCAGACCGGATTGGCTAGAGGACACGGCATGCTTCGGGTAGGCTATCGTGTGCGTGTGGGCTGAGTGTGAGTATGTTGGGCTGACCGCTTCGGCCCAGGCCCATGTAAGGGAGCGATCATATAAGCTCCGTCTCCCTTTTGTACTGGGTATCGATTAAGAAAAGAAACAATTCCTTATCCTACCTTTCTCCTTCTCCAAGTTGCTCCCCTTTTCCCCTAATCCCCAATTCTCCATCGCTACCCTAGGGATTGGGTATTACACTTCCCTGACCGCCGCTCTTCCTTGCCGCATCATATCCACGTTGGAATTGATCTAAAAAAATAAGGTACGATTCAACCCATCCTCTACTGCTGCTAGGTATTCATCCACGTTGGAATCTATCTGAAAAAACTAGGTATGATCAAACTATACTGTTGCTAGGTACGATCCAATCCATCATCCAGTGCTGTTTGGGATGCAACTTTCAACTTTTGGCCACGCAGTAATCCAACATATATTTTCAGGACCGGAGATGAATCTGTCCATTGTGGTTGATGCAGCCGAGGAGGCGTACCATGTACCATTACTGTTTCAAGCAGATTGGATGGTCGTCTCTGTCAACCAACGACGGAGGTACAACAAAGTTGTTTACCTGCTCGGCACCATTCAATTTGTTTCACCGCTCACCTCTGTATCTAGAAGAATTTCCTAATTTGCATAAGTGTACTCATATAATTTATCTCTAATACACTGTCCAGATGGTTGATGCAAGCTCTGCAATTTTGTAATGAAGATTTGTGGTAACTGCATATATAAGTAAAATTGGATGGACTAATCTCTGTTTATCATTTTTATAACTTTATTAGAAAAAAGGCCCTCATGCACATAGTGGGCAGTCATGTACAACTGATATAGTTGATGTTTGAAAACAGTTGGTACAAGGTATGTGGCCTTTTGCATTTTTTCCGGACCTATTTTTTTCTGAATTCTGGTGAGCCGGTAAAGATAGTAGATCGAGATATTTCAGTCCCTACAGATGCTTTGTTTATTTGAGGACTAAGCCTTAAACATGTTCCAGTTTCCGGTCCGTTACATTTGATTACTTATTTATCGAGTTACTAGAAACTATTTAGGCTTCCAATTTATTCTCAGTTATGTTGTGATGGGTTGCGCACGTGAATTGACATAAAAAACCACTTACTTTGATAATCCAAAAGCATGTACATTTACTTTCCTATTATGGAAAAATCCAAACATCAATTTACTGGGTCAAAGAAACCATTCGATATATCAGTTTTTGTTGGTGTGGAAGGCAGACTATACAAAGTGTTCCCAGCTTATTATAATTTGGTATACTATAGATATGGCATGTGTGCGATGGCGGAAACGTCTTACCCTATCTTGGGCAACGTTCTACGTGTTATATAGAAGGCGCGCAATAACCCTGAGGCACATACATGAGTTGGTTGAGAAGATAAGAGAGAATCGGGATACAACTTGAGGAGAAAGAAAAGCAAGAGATAGACTTGGTTACAACCGAATAGATATCATATCCTAGTCAAACTACCTCTGAACTATCTCTGAAGATCCTCTTCTGTCACGTATGCGCCATGTATGTTTAACATCCCCCCTTAATCACAACTTCATCAAGTTGAGGTTATGTTTAAAATTTTCAAAGCTTCTCACAGGCAAAGCCTTTGTAAATCCATCTGCAAGCTGATCTTTGGAGTGGATAAAGCGAATATCAAGTTGCTTTTGAGCAACTATCTCATGAACAAAGTGAAAGTCTATTTCAATATGTTTTGTCCTTGCATGAAAAACTGGATTGGCAGATAGATAAGTTGCACCGAGGTTATCACACCACAGATATGGAGCTGGTGTGTTCTTTATGCCCAGTTCTTTCAGCATGGACTGAACCCATATAATCTCAGCTGTAGCATTTGCCAGTGCTTTATACTCAGCCTCTGTGCTGGATCTAGAAACAGTGGCCTGTTTTCGAGCACACCATGATACTAAATTTGGTCCAAAAAAGATTGCAAAACCTCTAGTGGAGCGTCTGTCATCCAGGCATCCTGCCCAATCTGAGTCAGAAAAAGCACTAACAAGATTTGAAGATGACTTGCTGAAATCTAGACCAATGTTCATAGTTCCTTTGACATATATCACTATGCATTTTGCAGCAGTAAAATGGACATTAGTAGGTGCATGAAGAAACTGGCACACTTTGTTAACAGCAAAAGATATATCAGGTCTGGTCAAAGTGAGATACTGAAGTGCTCCTACCAAGCTCCTGTATTTTGTGCTATCTTCTGGACTCAAGAGATTTCCTTCTGTGAGAGACAGCTTTTCTGAGCTAGATAATGGAGTAGGTGTTGGCAGCCTTGCAGACCAGCCTTTTTTACCAAATCAGCTGCATACTTTTCCTGAGAGATATGAAGCCCACTTGCATGTTTCTTCACCTCAATTCCAAGAAAATAGTGCAAGTCACCAAGATCCTTTAGAGCAAAATCTTCACTCAAATCTTTTAACAGTCCTATGATTGCTTCATTTGATGAGCTTGTCACAATGATATCATCAACATATATCAAAACACATATGCATGTGTTGGACTTGTTGTAAATGAACAAAGAAGTGTCAGATTTGGATGGAATAAAGCCAAGTGCTTGCATTTTATGACAGAGATGAGAGTACCATGCTCTCGGTGCTTGCTTCAATCCATAAAGTTCCTTGTCCAGTTTGCACACATAAGAAGGGGAATTTTTGCTTTCAAACCCAGGAGGTTGCTTCATGTACACTTCCTCTTCCAAAACACCATGAAGAAACGCATTCTGTACGTCTAACTATCTAAGACTCCAGCCCCTAGAAACAACAATAGACAAAACAAGACGGATGGTTGCAACTTTAACAATTGGACTAAAAGTATCCTCATAGTCAATACCATACCGTTGTTTAAATCCTTTTGCAATGAGTCTAGCTTTGTAACGGTCAATAGTTCCATCAGACTTTCTCTTGATCCTGAATACCCACTTGCAATCAATTAAATTTTTACCGTGCTGTGGAGGAACTAAGTGCCATGTCTTATTTTTCTTTAGAGCTATGTACTCTTCATTCATCGCTTTCTTCCATTTCTCATCACCAAGTGCTTCTTCTAAAGTATGAGGTTCACCTGGTTCACCTGTAGAACAAACCATGCCATATTTTGTTACACGTTTGTAATTAACAGGTTGTATTACTCCCTTTTGTAGTCGTGTACGCCGAGGAGAAGTGCCCAGATTTTCAGCCACAGATGATCCCACAACTTGAACATGAGTTTCTGTAGGAGCCGATCCCGAGGACGATCCGCGTGCAGTAGCAGCAGATTCTGTCCCGCTTGGATTTTCTGTGGCAAGTGGTAGCGGCTGCCCGTGTGCAGAATCTGCAGAGGATCCCGCCCCAGCAGCAGGTTCATCATTGCCACATGATGGCGAATCGGCCTCGGGTCTGACACCGGTAGGGTGCATGCGCGAATCAGCGCTGGATCCCGCGCCAGCTTTGGGTTCCGCACCGGTCAGGCGGACCAAGTGGCGCCGCTTGTAACACACCGATTGGCCGGTGAAGCGTGCGCAGCCCGCGTCAACCGCGGGCTGACAAGTGGCGGATGACGGTTGGTGCGGAGGTGACGACGTGCCGCATCCCGTGAGCGGTGGCCGCGTGGAGCGCGCCTGGTTCGAGGCGGGCGTGCGCGCTGCTGGCGCCCCTGACGCGTCTGCCGCTGCTGATCCCGAGGCGGATCTGATACTCTGCAGGCGCAGGCGAACGGATCTCGAGGAGGATTTGTCTCCAGATTCCGGGCACATGAAATATGGCGCTGGTGGAGGATTTTCTTCACCATTTTCTTTCCTGATTTCGCCATTTGCCTCGCTGTTTTCACAACACCACAAGGCTCATGCATATCATCAGTAAGAGGGTTAGTTAGTAGTTGATCATCACCATTGTTTCCCCCTTGATCAACACCGGGGAGATGAGGAGGAAAAAGAAGGATCTCTTGGCGAAGAAGGGCACCGACGTTGGGGTGAAGATCAGCAAAAGGAAATTTGGTTTCATCAAAGATAACGTCGCGTGAGATATACACATGACCAGTGGCAACATCGAGGCACTTGACACCTTTATGTTGGGTGCTATAGCCTAGGAAGACACACTGTTTTGAGCAAAACATGAGCTTTCGAGTGTTGTATGGGTGAAGATTGGGCCAACAGGCACACCCAAAAACACGGAGAGATTTGTAGTCGGGTTTAACATGGAAGAGTCGTTCTAGTGGTGTTTCATTGTTGATGACACGACTAGGAAGCATGTTTATGATGTGGACTGCTGTGAGGAAAGCCTCATCCCAGAACTTGAGGGGCATAGATGCGCCAGCTAGAAGGGCTAAACCAACCTCAACTATATCTCGGTGCTTGCATTCAGCAGAGCCGTTCTGTTGATGAGCGTGAGGGCATGACACATGATGTGATATGCCAAGGTTTTGGAAGAAGGAATTTAATTTTTCATATTCCCCTCCCCAGTCCGATTGGACAACAATGATTTTACTATCAAATTTTCGTTCAATGAGAGCTTGAAAGTTTTGAAAGACTTGAAAAACATCGGATCTTTTCTTGAGAAGATAAATCCAAGAAAATTTGCTGTAGTCATCTATGAAGCTCACATAGTAAGTGTGTCTACCAACAGAACTAGGAGCAGGGCCCCACACATCAGAGAAGATTAATTGCAAGGGTTTGGTAGAAACACTAGTGGATATGGGATAAGGCAGTTGATGACTTTTAGCACATTGACAAGAATCACAAATAGTTTCATGATCACACTCACCAACAAATGGGAGCTTATTTTTCCTAAGAAGTTTTTCAACTAAAGAGAAAGCAGCATGTCCTAATCTATCGTGTCACCGTGTTGATGAGAGTTTGGCAGCACCATAGGCTTGTTTATTTAATCTTCTACGCTTCGGAATCAACGGGTAGAGCCCTCGAACACATCTACCTCGATAGAGCACTTTCTTCGTTGCCTGATCCTTGATCAAGAAAAAATGAGGATGAAACTCAAGGAAGACATGGTTGTCAATGGCAATTCTATGAACAGAAAGAAGATTCTTGTCGGCACTAGGAACTAGCAAAATTTTCTTTAGATGAAGTTTACGACGAGGGGTACTAAAAAGTGAGTGACCAACATGACTAATCCTCATACCTTCGCCGTTGGCGGTGTAGATGTGATCCTTGCCCCGGTATTTTTCCTTCATGGTGACCTTCTCGAGCTCGTTGGTGATGTGGTTGGTAGCCCCACTATCAACGTACCAGTTCATGTCAATGTCGTAGGAGCCATCCGCAGCCGCAGCAACCTTGTCCTCGTCTTGGGAGGAGTCCTCATCTTCACCGTAGCAGTACTAGTAGTCCTTGGCTATATGCCCAAGCTTGCCACAGATCTGGCAGCGGGGCGCATCAGGACGGGACCGGCTGGAGCCGCCGCCGCGGCGAGGCTTGGAGTTGATGGAGCAGCCGCCGCGAGAGTTGGAGGAGCCGCCAGTGTTGATGTTTCCTCCTGACCGCCCCTTCTTGCGGGGAGATCCACGCGAGCAAGAGCCGGCACCACGGCCGCGAGACGCGGCATTGGCCGAAGACTTGGAGCCGCCGGAGGAGCCGTGGAACTGCGCGATGCGCTGATCGAAGTTGCTCAGCATGGCAAAGAGCTCGTCGAGGGTGACGGGCATGACGCGGGCGTCGAGAGCGGAGACGAGCGGCTGGTAGTCGACGTCGAGGCCATGGAGGATATACGAGATCAACTCGTCATCCTGGATGGGTTTTCCGGCGGCGGCGAGTTCATTGGCGAGGCCGCGCAGGGAGGCGAAGTAGGAGGCAACCGATTGGTTGCCCTTCTGCGCGTTGATGAGTGCAGTCCTGATGTTGTTGACGCGGCTGAGGAACTGGGACGAGAACATGCCCGCCAAGGCCACCCTTGGACAGAGTACTCAGCAGATAGCCAAGCACTTGTTGATCCTCCCGGACCCAAAGTGGGTGGAGAGGGTTGGGCTCAGAGGACTCCTTGCCGTCCTTGTCCTTGGTGACGTGGAGTCGGGACGGCTCCGGCGCGGTGTCGTCGACGTAGCCGAAGACACCGGTGCCCCGCAGGTGGGGTGTGACCTGCGTGCGCCACAACACGTAATTCGTGCGGTTGAGCTTCTCGGTGACCTGGCCATTGAGGCTAGGTTGAGCTGCGCCGGAGGATGAGACATGTCTATGCACTAGATGCAATCGGGAGGCTAGATTGGAAGAGGAAGGCTCTGATTACCATGTGCGATGGCAGAAATGTCTTACCCTATCTTGGGCGACGTGCTACATGTTATATAGCAGGGGCGCAATAACCCTGAGGCACATACATGAGTTGGTTGAGAGGATAAGAGAGAATCGGGATACAACTTGAGGAGAAAGAAAAGCAAGAGATAGACTTGGTTACAACCGAATAGATATCATATCCTAGTTAAACTACCTCTGAACTATCTCTGAAGATCCTCTTCTGTCACGTATGCGCCATGTATGTTTAACAGCATGTGTAGTTTTTTTTGTTAAATCTTCCACCAAAAATGTTATTTCAGAAGGTTGGTGCTGACACCCAATAAGATCCTCCTAGATCGGCTCTCTATCTAGCACATTACTCGGTGGATATGACAGGCAACCTTCAGTTTCAGGGAGAATACCTTTTTGGCATGTTGCTATTCTTATAAAGAGTAATCTCCCATTGCACCTAACTTGCATAGGATTGTTGGATCATCACAAGATTTCCTTTATGATTACAGACGTAACTTCTATTACCATAATTTATTACCATAATTCATCAACAATCATGCATTGATCCATTGGTAAACATATTAGACGAAAAAACTGTTATAGGCTCACTATATACGTGAACAAATCTAGAGCCTATGGAATATTGAATGGTAAAGAGGGATTTATCATTTCACTTTACATGACATTGTTGGGACATACCCGGTCCGGCGATGAACGCCGAGTAGCCTCCGGTGACACGAACACCGGACGAAGAAGAAGAGGACACAGGACACAAGAAATTCTCCCGGCCGGCGCATGAACGCCGCGTGGGCGCACGAACGCCCCAATCTTTTCTTTGTATTCACAGGCTACATGCTCGGCAACTCTACTAGAGCACAACGGATTACATGGCAGTCTTATAGCCCAGCTAACCCAACGCCTGAGCAACCCATTCCAGCGAGTTACGCGCACGCACGCGTGAACTCCACAACGGGCTTCCCTCGCATGATCCGCATGACTCAACCCACGTCTTGATGCTTCTTCACAAGACCCGGTCAAGCCTGCATGTATCTAGCCTGCACGTACTAAACTGACTAACCAACACATGCAACTCCACATCCGCTGCTACAGGCCTAGTACTACCACCACGGGCACACACATGCCACACACACCACGCACGTAACGTGGTTTACTCCAACATACTCCCCCTAAACCACGATCTCGCCGTCGCCGGAGTTGTTGCAGCTTTTGTCAATATTGTTGTCACGGCCGTGGCCTAGCGCGCGGATCTGACCCGACACATCGACGCCGGTCGCACCGCTATGGACCCGACCTGACGCACTGACGCCGGTCGCACCGTGCTCCGTCACGACCCCGGCAACATACGCCGAGCTCCTTCTCCGCCGGCGACACACGCCTGACGTCCCTCTGTGCCGCGTACGTCCCGCGTGCACCCGACGCGTCTGACCGTAACTGTGCGTCCCGCACGTCCCGCACGCACCCAACGCGCCCGACGAGTCCGACCGCACCCGTGCGTCCTGCACGTCCCGCGCGCACCCGGCGCGTCCGACGAGTCCGACCGCACCCATGCGTCCTGCACGTCCCGCGCGCACCCGACTTGCCCGACGAGCCCGACCATACCAGATGCTCACCGCGCGCCACGGTCCCGACGCGTCCAATGCGCACCCATAACACGCACCGGTCGCGCCAGACTCGCCGCCACGGCTTATTGCCCTGCACCGCTATGGCCTCAACCGCAACGCAGCATCTCCATGCCGCCATGCCGCTGTGTGTCGATGAAGCCGCCACCACGCATGTCCTCCGCGGCCTCCTCACCGCACTGCGCACCTCCATAGACCGATACACGGCCCGGAGTTTCACCACTGAGCCGCCGACGAACGCCGCCACCGCCGGCACGCCTCCGGTAAAGGGACGACACCCAAGATGAACCAGCTCATGATACCAATTGTTGGGACATACCCGGTCCGGCGATGAACGCCGAGTAGCCTCCGGCGACACGAACACCGGACGAAGAAGAAGAGGACACAAGACACAAGAAATTTTCTCGGCCGGCGCATGAACGCCGCCGTGGGCGCACGAACGCCTCAATCTTTTCTTTGTATTCACAGGCTACATGCTCGGCAACTCTACTAGAGCACAACGGATTACATGGCAGTCTTATAGCCCAGCTAACCCAACGCCTGAGCAACCCATTCCAGCGAGTTACGCGCACGCACGCGTGAACTCCACAACGGGCTTCCCTCGCATGATCCGCATGACTCAACCCACGTCTTGATGCTCCTTCACAAGACCCGGCCAAGCTTGCATGTATCTAGCCTGCACGTACTAAACTGACTAACCAACACATGCAACTCCACATCTGCTGCTACAAGCCTAGTACTACCACCACGGGCACACACATGCCACACACACCACGCACGTAACGTGGTTTACTCCAACAGACACATTCATCCTTTGTCCCTGGCTTCTAATTATTACAAAAGAAGGCTTCTTTAGCTTTTAGTCAGTGTCTAATTAAACTATATTCCAATTCCTGATGAAAATGTTAATTCATTCAACATTTTAGACTACTTTTGTGAGTGCTTCATGTAGGTATTTGTACCTAGCAAACAACCTATGACCA
>NC_041386.1:199701972-199826142 GCF_002162155.2 Triticum dicoccoides
TCGACGGTACTCAGTGATACAAATATGAAATTGATGGATAAGTACTTGATGATGAATAGATTGAATGAATAGATGCATACATGGATGATTGGATTCTCGGTTGAGAAGCCACATATGCCTCCCTGTGTCATCTAGATCATCCCTGAATCAGAGATCGCACAAACTCATATGTTCTCAGCTGAGATCCCTGATATGAGTAATGCTATTTGTTTAGATTTAATATTACATACTGCCATAGGTTGTTTCTAGCGAGCTGATTTGCTTTGTTTGTAGTGAATTAGGCATCTTCTCAAGTCTTGAAGATGACTCTAGCACTAAAGTACCAAATGCAAAGTATTAGGAAATACAGTAGCTTTTAAGATATTCACCATGATGCAAATTTTGTTCTTAGATCTTCTCTGTTAGTGAACTGATCGCTACTTGCAGGAAAAGGTGTCGGCCAGCAGGGGTAGTAGTGCATCAATGAAGGTCAGAACAGGTCTGGACATGATTAGCGGACTTATAGGTTCGTTCAGGGGCAAACTATGAGGGCTTTGTTATCATTAATTAGATGTATTCTTGGAAAAACGTGAGGGCTTGCCGTCTGCCAATGTCACCAAAAGTGCGAGTTTAGGGAGAAAAATTCTTCTTTCTACTTGATCAGTATACCTACATGTTGAGAAACCACTCAATATTATTTTAGTATCTCCAGATTATAATATGGTTGTGTGAGAGCAAAGAACTACTGCAAAGCATACATGTATTGGAGCTTAGAGCAAAGAAAATTGGAAATACTATTTCCATAGGAAAAAGTTTATAGCTTAGATGATACTAATTCCACCTTCAGTATGATCGTATTTTTCTATAAGATATGCCAAATAGCACTCAATATTCCCATGTATGTTAGATGAAACACACAAGGAAAAAAAGTTATGGACTCCCTTGCAGGTGGCTAATGTGTCCTTTTGTTAAGTAGCAATGCATACTTCAGCTTATAATATATTCAGTTAATTTGATGGTCTTATCTCATAGGTTTAGTTATTCTACAATCTCCAAGTTGACATCAGGGATCACGCCCTACTGTTCTTATAGGAATAACTTCTTGCAAACATTCTGAGACATGACTGTATTTAGTCTCTCTACAAATACACTTGAGTTGATACCTTTCTGTCCTCCTAATTCTCTTTCATCACGTGAATCAAATGTATGTTGTTTATTCCTAGCCATGTGGTACAAATTGGCTGGTCAATGCAATGTCAGTGGCAGGAAACATCAGCACCACACTGCAAATCTTGAAAAAACAAATGGTGCGTATACGATGCTTTGCTGACGGATGGCGGTAGGACACAAATGTGGACCATACAGGTTGAAAACAAAAGAGATACCAATATAATATGTCATTGGTTTTATTTTTCTATGAGAAAGTCATTGGTCGTACTAGGATAGGACAATATGTGTAGCCTCACTAAACTAGAGTAGCAGCAAGTCCATTTACAAGCTATTGCTAGGCAAAGTTTACTTTGGGAATAGTTGCCTGTTGGTACACTGTTTTATATGACAACTTGGAAGTTAGATTGTTTTTCATGGAGTTATAAAGCAAGGCAATATTATCTCTACTCACATATTTTAAGTACACGCACGATTTTTGTTTCTACTTCACACTGAAAAACAACATGTAATTTTGATTAATGTTGAAAAGAACAAAAAATGTTTCTAAAATGTTTTTGATTAACCTATATTTTTCTTTGTGTAATTCATTATATTAATCTTAGCCCACACCATATCTATTTCTTGCTGATATATAATCAATTTTTAATATTTTGTAAAGTGATGTGGATCATATGACACCTGGGAACCAAAGCAATACATGTGGTCTGTATAAACATTTGAATATTTGATCGCACTTCCACTTGATTTATGAGATTGGGCAAATAATTAAGTGGCTGCTACTGGGAGATTCTCTTTTAGGTACATGGAAGAGATGACACTGAAGGTGTACTATTATCTGAGAAAATTGTGTATGTTTATATGTTTATATGATTTTTTATAATTTTTTATAATTATATAGTGAAAAACAAACTTATTGTGTTTGTGATGTTCAGTGTGTACAATGGTCCAACAATTCCATGTGGACAATTCCTAATCAGTATATGAAGAAATCATGTGTTTCTCAACATAACAGCATGGCAGAACTTCATGAACTCAAGTTTATTTAGTTGCTTCACAGTATGGCATGATACAAACATCAATCTGCTCTCTGTGGTTCAATAATTGTACACTATAATTAAGAAAATATTGTTAGCAGTTTTGTTTGTAAACATCCGAATATCATTTGTTTCCACAACTGAAGCATTAGTGATTGTATGCTTCACTTTTTCCATGGAACATATTTATATAATAAATACACACGGAGGAGTGTAAATAAATGGTGGAACTTCTTTCATAGACTATGAATTTTTTAAATATTTTTTGGTAGCTTTTGACACATAATGAAGAAACCATTAAGATATTGTAGGCCAAGGAAAACAAACTAATGTGTTTTGATGGGATATAAAAATGTTACTTAAATGTATGACTAAAGAAGAAACTGTGGTAAGAATTTAATTCAAGAGCATAAATTCATAACCGTGTGTTCTTATATTTAACCAATATTAAAAAAAATTCCTCAAAGTAGTTACCAAAATAACTAGCCCGTGCAGTCGCACGGGTTGACGACTAGTATATATAATTTTTGGCCTCATGAAGGAGAAACTATCGCTCAATCTTGGGGGAGGCTTAAGTCAATGTTATATTCATGCCCCAATCATGAGCTCTCAATAGAAATAATTATTCAGAATTTTTATGCTCGACTTTCTCGTAATGATCAATCCAAGCTTGATACTTCTTGTACTGGTTCTTTTATGAAGAAGGATATTTAATTAAAATTGGATTTATTGGAAGAATTAAACGCAACTCTGAATATTGGAAACTTGATGAAGGTAAAGAGTCGGGTATAAACCTTAAGTTTGATTGTGTTAAATCTTTCATGGACACTATTAGGGTGTAACATCCCAAATTCTCAACTTGGAATGTTATACACAAGATCATCATTGCATTTCATATTTATTGCATTTTGGTTGATCGTAGAAATTTCACGCAACTCAAGGACCCTCGGAGAAAGTTGGGGATTTCGTTATTTTCATATTTGAGTTGTCTCAAATTTTGAAAATAGGATCATTTGATTTGATTTATTTTATCTTCAATTATTTCTATTACAAAAATATGAGAGAGGGAATAAAATGACTTTCCCAAAATAAAGAAATATTGAGGATTTAATAAAAAATCAAATAAGATTTTATCTGGCTTTATTTGTTATTTTATTTGAATTTAGGAAAAATGCGTGTTTTTCAAAATTGCATTTAGGTCCCAAATAAATGTTCATTCTGTGCGCCTTGATTTGAGAAGCAGGGGAAAATTTATTTCGGGATTTTTGGAGTCCGTTTAGTATTCCTTTTGTTTTTTTCCGACCGTAACTATTTAAAAAAACGCAACCGACCTACGGGCCGTGTCCGACCCGGACACTAGGCCCGTTCGGCTTTATAAGCCGGGAGGCCCAGCCGGACCCCCCCCTCAAACCCTAGTGCCCAGCCCCCGCCGCCCTAGCGCTGCCGCCGCCCCACCGTTGTCTTTCGTTGCTTCGTTCGATTTGATTCTTTTTGCCAACCGGAGTTCTTAAGTTGAACTTTCTGGTTAGATCTCTTATTTGAGTTTTACCTGTGCGTTAGTTGAGTACTTATTGTATGCTTGTTTGTTTGCGATAGAGTACCCGGAGTGCGCCACTTGCTACTTCGAATCGCTAGGTTTCCCGGATCATCAGCAAGGCAAGTAACACTTTGATCATGTTTTCTCTCTACCTAGTTTTATTGCATTAGATCAATCCTCACACATTGCATGATTAGGATCTAATTAAATTGTGGGTTTGGGAAGTAGTTGAGGTAGTACCTATTACCTATTTATTTTCAAACCTTTGGGAGTTACATCTACGTTTGCTTATTATGCCATGCTATGCTAGTAGACGTGGATTGGGTGAGTGAAATCCATGACAGATGTGAGATTGTTAATTAATGGTTTACTTAAGGTGGCAACTTAAACACACATCTGGGTGGATTGAGGTACCTGGGTATTCCAGGATTGCCTGTTTTCTTTATGGACCGCCACCCAGGCTCAAAGGGATCATGAGATTATTCATGCTAGAAACTTCCGTGTGCAACCACAAGTTATTATGGGCTCTAGCATAGTTGATTAAGTTGTGCGAACTCTTACAGTGGTAGGCTAGCAGATGTAGGGGAAAGTAGGTGTAATGGTCTACCCGATCGTAAGGTGCTAGCGCTTCTAAAAGACTATGTCTCGGTCATCCATCTTCTCAAACACCATTTAGTGCGAGAAACCAAACGGAGGCGATCGGGTCTTGTGGGGAAAAGTGCGCAAACCTCTGCAGAGTGTATAAACTAATCATGATTAGCCGTGTCCCTGGTTATGGACATCTTGAGTATCTAGTACCTGGATTATCATGTGAATCTCAACATGTTACTCTAAAATTAATTTTGCTGGGTTTGTTTAACGATGATGCTTAATTGGGATTGAGAATGCTGTCAACCATTTTCAATGTTTAACAACCACCAAGATAGTTAAATAAAATTTATTCCTTTGCAGTAGGGAAAAATTGGCTTTACGCAAAACTGTAACCATAGAGCTTTCCACCAGCCATATATGCATGTAATGATAGCCATTGTTCATCATTTCTCTCTATGGTGTGAATTTGTCAGTACATTCAATGTACTGACCCTTTGTGGCTGCAACGTCTCATGTTGCAGGATTATCTTACGAGAGTAAGTGATACGTTAGGGTTACGATTTCTACACTCAACTTTGCCGTTGGTGTTGATGGGAATCCACAACCTTGTTACTTCCGCTATTTTGGATTGAGGTAATAGTATTTACGTTACTTTTACATGTGATTTACCTCTGTTATAAATCCTCGAGTACTGTGTGTGTCAGCATACCGATCCAGGGACGACACTTAAGCACAGAGACTTGATCCATTCGGGTCGGGTCGCTACATAGGGAACACCTTATACATAGAACTTTAGCAGTAGCGCGTGTTAAGAAAGCACGCTGGTGCTAAGTAGCAGTAGCGCGCTGATGTAAACGGCGCTACAGATATAGTTGTAGCAGTAGCGTGCCTGAAGATAAAAGCGCTACTACTAAAATTCCCAGAGATTAGCCGATAGGCTACACATAGTAGTAGCGATCTACGCCGAACCGCGCTACCGCTACTTGCTTTGTAGTAGCGCTTTGACGCTGAAAGGCGCTACTTCTAAAGGAAATAAAATTAAATGGAAAGCAAATAGAAAAATAAATGAAAATGAAAGAAATAGAAAAAGGTGAAAGGAAAAAATAAAATGTAAAGAAAAATAAATGAAAAAGGGGAAAAAGAGAAAGGAATAGCAGTAGCGCGTATCGAGGAACGCGCTGTAGCTAGCTTAGGAGTAGCGCACTTCCTGAAATGCGCTACTGCTATTTCTGACTTAACCGCGTGGTTCGTTCTTCCCCACGGCCATTTCCCCCAAATCCAACTCCTCCACTGTCGCCGCTGCCATCGCTCGTCGGCCGTCGCGCGCTCTCTCGTCGCTCTCCGCACACCCTCGATACCGTCCTCAACCCCAGATTCGACGCCGCCCCCGACCCCGACCTCGACGCCGCCCTGACCCCGACCTCGACGTCGCCCTCCGTCGCGCGCCTGAGCCTCGACCCCGACCTAGACGCTGCCTACCCCTCCCTTGTCGCAGGCACCCGAGGTGAGCACGCCTGCTCCTCCCCATCCCCTACCTCTGCCTAGGGTTCTTCAAATTTCAGTTGCATCAAATTAGTTAGGGTTCATCTATGGGTGGAAACGAATCGGATGCGGATGTTATCGAATACAGATGCGGCTCGGATGTTTTCCTAGATGATGAATAAACACTGTTGTAATGCATAATAAAACGAGTAAAATTTGACCACTTATTTCACTTTTAAGTTGGATAATTGGAATATCTGCTACCACTTTCCACCCCTAGGTTCATCAAATTAGATGGTAATTAGGGCAGTAGTTCCTAGGTACTAATTAGTTAGTAAGAACTAGGTACTAGTTTATTTTATTTATAGTAAGTTTATTTTTAGTAAGAACTAGTTGAATTAATAGAACTAGTTGAACGTGTCACATTTGTTGTTATTTTTTTAGTTAAAGCAATTTTTGCCGCACCGACGTTGACGATGCCTATCCCACATCCTCGTTGTCGACTCAGCGGAGGACACCTGTTTGACCAGATGGGCCATGTCCGGGACTGGGCTCCACCGGGCTGGTACTGGGAGGCGCTACCTACAGGGGGCGCAGCTTGGTGAGGAGCCAGCCCATCGTTGACCTGAACATTCTTTGGTGGCGGTCGCGTGGGCCAGTGACGGTGCAGAGGCTTGAGGACCCCGCGGAGGTGGTACGTCACCGTGTCAGCGAGGAGGACGCGCACGTCCGTCGTTACTTTTTTGCGTTGGAGCATAGGTTCACCAATACTTGGCAGGTTCTCCGGGGATCTCACTGGAGATATGATCATGTGATGGTTCCTTCTCTTTGGTGTCCACCGCCTGCACCGATACCCGTCGTGCGCTAGGGTTTTAGTTGTATTATTGATGTTATATGTATGATACTATTCGGGATGTATTAGTGATAATATTTGACGATGTACGGACGCATGAGATGATTTACTTTTGCTTATTGAATGCATGCTAATTTGAATACTTATTTATTTTACGATTTGGTTTCTTTAGTGAATGCTCATGTCAATATGAGTCCTATAAGATATTTTGAAATGTATATCTTGTGTTGCTCAAATAGGATATGCGCTTGCCCAAGTGGCCGGTCATGTTTGCAGGATACACCTTCGAGTGGCCTATGTTTTGCCGGAGTGTTGATTCATTTCCGTTCCGGCAAATTTCAGACGCTCGATATGTCCTATTTTAGCAAAGGTCATGCCGGATTTTTCCGTGAATTTTGGCATGACTTGTGCTAGAATATGTAGGAAATATCGAGTGCCCCGGATTTGTGTGTTGAGTATCCTGATAGTTTTCTTCGATCTATTTTCAATTAATGTTTAAACTATGAACATAGGAAATGTCTAACGACGAAAAGGATTTCGGTATTCGTGAATACTGCGAAGACGAGCACGGCCTGTGCGACAAAATCTTCGCAGATGATGATAGGCGCTTCAGCATCAAGCTGGACGAGAACTTCAAAGTGGATACAATAAGTCACAACGACAAGTCTTTTTTTATAATTAAGCATGACATCTGCTTCATTTGCTTCAACTTATAATATTTTTTTACTATTCTACTAGCGTATCCCCTGCCATGCAAGAGTTTTTGTCTTGGATAAAATAGGTTATAGTCCTATGAAAACTACTATGGAGGTAAAGAGAGTTTACTTGAAGACTGAGCATGGTTATACTTTCCACGCAAAATTATACAACATAGACACCTACACCTATTTGAATGCAAAACATGGCAAGCACTATGCAAGACTTATACATTTGAGCCTGTATGGTTATCACCTTTGATATTCATCCGGAAGATGATATTGAAGGTAATATCGACATTTGGGTCAATGTGCAGACGCCTCCAGTTATACCATTATTTGAGTTTCTCAACCATATTTATGTCTTCGATATTGTTTATTCAAAAATAGTTGACAACTAATTTCTATTGACAGCTTATTTCCATTAAAGCAAACATGTCCGGCTTGGTAGACATGGCCGTCCACTGTCCCGAGGCTGAACTAAACTGCGAGGAGATAGGTCATTATGTTTCATGGCTTGAGGATCTTCATACTGTCAAGACAAATTATTTTCCTGGACTTAAAAATCTTAGTACTCAAAACATGTGACCAATAGTGTTCGTATTGAACTACGGTCACATCTATTTAGGAAAGATGGTAAAATGTTTACTATTTGTCCTCAGTGCATCTTTTGCATACATTATTTGCTAAACTTCATTGCTAAGTATGTTACTATACGATGTTCTTCAACAGGGACTCCCGATGAATGTTGTGCCTCATTGGATCGAGACTAAAGGTCGCATGAGAATGGTTAGCTTACGATCAAGACATCCTATAATGCACTTCAGTGCATTCAGGATTTCTAAAAGCGAGGAATGCTTAATAGTGAAAGACTGGAGCAAAATTGTGAACGGTCACAGAGAATTACTAGGGGGCAACAATTAGAAGCGCAGCCCACGATTAGGAGATAGGTTCATCTGCATGCTCCAACATGATGAAGCAGGAGTGCTACACATGTTTTATGCTATTTTACCCGAGAGAGAGCAGCAGGAGTGATTAGCTAGCTAGAAATGAGTTATGATGATCAAATAGCTAGTGTTGGTGGTAATGACTATGATGATTATTATTAGCTAGTGTTTGTTTTGATTACATAGCTACCTCAGCTAGTGTTGGTGGTGATTAGCTTGCTAGAATGAGTTTGAAGATGATGATGTGTGCTACACTATGACTATGATGAAATAGCTACCATTGGTGGTAATGACTATGATGATGATTAAATAGCTTGTGTTGGCGGATTAGATTCAAGTGGAGGCCACATGTGGTGCACATCGAAAGTACTACTAGTCCAAACTAGATCAAGTTTGGATTAGTAGTATACTTTTGACATGCACCACATGTTGCCTCCACTTGAACCTAATCCACCTTCATTTGACACCTGTTATGGACATATTGATATAACAACCTCATAATGGTATTATACAAAAATTTGTATAACGGCATATAAATACACTAAAAATGAAAAAAAAACTAGACGCGATGGACAGGAAACACGCTACTACTAGTTAGATTAGCAGTAGCATTAGAGTAAACACGCGCTGTGGCTATATGTCTCAGCAGTAGCGTGTGCCGCACGCACTGATGCTAAGTAATAGTTGTAGCGCCTTACTAGTAGCATGGTTACCCATGCTACTAATAGGCATTAAACCCATGCTACTACTAGGCTTTTCCCTAGTAGTGGGATACTGATGCTTTTCGTGATTTTGGCACTAAATATGGGCTTGACTCTGAGATAGTAGCTCCTTTCTATGAATACTTTGCTACTCATGTTGATCTCCCTAAGGAGAAGTGGTTTAAATATCATCCTCCAATTGAAGTGAAAGTAGTAGAACCTATTAAAGTTGAAGAATAAACTATTATTTATAATATTGATCCAATTGTTCCTACTGCTTATATTGAGAAACCACCTTTTCCTGTTAGAATAAAGGATCATGCTAAAGCTTCAACTGTGGTTCGTAAGAGTTATACTAGAACACCTACACCCCCTGAACAAATTAAATTTTAACCTAGTATTTCTATGGTTAAAGATCTCTTTGTTCATGATATTGATGGGCATGTTATTTATTTCTGTGATGAAGCTCCTAGGATTGCTAAACCCGATATTAAAGATAAACATAGACATGTTGTTGGCATGCCTATAGTTTCTGTTAAAATAGGAGAATTGTTATCATGGCTTATGTGATGTGGGTGCTAGTGTGAGTGCAATTCCTTTTACTTTATATAAAGAAATTATGAATGCTATTGCACCTAGTGAGATAGAAGATATTGATGTTACTATTAAGCTTGCCAATAGAGATACTATATCACCAATTGGGATTGTTAGAGATGTTGAAGTCTTGTGTGGGAAAATAAAATACCCTACTAATTTTCTTATTCTTGCTTCCCCACAAGATGATTTTTATCCCATTATATTTGGTAGACCTTTCTTGAATACTGTTAGTGCTAAGATGGACCGTGAGAAAGATATTGTTACTGTTGGTCTAGGGGATATGTCTCATGATTTTAATTTCTCTAATTTCGTAGACAACCCCATGATAAAGAATTGCCTAGTAAAGATGAAATTATTGGTCTTGCTTCTATTGTCGTGCCTCCTACTGATCCTTTAGAACAATTTTCTAGACCATGAAAATGATATGTTTAGGAATGAAAGAAAGGAATTAAATGAAATATTCTTTAATCAAGGGTCTGTTTTGAAACACAATTTGCCTTTTGAAATCCTTGGGGATCCTCCTTCACCCAAGGGTGACCCCGTGTTTGAGTTTAACAATTACCTAATACTTTGAAATATGCTTATCTTGATGAAAAGAAGATATATCCTGTTATTATTAGTGCTAACCTTTCAGAGATGAAGTAAAAAATTATAGAAAACTCTGAAGAAGCACCGTGTCGCTATTGTATATACTCTTGATGATCTTAAGGGAATTAGTCCCACTCTATGTCAGCACAAAATTAATGTGGAGCCTGATGCTAAACCAGTTGTTGATCATCATCAACGGTTAAATCCCAAGATGAAAGAAGTGGTAAGAAATGAAATATTAAAGATTCTCGAGGCAGGTATAATTTATCCTATTGCTGATAGTAGATGGGTCAGTCATGTTCATTGTGTCCCTAAGAAGGGAGGTATTACTGTTGTTCCTAATGATAAGAATGAATTGATTCCACAAAGAATTATTACAGGTTATAGAATGGTAATTGATTTTCGCAAATTAAACAAAGCTACTAGAAAAGATCATTAACATCTACCTTTTATTGATCAAATGCTAGAAAAATTGTCCAAACAAACTCATTTTTGCTTTCTCTAGATGGTTATTCTAGTTTCTCCAAAATACCTGTGTCAAAAGATGATCAGGAAAAGATCACTTTTAGTTGCCCTTTTGGTACTTTTGGTTATAGACGTATGCCTTTTGGTTTATGCAACACACTTACTACCTTTCAAAGATGTATTACTGCTATATTCTCTGTCTTTTGTGAAAAGATTGTTGAGGTTTTCATGGATGATTTATGTGTTTACGAAGCTTCTTTTGATGATTGCTTAAGCAATCTTGATCGAGTTTTGCAGAGATGTGAAGAAACTAATCTTGTCTTGAATTGGGAGAAGTGCCACTTTATGGTTAATGAATTTATTGTCTTGGGGCATAAAATTTCTGAAAGAGGTATTGAAGTTGATAAAGCTAAAGTAGATGCTATTGAAAAGATGTTGTGTCCTAAAGATATCAAAGTTAAAAGAAGTTTCCTCGGCCATGTTGGTTTCTATAGGAGGTTTATTAAAGACTTCTCTAAAATATCTAGGCCTCTCACTACTCTCTGCAAAAATATGTTCCTTTTGTTTTCGATGATGATTGTGTAGAAGCATTTGAAATACTTAAGAAAGCCTTGATTTCGGCACCAATTGTTCAGCCAATGCCTCCCCCTACTCCACACTTATAGCTCTTAGTGCATTCGTTACATGGCAATCCCTACTCCTCATGTTGATATCAATTGATGTTCATCTCCATAGCCCATTGGTTAGCCACGTCGATGTGAGACTTTATTACTTTTTTGTCTTCTATATATTTACCCCTATCATCATACTCTATTCCACCCATAGTGCTATATCCATGGCTTGCGCTTATGTATTGCGTGAGGGTTGAAAAAGCTGAAGCGTTTTAAAAAGTATGAACCAATTGCTCGGCTTGTCATTGGGGTTGTGCATGATAAATACTTGGTCTTAAGAAGACAGAGCATGACAAGACTATATGATTTTGTAGGGATAGCTTACTTTTGTGTTCATATTTTGAAAGGCATGATTGTTTGTTGGGATGCTTGAGTATTGATGTCTTATATCAAATTATAGACTATTGCTTTGAATCACTTATGTCTTAATAGTCATGCCATGATTAGATATATGATCAAGTTTATGCTAGGTAGCATTCCACATCAAAAATTATCTTTTTTATCATTTACCTACTCAAGGGCGAGCAGGAATTAAGCTTGGGGATGCTGACACGTCTCCCTCGTATCTATAATTTTTGATTGTTTCATGCCAATATTATACAACTTTCACATATTTTGGCAACTTTTTATATGATTTATTGGACTAACCTATTGCTCCAGTGCACAGTGCCAGTTCCTGTTTTTTGCATGTTTTTGTATCACAAAAAATACATACCAAACAAAGTCCAAATGCAATAAAATTTTACGGAGAATTATTTTTGTATATATGTAATTTTTGGGAGTTGGAATCACCGCAAACGGAGGCCCACACAACCAACAAGACAGCAGGGCGCGCCCCAGGCACCTACTGCGTGGTGGTGGGTTGTGCCCTCCTAGAATGTTGGTTGGAGCTCTACTTTGGGTGCAAGGAAGCTTATATCCGGAAAAATCGTGTTAAACTCTCAGTGCAATCAAAGTTACGAATCTGCAGAAAGGTCTTGATAACCCACAAGTATAGGGATTGTTTGTAGCCTTCTTTGATAAATAAGAGTGTCGAACCCGATGAGGAGCTAAATGTAGAAAAAACATTACCTCAAGTTCTATCCACCACTGATACAACTCTACGCAGACTTGACGTTTGCTTTACCGGAAACAAGTATGAAACTATTTTGCAAGGATAAAACTATGAGTACTTTGCGAGAATAAAACTATGAAAAAATTGTAAGGTAATAAAAGTGGATAGCTTTTGTCAACAAGAAATTCATTTGTCCCTAGGCAATCCATAACAAGTACCGGTAATCATTCTTGCAATTTTATATGAGGGAGAGGCATGAGCTAACATACTTTCTCTACTTGGATCATATGTACTTATGATTGGAACTCTAGCAAGCATCCGCAACTACTAAAGATCATTAAGGTCGTGAAACCCAACCATAGAATTAAGTATAAAGTCCTCTTTATCCCATATGCAATGACCCACCTACTCGGGTTTATGCTTCTATAACTCTCGCAAGCCACCATAAGTGAATCATGAACTATTGCAACACCCTACAACGAGGGCCCCTCATGTTTGCATGAGACAGAGGGCACCGTAGGACATCACCATAAATAAAATATACAATCATACCAACCAAGATCACGATTAACCCATAGGAAAAAACGGATCTACTCAAACAACATAGGATAACCATAGATCATTGGGGAATAATACATGGAGTTGAGCACCATGTTTAAGTAGATATTACAATGGGGGGAAGGGGTGTTACACCGCTGCATAGAGGAGGAGAAAGTTGGTGTTGACGGTAGAAAGATTGTTGATGTAGATCACCATCACGATCCTAGCCCCGGCGGCACTCCGGCGCCACTGGGCGAGAAGGGGAGAGAGCCCCCACCTTCTTCTTCCTTGGCCTCCCCCTAGATGGGAGGATATTTCCCCCTCTAGTCCATGGCCTCCATGGCGGTGGAGAGGCGGGAGCCCCTCCGAGATTGGATCTCCCTCTCTGTTCTGTTCTGTTTCCCGTTCCCGTGATATGGCCGAAAACTGTTTCTTATATTCTGGGAGATCCTTAACTCTGATTGCGCTGAGATTTTAACACAATTTTTTTTCTGGATATAAGCTTCCTTGCGCCCTAATTAGAGCTCCAACCGACATTGCAGGAGGGCACAACCCACCACCATGTGCTAGGGGCCTGGGGCGCGCCCTTGTGTCTTGTGGGCTGTGTGGGCCGATATGTCTCAAACGTATCTGTAATTCATGAAGTATTCATGTTGTTATTTTATCATTCTTGGATGTTTTACAATCATTTTATAGCAACTTTATATCATTTTTTGGGACTAACCTATTGACCCAGTGCCCAGTGCCAGTTGCTATTCTTTGCTTGTTTTTACATTGTAGGAAATCAATATCAAACAGAGTCCAAACACCGCGAAACTTTTTGGAAAATTTTTATGGACCAGAACAACCAGGATGGGCCATAGAAGCACCTGGGGGTGCCCCTAGGGGGCACAACCCACCAGGGTGCGCCTGGGGGCCCAGGCGCGCCCAGGTGGGTTGTGCCCACCTCTGTGGCCTCCTGCACCCCCTCTTTACCATATAAACTCCCCAAAATTCCAAAAACCCTCGGGGTTAACGTAGATCAGAAGTTCTGCTGCCGCAAGGATCTATAGCCGCCGAAAACCAATCTAGACCTCGTTCTAGCACTCTGCCGGAGGGGGAAATCATCACCGCTGGTCATCTCCATCATCCTGACGGCCACCACAATGAGGAGGGAGTAGTCCACCCTCAGGGCTGAGGGTTTGTACCAGTAGCTATGTGTTTAATCTCTCTCTCTCTCTCTCTCTCTCTCTCTCTCTCTCTCTCTCTCTCTCGTGTTCTTCAGATGTCATGATCTTGATGTATCACGGGCTTTGTTAATATAGTCGGATCATATGGTGTTTTCCCCTCTCTATGTTGTTGTGATGAATTGAGTTTTTCCCTTTGAGATTTCGTTGTTATCGGATTGAATACTTTTATTGATTTGAGAACACTTGATATATGTCTTACAATTGAATACTCGTGGTGACAATGAGGTATCATATTGATTGACTTGATATATGTTTTGGCACTCAACTCGCGGATTCCCGAGGTGACATTGTGGTAATCTATTCGTAGGGGTTGATGCACGTTCTGTCTTTGTTTCTCCGGTAGAAATCTTGGGGCACTCTTTGAAGTTCTTTGTGTTGGATTGAATATTAGGAATACGAATTTGCTTTGGTGTTATTTTAGTACGAACTCTTGGTTAGATCGATCGCAAAGAATAGCTTCGTGTTATTTTAGTAGAAACTCTAGGATATATTGATCGGAAAGAATAGCTTTGAGGTGGTTTCGTACGCTACAAACAATTATGTCTTATGTTCTCTGCTAGATAGGAACTTTGGAGTGATTCTTTGTTTCACGTTGAGGGACGGTTATATGAGACAATTATATTAGCATTCTTGAGAGATTGCACTACGAAAGTATGGAACCTAGGCCTTATTTTCAAGAATTGCAATATCGTTTCTGTGCCCGTTTACTATTTGCTAGCTTGCCGTTTTTATTTATTCAGATTATAAAAATACATTTCTACCATCCATATTACACTTCTATCACCATCTCTTCGCTGAACTATTGCACATATACAATTTGCCATTGTATTGGGTGTGTTGGGGACACTAGATATTTGGTTGGAGGGTCTTTTGAGAGAGACCATCTTCATTGTACACCTCTCATGGATTGATAAACCTTAGGTCATCCACTTGAGGGAAAATTGCTACTGTCCTACAAAACTCTGAGCTTGGAGGCCCAACACTTGTCTACAAGAATAAAGTTACATAGTAGACACCATGGGCCTCCATTTGCGGTGATTCCAACTCCCAAAAGTCATATATATTCCAAAACAATTCTCCATAAAATTTTATTGCATTTGGACTACGTTTGATATGGATTATCTGCGATACAAAACATGCAAAAAACAGGAAGTGGCACTGGGCACTAGATCAATAGGTTAGTCCAATAAATCATATAAAAAGTTGCCAAAAATATGTGAAAGTTGTATAATATTGGCATGAAACAATCAAAAATTATACATATGACGGAGACATATTAGCATCCCCAAGCTTAATTCCTTCTCGTCCTCGAGTAGGTAAATGATAAAAAGGATAATTTTTGATGTGGAATACTACCTAGCATAAACTTGAGCATATATCTAATTATGGCATGAATATTAAGACATAAGTGATTCAAAGCAATAGTCTATAATTTGAAATAAAGACATCAACACTCAGGCATCCCAACAAACAATCTTGTCTTTCAAAATATCAACGCTAAAGTAAGCTATCCCTACAAAATCATAAAGTCTTGTCATGCTCTGTCTTCTTAAAAAAAGTATTTATCATGCACAACCCCGATTACAAGCCGAGCAATTGGTTCATACTTTATAACATGCTTGATGGTTTTCAACTCTCACGCAATACATGAGTGCAAGCCATGGTTATAGCACTACGGGTGGAATAGAGTATGATGATGGGGGTAAATATATAGAAGACAAAAAAGTAAGAAAGTCTCACAGCGACGCGGCTAACCAACGGGCTATGGAGATGCCCATCAACTGACATCCATGTGAGGAGTAGGGATTGCCATGCAATGAATGCACTAAGAGCTATAAGTGTGGAGTAGCAGAAGGCATTGGGAAGTAATAAGTACATGATGGGGAAGGCATTGGGAAGTAATAAGTAGATGATGGGTTGCTTGTAACATCCCAAAATTCTAAATTTTGGAATGTTATATTAATTAAATAAATGTGATTGTATGATTGATTGTTTGTTTGAAAGTGAGTGGAATTTGAAAAAAATAAAATCAAATGAGATGGAATAAAAGGACTTTCCCAATATTTTTTTTTCATTTTGAATCTCTATTTATTTTTTAGTTTGAAGCTTGTCAGAAAAAACAATTCTTTGATAAAATAATAATATGAGAGGAGCAATATGACACTACAAAAATTAGAGACAATATTTGACAATTTATATGAAACTCAAATTCCCCTTCATTTTGGAGTTGTTGCAAAAAAATATTATTTACAAAAACTTATTTTATTTCATCATGAAAATATGTTCATAATTTAGGAATTTTTATTCTGAGAATTTTGGTATATAATATGCCTATATTATTTGTTTTATTATTATTCTGTTTTTTTTCTTTTTGTTGTTTTAAAAAAACAAAGAAGGCCGCCACGCCAGGAGCGCCGTCCGGCCCAGCCCAGGCCAGCGCTAGGGCTGCGCATGCACGCACGCATGCTCACTCCCAGGAGCTGCCGCCACCTCCCTCGCTCGCCCGATCACTGCTCTCTCTCTAGTTTTTTTCCCTGGCGCATGGACCCCACCCCGCTCTTTCTTCTCCACGTACGTACATAACAGGATTGTACCCGTACATGCTCACGCCGCCGCGGTCGCGTTCAATCTTTGTGGGAACCCTATCCCGAGTCAACCCCTCGTCCAAGCCTCATGTCCTATAAATAGTCACGACCCTCCTCTTCCAATTCCCCTTGAAACCCCTCGCCAAAACTCACCGTATCGCACGCCCTTGTTGTTTGGATCTCGCCGGAGTTTACGCGGTTCACCGGTTGATTCCGACGCGTGTAAGCATCATCGAAACTTTTCCTTCCATAGACTACTATCCATCATCGTTGTGATCCTCTTTGGCATGTTTCGGACGTCCAGAAAGCACCGGAGCCATCACCTCGACCTCACAACGCCACCGAAGTTCACGAAGTTCACCTCGATGCTACGCTCAACCCCGACGTTCCCTCGCCTCACCGTCCACAGAAAATCGGACGCCCCCAAACCCCCGCATCACCTAGACATCCTCGCCGACGCTGCCGTCGACCAGAGCCCCGCCACCCACCGGCCTCTTCTTCTCTGCCTCGCCCGTTTCCTCTCTGTAAGAATGAACCCTCTCCTTTGGTTGATAGTGTTTTCTTTTTCTCATTAGATCGAAACGTTGTGTTAGATTAGATCGGTTTAGTAGATCGTTTTATTTTCATTAGAACGGTTTTAGTTATGGTTTTTTTGTAGCAGTTTAGTACGATTCTGATCAAACCAGCTGATCGGTTTTATTCTATAGAAAAATAAACGCACGTGTACGTATTGAGTTTCGCCCGAGCGTTTGGTAGTTACAGATCGCACCCCCCTAGGCCCAATAGCACCCGTTTGTTTTTTTTCTGTACTTTCTTTTCTGTTTTTAAAACAGAAAAGTTTATATTCGTAAATTCTATATCTCTTAGGTTATTTAGAGTTTTTGATTGATTCTTTTTGCTCTAGTCTGCAAATTTCCTAAAGTTTCTGTACAAAATAGATTCGGCCATGTTTTAGTTTTAAAAAAATTGTTTTAGATGGGTTTTAGTCAGATTAGTATTTCTGCTATAATATGGGCTAGAATTAATATTTTTAGGTGATTCTTTTTGCCACTGCTTTATTTTGATCTTGCATAGCAGTAGGATTAATTTGGGTACTTATAGATTTTATTAAAATTAGTTTTTCACGAAAACAACACTGCGCTAGTTATTTTTAACTTGCTGTTGTTTTCTATTGTTTTAATTATTTTAAAATTTATTTTCACCTCTGTTATATTTTAGTTCAGATTTGTTTGTGTAGTATTAGAGGGTGAACTTTTATTTACAGAAAAATAAAATGTTTTTTCTTACTAGTTTTGTTTTAAGCATAATTAGAGTTTTAATTTAGCTTTTTATGTCTTTCCTTTTGCTAGTAAAACTTTATGAAAAATACTTTATGTTAACTTAGTTGATTTAAATTTTATTTTCTGTTAAAATTATTAGTTTAGTATTTTCTTTGTTAATTTTGCTTAGGACAAAACTATTTTTGTAGTTAAGGCAAAAGGGTTTCCTAGTAGGTTCTTTATAGTTTTCCCCTATTAGTTCTTTCCATGTGTTATTTGTTTTGTATTGGGTTTTCTTATTGAGTTTTATTTTCATTGTTAGATTTGCTTGCTAGAATGCTTGCTTATGTGAATGTCATGTTTGTTATTATAGATTTCATCGGAGAGTTGCGTATAGTCCTATCAAGTTATTTTCGAGAGTGTTGTTATCTTCATCAACTTACCAGGCAAGTTTACTTTGGCCATGTTTTTCATACCTATATTTTATTTGCATGTAGTAGCACCATTTAAAAAATCCCTCCACTAGTGTTACTGAATCTTGTAGTTGACTAGAATGCATGAGGTAGGAACCCATCTCCCTATTACCAAGCCCGAGACGTTATATAGTTTTAATGCTATGCTATAGTAGGTGGGGTTTGGTATGAGTGCACGAGAGTGGTGCGAGAATGGAGGACTCTACACCAATGACGACAACTCCATGATGGCATCTGCAAGGACTGCATTTTCAAGGCCTCAAGACTTCAAGACCTCAAGATTTTGAGACTCGAGACAAGAATTCAATACAGTTTACTGGGTGAAGGACGGTTGATAGGCACCCTAGAGAAACCAGTGGATGGCTGGGATAAATGGAGAAGCGCCATGACATCTTGCGGAAAGCTTCACCGAGACTCAAAGAGACGGAAGAATACTTCGTACCCGGAAGCTTACCTGTGCAACCGCAAGTCACTATGGGCTCTGGCTGGGTTGACCCTAGTGGTGACTCTGGCTGGGACGAAGCTAGCAGATGTAGAACTACGGTAGGATTGGATGAGGACCGGACAGTGGTCAGGGGAACTCTTTGGAAAACCATGTTTCAGTCGTCTTGTTCTCAAACACCCTGAAGTACGAGAACGTAAAAAGAAGGATCGAATCTTGCGGGTAAAGTATACAAACCTATGCAGAGGGTTTAAACCTAATCTATTAGCCGTGACCCCGGTTACGGACAATTTGAGCATCTGGACTTGGATCTATCTCGGAACTCTCAACAACGGACTGATAATTTAATTGTGGGCAACTTATGATGATTTGGGCTATGAGACATCAGTTGGCGGAACCATGTCATGGTAGAAAACTCCATAGTACAAACTCTGGTTAATTCCTTTGATGTAGGCAAAATAAAACCAGTTTTTATGCAAACAAAACTCAGATACCGAGCCACAAAGCCATATTGCATATAGTATAGTTTATCATCTATTTTTCTTATAGTGATCTTGTCGGTACATTCAATGTACTGACCTACATGGCTGCAACGTCTCATGTTGCAGATATGTTTCTTCCGACGAGTAAGAGTACGATATAGGGTTACAGTCTACACTCAACCTGCCGATGGCGTTGATGGGACTCCACACCCGATTGTTTGTTTGTGCTGAGACTTATGAGGTATATATATCAGTTTTACGTTATTTATGCATGTGATTGCACTTTGATATATACATTGATGTACTGTGTGTGCCAGCATACCGATCCAGGGATGGCACAGATACACAGAGACTTGACCGTCTGAGGTCGGGTCGCTATAGATATGGTATTAGAGCCAGGTTGACTATAGGACGTGACCCTAGAAACTGGAAAGCTTCTAGGACAGGAAATCTCTAAAACTTTATTTTATAAGAATCTATTACTTCTCATCTTTTCTGATTTTATCAAATATCCTCTCCTACCTCAAATAGTTAGAATATACCCCTTTCCCTTTTGACCACACGGAGGATCAACTGAAGCTGCTCCAAGAAGGACAAGATATCGGACAATCGATGACCATTTCAGAGTAAAGAGGATTTCACCAGGCATTAGAGGAGTTGATGCTACAACAGTTGAAGACTCCAAATACTTGAAGAACTTGAAGAATCTGAAGAATTATTTGACCCTTAGAAGACCAAACCCCTGTTATATACTTACGTTAGATACGGCGATTTGTGAGTTGTCAATTTTTTGATGTTTTTTCGATAGGCACAAAAGAAAACCCGTTTCTTCAAAACTATTGTTTGTATTGTGTGTATCTCCCTCCACTCTTCTCTCGTATCTCATCCCAAAACCTTTGGATCCAATAGATGGTGAATGAAGAAGGACTAGTATTCTCTGGACCGATGACTCAACGGGAGGTAGAACTATGGATTCAGAATATGGAGGATCACTTCAGGAACAACTTGATTGGAAGCAAGTATGAGGTTCAATACGCTCTTCGGTACTTTACAAAAAGTGCTGCAACCTGGTGGAAAATGCATCAAGCCATACAAGGATGCAATGGAGCAAGAACTTGGGAGGAATTCAAGAAGACTTTGTTAAGATCCCGTCTCATTCGGAAGCACTAGGATAACCCGATGAAGAAACCTTGTGCCTGCAAGATTTGCGGAGAAATAGGACACGCCAATGAAGAACACAAGGATGGATGCCCTCATTGTGACGGAAATCACCCAGCTGAAGAATGCCCAACTGGGCAGGTTACTTGTTTCCTATGTGAAGGAACTACACACTACCCTGCTTAATGCCAGATTTACCCCAAGGTACAAGAAATTACCAAGCAGCGGAAGGAAGCCATGAAAGAAGCCCTCAGGTAAAGTTTAGAAGAACCCGTGATGGACGAAGTTATTGAAGACCCTGATGGTGAAGGCCTAAACAGATTTTTCGCCCAAGCCTGCTACTCATGTGGAGAAGAAGGACATTTTTCAGAGTATTACACAAAGGAAAGCCAAGAGTATCTCAGAGACTTCCCGACAGCAGAATTGAAGTTTGACCCTCAACAAATAGAAGCTCTAATCATTGCGGAGAAATCCAGGAAGAGAAAACGAAGGCATCCTCAGAACAACCCAATTTCTGCAGAGAAGGACCTGAGTCATATCACTTGTTACAGATGCAAGGATTTAGGTCATTATGCTGGCAAATGCCCAGCAAGAAAGCCAACAACCCAAGGAGCCAAGATAACCACCAGGAAGCCCCTGGATTTGTCTAAAGTCTTTTGTTTACGCTGTAAAGGAGTAGGATATTTTCCCAAAGAATGTTCAGACCGAGGAAAGCTTGAGCAGAGTAGTTGAGATCTTGATATTGGAATAAAGCATGTAATGAATGTGGAATACACTTTTATTTCTGGGAGTGTTGAGTTGAGTTATGAAATGGAAATTGTAATAGCTCATGAAACAATAAAAGTTGATGTGGTTGGAATCTCATGTGAAATGTTATGTGTTGTTGTTGATTGTGAGTGCCTCTCTTATTATCTCACCCAGACTTAAACCTTGAACCCATGGACAAGCGGATCCCAAAACTTTCCCAAAAAATCACATTTCACCCAAGGAAATACATACCTTATCCTGAGTACCCCTTATATCTTATACCTGCAGATGACATGCCTTTACAAGTCTTTTCTCAAGGGCCCGGAAATGATCATGACCCTGACTAGTTATCAGGATTACCCAAAGATCATGAAGGACATGATGAAGCATATTCATCTTGAAGGAGATGCAGTCTACAAGGGTTATCCTTTCATGGAGAATGGAGTGGAACTTTGGTATGTGGAGGTACACCTCCACCGTATGAAAGGAGTTTGCCCAAAGACGATGGGGTGGTACTTTTTCATCTCACGTGTACCACAAGCAACTTTCTTTGATGTTGTTCGTGAATCAACCATGGAAGCCACACGCCAGATCGGAGAAATACTTGAAGCAAGACTCCGTTATACTCAGGAATACCTAATAGAAGTGCATGCAGAGATGATGGAGATGAAGCTCAAGGCCACCACGATGAAACAGAAGATTGGAGATTTCAAGGCGCATATCGCACCATTCCAGTGGGACTGAAGAATCCTCAAGGAGGAAAAATGAATAAAGTTGGAAGTAATGCCTGACCATACCAAACCATGTGGGTGGCAGCATTTGTAATAAAGTACTTTCTGGAATTTGGATTTACGAAAAATGGTTAAGGATGTGATAAAAGATTTGATATGAAAATAATATGATTTATGGATAAACTACTGCATTTTTTTGGTGTGGCAGTACTCCGTAAAGCCACAAGATCAATGAAGAAAGAAATGTGTTATTCATGGCGGTCCATAGAAGGGAGCTGGACCAAGTAAGTTGGAGTCTTCTGTGATCGTCACCACAAGGGTATGAAGGAATGAAATACTATTGGATTTAAAAGACATATAATGTGGGAATATGGAACGATAATCCTCGAAAGGATGAGTTAAAATTGTACAAAAGTTGAAGTGGGCCATAACCCATAGGCCCAGGAGTTAATAAGTAGCAAGCACACTCTTGCTAAAGGAAGAAATTTTGGAAGAAAAACTCTGAGTTAATCAGCATACTTTTTTAGGAGGATACGGAAACCCGAGAGTTGTGAAGAAATGTTAGATGTCTTGTTCAACTTGCAGAAACAATGGACTTATTTGAACTTAGTTCGTCGACAAGAGAAATTCTGCAATGATTGTGAGTATGCCCAAGTGTTAGAATACATGATTCGATGTCTGCATATGTAGTAATGGTTCAAGTACGGGATGGATTGGCCCCCATACCGGAGACTCCTATCATGAACTATCATATGTTGATGGAGAATCCAAGAGCCATGAAAACCTTAGAAGAGTGTCGACACGATAAGCCAAAAAAAACCTTAGAATGGTAGGGCGATGGAATCCGTTACAGGCAAACGTTGCCAATCATGGGATATACGGTGATATTCAACCCCGGCCATTTTCCTGGAGGAGAAGCCATAAATTGTTGACCGCGAGGAGGTTCCGATAGTTCTTAGTATTGACGACAGACATGTCAGATATGAAGACTCGGCCTCGGAAGAACCTTACCACGATGGAAGGACACAAGAAATTGAGGAAAAGGTTATACCCCTGCCGGAAGAACCTCAGTATCGGAGTTACTCCAAAGATATGAGAAGACCGACACCGTCAACCCAAAGGGATGGAGTACATAAGTTTTGTCGGAACCATAACCCTGGTTTTAAGTGTGGTAGCAAACTAGACCATTCTGATCAATGGATTTGCTGGAAGACCCCAAACCCTAACCTTTTCTTGCTAGTCTCTTCCGATCTCGAGGACGAGATTCATTTAAAGTGTGGTAGGTTTGTAACATCCCAAAATTCTAAATTTTTGGAATGTTATATTCATTAAATAAATGTGATTATATGATTGATTGTTTGTTTGAAAGTGAGTGGAATTTGAAAAAAAGAAAATCAAATGAGAGGGAATAAAAGGACTTTCCCAAAAAAAATTCATTTTGAATCCCTATTTAATTTTTAGTTTGAAGCTTGTCAGAAAAAAACAATTCTCTGATAAAATAATAATATGAGAGGAGTAATATGACACTCCAAAAATCAGAGACAATGTTTGAAAATTTATCTGAAACTCAAATTCCCCTTCATTTTGGAGTTGTTGCAAAAAAATATTTTTTAAAAAAACTTATTTTATTTCATCATGAAAATATGTTCATGATTTAGGAAATTTTATTCTGAGAATTTTGGTATATATTATGCCTATATAATTTGTTTTATTATTATTCTGTTTTTTTTCTTTTCGCTGTTTAAAAAAAGGCCGCCAGGCCAGGCGCGCCGTCCAGCCCAGCCCAGGCCAGCGCTAGGGCTGCGCACGCATGCACGCACGCATGCTTGCTCCCAGGAGCCGCCGCCACCTCCCTTGCTTGCCCGATCTCTGCTCTCTCTCTCTCTCTCTCTCTCTCTCTCTCTCTCTCTCTCTCTCTCTCTCTCGTTTTCCCCCCTGGCGCATGGACCTCACCCCGCTCTTTCTTCTTCTCCACGTACGTACAGAACAGGATTGTACCCGTACACGCTCACGTCGCCGCGGTCGCGTCCGATCTTTGTGGGAACCCTATCCCGATTCAACCCCTCGTCCAAGCTTCATGTCCTATAAATAGTCACGACCCTCCTCTTCCAATTCGCCTTGAAACCCATCGCGAAAACTCACCGTATCGCACGCCCTCGTCATTTGGATGTCGCTGGAGTTTACACGGTTCACCGATCGATTCCAACGCGTGTAAGCATCATCGAAACTTTTCCTTCCATAGACTACTATCCCTCATCGTTGCGATCCTCTTTGGCATGTTTCGGACGTCCAGAAAGCACCGGAGCCATCACCTCGAGCTCACAACGCCGCCGAAGTTCACGAAGTTCACGTCGGTGCTACGCTCAACCTCGACGTTCCCTCGCCTCACCGTCCATAGAAAATCGGACACACCCGAACCCCCGCATCACTTGGACATCCCCGCCGACGCTGCCGCCGACCAGAGCCCCGCCGCCCACCGGCCTCTTCTTCTCTGCCTCGCCCATTTCCTCTTTGTAAGCACGAACCCTCTCCTCTGGTTGCTAGTGTTTTTTCTCTTTAGATTGAAACTTGTGTTAGATTATATCAGTTTAGTAGATCGTTTTATTTTCATTAGAACGGTTTTAGTTACGGTTTTTTTAGCGGTTTAGTATGGTTCTGATCAAACCAGCTGATTGGTTTTATTCTATAGTAAAATAAACGCTCGTGTACGTATTGTTAAGTTTCGCCTGAGCGTTTGGTAGTTACATATCGCATCCCTCGTAGGCCCAATAGCGCATGTTTGTTTTTTTTCTATATTTTCGTTTCTGTTTTTAAAACAGAAAAGTTCCAGTTTCGTAAATTCTATATCTCTTAGGTTATTTAGAGTTTTTGGTTGATTCTTTTTGCTCTAGTCTGCAAATTTCCTAAAGTTTCTGTAAAAAATAGATTCGGTCATGTTTTAGTTTTAAAACATTATTTTATATGGGTTTCAGTCAGATTACTATTTCTGCTATAATATGAGCTAGAATTAATATTTTTAGGCGATTCTTTTTGCCACTGCTTTGTTTTGACCTTGCATAGCCGTAGGATTAGTTTTGGTACCTATATATTTTATTAAAATTAGTTTTTCACAAAAACAACATTGCGCTAGTTATTTTTAACTTGCTGTTGTTTTCTATTGTTTTAATTATTTTAAAATTTATTTTCACCTCTGTTATATTTTAGTTCAGATTTGTTTCTGTAGTATTAGAGGATGAACTTTTATTTACAGAAAAATAAAATGTTTTTTCTTACTAGTTTTGTTTTAAGCATAATTAGAGTTTTAATTTAGCTTTTTATGTGTTCCTTTTGCTAGTAAAACTTTATGAAAAATACTTTATGTTAACTTAGTTGATTTAAATTTTCTTTTGTGTTAAAATTATTAGTTTAGTATTTTATTTGTTAAGTTTTGCTTAGGACAAAACTATTTTTGTAGTTAAGGCAAAAGGTTTTCCTAGTAGGTTCTTTATAGTTTTCCCCTATTAGTTCTTTGGATGTGTTATTTGTTTTGTATTGGGTTTTCTTATTGAGTTTTCTTTTGATTGTTAGATTTGCTTGCTAGAATGCTTGCTTATGTGAATGTCATGTTTGTTATTATAGATTTCATCGGAGAGTTGCATATAGTCCTATCAAGTTATTCTCGAGAGTGTTGTTATCTTCATCAACTTACCAGGCAAATTCACTTTGACCATGTTTTTCATACCTATGTTTTATTTGCATGTAGTAGCACCCTTTCAACAATCCCTCACGTAGTGTTATTAAATCTTGTAGTTGAGTAGAATGCATGAGGTAGTAACCCATCTCCCTGTTACCATGCCCGGGATTTTATATAGTTTTAATGCTACACTATAGTAGGCGGGGTTTGGTATGAGTGCACGAGAGTGGTGTGAGAATGGAGGACTCTACGCCAATGATGACAACTCCATGATGGCATATGCAAGGACTGCATTTTCAAGGCCTCAAGACTTCAAGACCTCGAGATTTCGAGACTCAAGACAAGAATTCAATACACACTACTGGGTGTAGGACGGTTGACGGGCACCCTGGAGAAACCAGTGGATGGCCGGGATGCATGGAGAAGTGCCATGACATCTTGCGAAAGCTTCACCCGGACTCAAAGAGACGGAAGAATACTTCATGCCCGGAAGCTTACCTGTGCAACTGCAAGTCACTATGGGCTCTGGCTTGGTTGACCCTAGTGGTGACTCTGCCTGGGACGGTGCTATCAGATGTAGAACTACGGTAGGATTGGATGAGGACCGGACAGTGGTCAGGGGAACTCTTTGGAAAACCATGTTTCGGTCTTCTTGTTCTCAAACACCCTGAAGTGCGAGAATGTAAAAAGAAGGATCGAATCTTGCAGGTAAAGTGTACAAAGCTCTGTAGAGGGTTTAAACCTAATCGATTAGCTGTGTCCCCGGTTACGGACAATTTGAGCATCTGGACTTGGATCTATCTCAGAACTCTCAACACCGGACTAATAATTTAATTGTGGGCAACTTATGATGATTTGGACTATGAGACATCGGTTGGTGGAACCATGTCATGATAGAAAACTCTGTAGTACAAACTCCAGTTAATTCCTTTGATGTAGGGAAAATAAAACCAGCTTTTATGCAAACAAAACTCAGATACAGAGCCACAAAGCCATATTGCATATAGTATAGTTTATCATCTGTTTTTCTTATAGTGATCTTGCTGGTACATTCAATGTACTGACCTACACGGCTGCAACGTCTCATGTTGGAGATATGTTTCTTCCGACGAGTAAGAGTACGGTACAGGGTTACGGTCTACACTCAACCTGCCGATGCCGTTGATTGTACTCCACACCCGATTGTTTGTTTGCGCTGAGACTTATGAGGTATATATATATAATATCAGTTTTACGTTATTTATGCATGTGATTGCACTTTGATATATACATTGATGTACTGTGTGTGCCAGCATACCGATCCAGGGATGGCATAGATACACAGAGACTTGACCGTCTGAGGTTGGGTCGCTACATTGCTAGAGTGACAGAAGCTTAAACCCTAGTTTATGTGTTGCTTCGTAAGGGGCTGATTTGGATCCATATGTTTCATGTTATGGTTAGATTTATCTTAATTCATCTTTTGTAGTGGTGGATGCTTGTAAGAGGGGTTAATCATAAGTGGGAGGCTTATCCAAGGAAGGGTAGCACCCAAGCACCGGTCAACCCACATATCAAATTATCAAAGTAACGAACATGAATCATGTGAGCATGATGAAAACTAGCTTGACAGCAATTCCCATGTGTCCTCGGGAGCGCTTTGCTTTATATAAGAGTTCGTACTGGCTTGTCCTTTGCTACAAAAAGGATTGGGCCACCTTGCTGCCCTTTATTTACTTTTGTTACTTGTTACTTGTTACTCCTTATGAATTATCTTATCACACAACTATCAGTTACCGATAATTTCAGTGCTTGCAGAGAATACCGTGCTGAAAACCACTTGTCATTTCCTTCTGCTCCTCACTGGGTTCGACACTCTTACTTATCGAAAGGACTACGATAGATCCCCTATACTTGTGGGTCATCACGGTTTAGATCTGAAATCATGGCACCCGGGCCGAAAATGACAAGCATTAAGCATGGAAAATTCCTAGCAACATCAATCTCAAAACATAATGGATACTAGGGATCAATCCCTAACAAAACTAACTCGATTACATGATGAATCTCATCCAACTCGTCACCGACCAGCGAGCCTACGAAGCAATTACTCACTCTCGGTGGGGAGCATCATGGAGTTGGCGATGGAGAAGGGTTGGTGATGACGAAGATCGAAGACCCTCTCTCTGGAGCACCAAACAGACTCTAGATCTGGCCTCCCGATGAAGAACAGGAGGTGGCAGCGGCTCCGTCTCATGAAATGCAATAATTCTTTCTCCCTGATTTTTCTCTCCAAATATGTGATTTTATAGTATCAGGGGTTGAGGTCTGCGGGCCACCAGGTGGGGACAACCCACCTGGACGCGCCTAGAGGGGGGCGCCCTAGTGGGTTGTCCCCACCCAGGTTCCCCCTCCGGTGGTTCTTGGCTCCAGAAATCCTTATTTATTGAATAAAAAATCCTCGCAAAGTTTCGTTTCAATTCAAGAACTTTTATTTCTTCACAAAAACAACACCATGGTAGTTCTACCGAAAATGGCATTAGTTCGGGTTAGGTTCATTCAAATCATGCAAATTAGAGTCCAAAACATGAGGAAAAGCATTAGGAAAAGTAGATACGATGGGATGTATCAACTCCCCCAAGCTTAAACCTTTGCTTGTCCTCAAGCAATTCACTTGATAAACTGAAAGTGAAAAAGACTTTTACAAACTCTTTTGCTCTTGTTTACATAAATAAGCTTAAACAACACCCAGGTTTTCAGCCAAGATTATAATTAACCATGTAAACAATAACTCTTTAAAACTATATTAATTCATATCAATGACATAATCAACTAGCGAGCAATAGTAAGATATCTTAAACAACAACACTTCCTCAAAACAACCATGATATAATATGACAATAGTGGTATCTCACTAGACCTTTCTGAGAGTGCAAAACATAAATGGAGAGCACCTCTGATGTCTACTACACGACTTTATCCTGGTAGAAATTGTTGGGCCTCCAAGTGCAGAGTTTTGTAGGACAGTAGCAAATTTTCCTCAAGTGGAGGACCTAAGGTTTATCAATCCATGGGAGGCGTCGGATGCAGATGGTCTCTCTCAAACAACCCTACAACCAAATAACAAAGAGCGTCTTTGTCCCCAACACACCCAATACAATGGTAAATTGTATAGGTGCACTAGTTCGACGAAGAGATGGTGATACAAGTGCAATATGGATAGTAGATATGGGTTTTTGTAATCTGAAAATATAGAAACATCAAGGTAGCAAGTAACAAAAGTGAGCAAAAATGGTATTGCAATGCTTGGAAAAAAGGCCTATGGTTCATACTTTCACTAGTGCAAGTTCTCTCCACAATGACTACATAATTAGATCATATGACAATCCCTCAACGTGCAACAAAGAGTCACTCCAAAGTCACTAATAGTAGAGAATAAACGAAGAGATTATTGTAGGGTATGAAACCACCTCAAAGTTATTCTTTCTGATCGATCTATTGGGCTATTCCTATAAGTGTCACAAACAGCCCTAGAGTTCGTACTAAAATAACACCTTAAGACACACATCAACCAAAACCCTAATGTCACCTAGATACTCCAATGTCACCACAAGTATCTGTGGGTTTGATCTCAGATATGCACCACAAGTATATGATATGCATCACACAATCTCAGATTCATCTATTTAAACCAACACAAAGAACTTCCAAGAGTGCCCTAAAGTTTCTACCGGAGAGTCAAGACGAAAATGTGTGCCAACCACTATGCATAAGTTCACATGGTCACAGAACCTGCATGTTGATCACCAAAACATACATCAAGTAGATCACGTGAATATCCCATTGTCACCACAGATAAGCACATGCAAGACATGCATCAAGTGTTCTCAAATCCTTAAAGACTCAATCTGATAAGATAATTTCAAAGGGAAAACTCAATCCATTACAAGAAGGTAGAGGGGGAGAAACATCATAAGGCCAAACTATAATAGGAAAGCTAGCGGTACATCAAGATCGTGCCAAATCAAGAACACTAGAGAGAGAGATCAAACACATAGCTACTGGTATATACCCTCAGCTCCGAGGGTGAACTACACCCTCCTCGACATGGAGAGTGATACGTCTCCAACGTATCTATAATTTTAGATTGCTCCATGCTATATTATCTACTGTTTTGGACTATATTGGGCTTTATTTTCCACTTTTATATTATTTTTGGGACTAACCTATTAACCGGATGCCCAGCTCAGAATTGTTGTTTTTTGCCTATTTCAGTGTTTCGGAGAAACAAAATATGAAACGGAGTCCAAACGGAATAAAATCTTCGGGAACGTGATTTTCTCACCGAACGTGATCCAGGAGACTTGGACCCTACTCCAGGGGGTCAAAGAGGAGGTCATGAGGGTGGGGGCGCGCCCCCCCTAGGGCGCGCCCCCTGCCTCGTGGGCCCCTCGGTGTTCCACCGCCGTACTCCTTCCTCCTATATATACACACGTACCCCCAAACGATCAGAACAGGAGCCAAAAACCTAATTCCACCGCCGCAACTTTCTGTATCCACGAGATCCCATCTTGGGGCCTGTTCCGGAGCTCTGCCGGAAGAGGGCCGTCATCACGGAGGGCTTCTACATCATCCTAGCCCCTCCAATGAAGTGTGAGTAGTTTACCTTAGACCTTCGGGTCCATAGTTAGTAGCTAGATGGCTTCTTCTCTCTCTTTGAATCTCAATACAAAGTTCTCCCCCTCTCTTGTGGAGATCTATTGGACGTAATCTTCTTTTTGCGGTGTGTTTGTTGAGACCGATGAATTGTGGGTTTATGATCAAGTCTATCTATGAATAATATTTGAATCTTCTCTGAATTCTTTTATGTATGATTGGTTATCTTTGCAAGTCTCTTCGAATTATCCATTTGGTTTGGCCAACTGGATTGGTAGTTCTTGCCATGGGAGAAGTGCTTAGCTTTGGGTTCGATCTTGCGGTGTCCTTACCAAGTGACAGAAGGGGCAGCAAGGCACGTATTGTATTGTTGCCATCGAGGATAACAAGATGGGGTTTATTTCATATTGCATGAATTTATCTCTCTACATCATGTCATCTTGCTTAAGGCGTTACTCTGTTTTTAACTTAATACTCTAGATGCATGCTGGATAGCAGTCAATGAGTGGAGTAATAGTAGTAGATGCAGAATCGTTTCGATCTACTTGTCACGGACGTGATGCCTATATACATGATCATGCCTAGATATTCTCATAACTATGCTCAATTCTGTCAATTGCTCAACAGTAATTTGTTCACCCACCGTAGAATACTTATGCTCTTGAGAGAAGCCACTGGTGAAACCTATGGCCCCCGGGTCTATTCTCATCATATCAATCTCCATCACTTTAATCTTGCTTTGCTTTTACTTTGCCTTTACTTTTTACTTTGCATCTTTATACCAAAAATACCAAAAATATTATATCTATCAGATCTCACTCTCATAAGTGATCGTGAAGGGATTGACAACCCCTAATCGCGTTGGTTGCGAGTAGCTATCGCTTTGTGCAGGTACAAGGTACTTGAGCGTGGCCTCCTACTGGATTGATACCTTGGTTCTCAAAAACTGAGGGAAATACTTATGCTACTCTGCTGCATCATCCCTTCCTCTTCGGGGAAAACCAATGCAAGCTCAAGACGTAGAAAGAAGGATTTCTGGCGCCGTTGCCGGGGAGTCTACGCAAAAAGTCAACATACCAAGTACCCATCACAATCCCTATCTCTCGCATAACATTATTTGCCATTTGCCTCTCGTTTTCCTCTCCCCCACTTCACCCTTGTCGTTTTATTCGCCCTCTCTCTCTCTCTATCCTCCACCTCGTTTCCGCTTGCCTCTTGTTTGCTCGCTTGTCGTTATGTCTGAAATTGGGGAAGTTATCGCCAATATGGGCGATAACAATATCATGGAAAATTCTGATGCTCCTGCTAAAGAACCTACCATCTTTCATACAAAAAAAATCGTGTTGGTAGTGGTAATATTATTGTAAAAGGAGTTATTCAAGATTTCTTTACTTGTGCCAGCGCTTTACCTTCTATGGGTAGTTATATCCTTCACAGAACTAGTAGTCTTGCAGATGCTATTGCTATGCTTGTAGTTGAACTTGAAAGACAATTCATGCACATGCATCCTTCCATACAAATGATTTTTCTAGAATTTTCTAATATTGAGCATTCTTCTGTTAAGCGTGCTGCTACTATCTTTTTGGCTCATGAGTTTATATTCATAATAAGAGAAGCCAAAGAAATCTTTGCGCATTATAGGGTGGACGCTTGCCATCCTCCCATAGAAGCTATCCTCTTTGATCAAGGAGAAATAATGCGTTTTCAATCTCTAGATTATGTTGCTTTCAATGAAAATCTTAGAAGAAGGGTTCCTACCAATGTTTTAGTCGATAGAATTTCTGAACTTAATGATGATTTGGCCATTCGAAATAATGAGCTAGGATATTCTCTTGAATATAGGCTTACAAAGTTCTGTCAAAAGAATGCTTATAATGATGAATTGGTTGTGCATTATGAAGGACCAAAGGCGGAACCCATACCTCCCAAGGTTGATCTTGGGGACTTTTGTCCCCTTAAATTTAGTCCTTTTGATTACTTTTGCTTGACTCAAAGAAAACTTGCTACCGAACATAGAGAATATGAAATGAGTTTTAATAATCTATCTTACTATTATGGCAATACTTAGATCTATCCTCGCTTTTATGCCTAGCTAGGGGCGTTAAACGATAGCGCTTGTTGGGAGGCAACCCAATTTTATTTTTATTCCTTGCTTTTTGCTCCTGATTAGTAATAAATACATTATTTATCCTCTGTTTTGGTTGTGTTTTTTTTGTTTAATTAGTGTTTGTGCCAAGTAGAACCGTTGGGAAGACTTGGGGAAAGTCTTGTTGAACTTGCTGTAAAAACAGAAACTTTAGCGCTCACGAGAACTGCTGTCGTTTTTATTTGAAGAGTGCTATTTAGTTAATTATTTTTGCAGATGATTAATAGATAAATTCCTCACGTCCAGGAATTTATTTTAGAATTTTTGGGGTTCCAGATCTTGCTCTAGCTACAGATTACTACAGACTATTCTGTTTTTGACAGATTCTGTTTTTTGTGTGTTGTTTGCTTATTTCGATGAATCTATGGCTAGTAAAATAGTTTATAATCCATAGAGAAGTTGGAATACAGTAGGTTTAACACCAATATAAATAAATAATGTGTTCATTACAGTACCTTTAAGTGGTCTTTTGTTTTCTTTCGCTAACGGAGCTCACGAGTTTTCTATTTTGAGTTTTGTGTTGTGAAGTTTTCAAGTTTTGGTGAATTCTTTTGATGGATCATGGAACAAGGAGTAGCAAGAGCCTAAGCTTGGGGATGCACATGGCACCCCCAAGATAATCCAAGTACACCAAAAAGTCAAAGCTTGGGGATGCCCCGGAAGGCATCCCCTCTTTCGTCCACTTCCATCGGTAATTTACTTGGAGCTATATTTTTATTCACCAACATGATATATGTTTTGCTTGGAGCGTCTTGTATTATTTGTGTCTTTGTGTCTTAGTATTCCACAATCATACTTGCTATACACACCTTTTGAGAGAGCCATACATGAATTAAAATTTGATAGAATACTCTATGTGCTTCACTTATATCTTTTGAGCTAAGTAGTTTTGCTCTATGTGCTTCACTTATATCTTTTGAGCTATGTAGTTTTGCTCTATGTGCTTCACTTATATCTTTTGAGCTAAGTAGTTTTGCTCTATGTGGTACACTTATATCTTTTGAGCTAAGTAGTTTTGCTCTATGTGCTTCACTTATATCTTTCGAGCTATGTAGTTTTGCTCTATGTGCTTCACTTATATGTTTTGAGCGTTACAATTTTGCTCTATGTGCTTCACTTAGATCTTTTAGAGCACGGTGGTGGATTTGTTTTAAAGAAACTATTGATCTCTCATGCTTCACTTAAATTATTTTGAGAGTCTCTTAATAGCATGGTAATTTGCTTAATAATAATATGCTTGGCATTCAAGATTTGTGAAACTTTCTTTTGAGTGTGTTGAATACTAAGAAAAGATTGAAGCATGATAATTGTTTTGAGATATGGAGGTGATAATATTAAAGTCATGCTAGTTGAGTAGTTCTGAATTTAAATAATACTTGTGTTAAAGTTTGTGATTCCCGTAGCATGCACGTATGGTGAACCGTTATGTGATGAAGTCGGAGCATGATTTATTGATTGATTGTCTTCCTTATGAGTGGTGGTCGGGGACGAAAGATGGTCTTTTCCTACCAATCTATCCCCCTAGGAGCATGCGCGTAATACTTTTCTTTGATAACTTCTAGATTTTTGCAATAAGTATATGAGTTCTTTATGACTAATGTTGAGTCCATGGATTATACGCACTCTCACCCTTCCACCTTTGCTAGCCTCTCTAATATCGCACACCTTTCGCCGGTATCATACACCTACCATATACCTTCCTCAAAACAGCCACCATACCTACCTATTATGGCATTTCCATATCCATTTCGAGATATATTGCCATGCAACTTTCCACCACCTAGTTCATCATGACATATTCATCATTGTCATATTGCTTAGCATGATCATGTAGTTGACATACTATTAGTGGCAAAGCCACCTTTCATAATTTCTTCATACTTGTCACTCTTGATTCATTGCATATCCCGGTACACCGCCGGAGGCATCCATATAGAGTCATACTTTGTTCCAGAATCGAGTTGTAATCATTGAGTTGTAAATAAATAGAAGTGTGATGATCATAATTCAATAGAGCATTGTCCCAATAAAAAAAAGAGAAAGGCCAAAGAAAAAAAAGAAGGCCCAAAAAAAGAGAATAAATAAAAAGGGGCAATGCTACTATCCTTTTTTCCACACATGTGCTTCAAAGTAGCACCATGATATAGTGAGTCTCATATATTGTGCTTCAAAGTAGCACCATGTTCTTCATATAGAGAGTCTCATATGTTGTCACTTTCATATACTAGTGGGAATTTTACATTATAGAACTTGGCTTGTATATTCCAATGATGGGCTTCCTCAAAATTACCCTAGGTCTTCGTGAGCAAGCACGTTGGATGCACACCCACTTAGTTTCTTTTTGAGCTTTCATACATTTATAGCTCTAGTGCATCCGTTGCATGGCAATCCCTACTCACTCACATTGATATCTATTGATGGGCATCTCCATAGCCCGTTGATATGCCTAATTGATGTGAGGCTATCTTCTCCTTTTTGTCTTCTCCCCAACCACCATTCTATTCCACTTATAGTGTTATATACATGGCTCACGCTCATGTATTGCGTGAAGATTGAAAAAGTTTTGGAAAAGTTAGAGTATGAAACAATTGCTTGGCTTGTCATCGGTGTTGTGCATGATCTAAATACTTTGTGTGGTGAAGATGGAGCATAGCCAGACTATATGATTTTGTAGGGATAACTTTCTTTGGCCATGTTATTTTGAGAAGACATAATTGCTTTGTTAGTATGCTTGAAGTATTATTATTTTTATGTCAATATAAACTTTTGTCTTGAATCTTTCGAATCTGAACATTCATACCACAATTAAGAAGATTTGCATTGAAATTATGCCAAGTAGCACTCCGCATCAAAAATTCTCTTTTTATCATTTACCTACTTGAGGACGAGCAGGAATTAAGCTTGGGGATGCCTGATACGTCTCCAACGTATATATAATTTTTGATTGCTCCATCCTATATTATCTACTGTTTTGGACTATATTGGGATTTATTTTCCACTTCTATATTATTTTTGGGACTAACCTATTAACCGGAGGCCCAGCCCAGAATTGCTGTTTTTTTGCCTATTTCAGTGTTTTGGAGAAACAGAATATCAAACAGAGTCCAAACAGAATAAAATCTTCGGGAACGTGATTTTCTCACCGAACGTGATCCAGGAGACTTGGACCCTACTCTAGGGGGTCAAAGAGGAGGTCACGAGAGTGGGGGGCGCGCCCTAGGGTGGGGGCCGCGCCCTCCTAGGGCGCGCCCCCCTGCCTCGTGGGCCCCTCGGTGCTCCACTGACGTACTCCTTCCTCCTATATATACACACGTACCCCCAAACGATCAGAACAGGAGCCAAAAATCTAATTCCACCGCCGCAACTTTCTGTATCCACGAGATCCCATCTTGGGGCCTGTTCCGGAGCTCCGCCGGAAGAGGGCCGTCCTCTCGGAGGGCTTCTACATCATCCTAGCCCCTCCGATGAAGTGTGAGTAGTTTACCTCAGACCTTCGGGTCCATAGTTAGTATCTAGATGGCTTCTTCTCTCTCTTTGAATCTCAATACAAAGTTCTCCCCCTCTCTTGTGGAGATCTATTCGATGTAATCATCTTTTTGTGTTGTGTTTGTTGAGACCGATGAATTGTGGGTTTATGATCAAGTCTATCTATGAATAATATTTGAATCTTCTCTGAATTCTTTTATGTATGATTGGTTATCTTTGCAAGTCTCTTCGAATTATCCGTTTGGTTTTGCCAACTAGATTGGTAGTTCTTGCCATGGGAGAAGTGCTTAGCTTTGGGTTCGATCTTGCGGTGTCCTTACCCAGTGACAGAAGGGGCAGCAAGGCACGTATTGTATCGTTGCCATCGAGGATAACAAGATGGGGTTTATTTCATATTGCATGAATTTATCTCTCTACATCATGTCATATTGCTTAAGGTGTTACTCTGTTTTTAACTTAATACTCTAGATGCATGCTGGATAGCGGTCGATGAGTGGAGTAATATTAGTAGATGCAGAATTGTTTCGATCTACTTGTCACGGACGTGACGCCTATATACATGATCATGCCTAGATATTCTCATAACTATGCTCAATTCTGTCAATTGCTCAACAGTAATTTGTTCACCCACCATAGAATACTTATGCTCTTGAGAGAAGCCACTAGTGAAACCTATGGCCCCCGGGTCTATTCTCATCATATCAATCTCCATCACTTTAATCTTGCTTTGCTTTTACTTTGCCTTTACTTTTTACTTTGCATCTTTATACCAAAAATACCAAAAATATTATATCTATCAGATCTCACTCTCGTAAGTGACCGTGAAGGGATTGACAACCCCTAATCGCGTTGGTTGCGAGTAGCTATCGCTTTGTGCAGGTACGAGGGACTTGAGCGTCGCCTCCTACTGGATTGATACCTTGGTTCTCAAAAACTGAGGGAAATACTTACGCTACTCTGCTGCATCATCCCTTCCTCTTTGGGGAAAACCAACGCAAGCTCAAGACGTAGCAGAGAGCGCCGGGATGATGAAGATGGCCACCGGTGATGGTTTCCCCCTCCGGAAGGGTGCTGGAACAAGCTCTTGATTGGTTTTTCATGGCTACAGAGGCTTGCGGTGGCGGAACTCCTGATCTAGGTTTTGTTCTGGAGGTTTGGAGATATAAAGAGGTGGTTGCATCGAGAACAAGTCAAGGGAGTCGATGAGGTGCCCACAAGGTCGGGGCCACCCTAGGGGGTGCGCCCCCACACTTGTGGTGGCCTCGGGACTCCACTGGTGCATCTCCGGTACTTTGTGGGCTTATTTTGGTCCATAAAGAATCGTCGTAAAGTTTTAGGTCAATTGGACTCCATTTGATATTCCTTTCCCGTGAAACTCAAAAACAAGGAAAAAACAAAAACTGGCACTGTGCTCTAGGTCAATAGGTTAGTCCCAAAAATCATATAAAATAGCATATGAATGCATATAAAACATCCAAGATGGATAATATAATAGCATGGAACAATGAAAAAATATAGATAAGTTGGAGATGTATCAAGCATTCCCAAGCTTAATTCCTGCTCGTCCTCGAGTGGGTAATGATAAAAACATAATTTTTGATGTGGAATGCTACCTAACATATTTATCCATTTAATACTTCTTTATTGTGGCATGAATGTTCAGATCCATAAGATTCAAAACAAAAGTTTAATATTGACATAAAAACAATAATACTTCAAGCATACTAATAAAGCAATCATGTCTTCTCCAAATAATATGGCCAAAGAAAGTTATCCCTACAAAATAATATAGTCTAGCTATACTCCATCTTCATCACACAAAGTAACTAAATCATGCACAACATCGATGACAAGCCAAGCAATCGTTTCATACTTTTGATGTTCTCAAACTTTTTCAACTTTCACACAATACATGAGTGTGAGCCATGAATATAACACTATGGGTGGAATAGAATATGGTGGTTGTGGAGAAGACAAAATGAAGGAGATAGTCTCACATCAACTAGGCATATCAACGGGCTATGGAGATGCCCATCAATATATCAATGTGAGTGAGTAGGGATTGCCATGCAACAGATGCACTAGAGCTATAAGTGTATGAGAGCTCAAAAAGAAAATTAAGTGGGTGTGCATCCAACTCGCTTGCTCACGAAGACCTAGGCAAATTTGAGGAAGCCCATCATTGGAATATACAAGGCAAGTTCTATAATGAAAAATTCCCACTAGTATATGAAAGTGACAACATAGTACACTCTGTATCATGAAAATCATGGTGCTACTTTGAAGCACAAGTGTGGTAAAAGGATAGTAGCATTGCCCCTTCTCTCCTTTTCTCTCATTTTTTAGTTTTTTAGTTTCTTTTTGTTTTTTGGTCCCTCTCATTTTTTTGCCTCTTTTTTATTTTATTTTCATTTTTTTCGTCCGAAGTCTCAGCCCGACTTGTTAGGGAATCATAGTCTCCATCATCCTTTCCTCACATGGGACAATGCTCTAGTAATGAAGATCATCACAGTTTTATTTACTTACAACTCAAGAATTACAACTTGATACTTAGAACAAAATATGACTCTATATGAATGCCTCCGGTGGTGTACCGAGATGTGCAATGAATCAAGAGTGACATATATGAAAGAATTATGAACGGTGGCTTTGCCACAAATAAGATGTCAACTACATGATCATGCAAAGCAATAAGACAATGATGGAGCGTGTCATAATAAACGGAACGGTGGAAAGTTGCATGGAAATATATCTCGGAATGGCTATGGAAATGCCATAATAGGTAGGTATGTTGGCTATTTTAAGGAAGGTATATGGTGGGTGTACGGTACCGATGAAAGTTGTGTGGCATAAGAGAAGCTAGCAATGGTGGAAGGGTGAGAGTGCGTATAATCCATGGACTCAACATTAGGCATAATGAACTAACATACTTACTGCAAAAATCTATTAGTTATCGAAACAAAGTACTATGTGCATGCTCCTAGGGGGATAGATTGGTAGGAAAAGACCATTGCTCGTCCCCGACCGCCACTCATAAGGAAGACAATGAATAAATAAATCATGCTCCGACTTCATCACATAACGGTTCACCATACGTGCATGCTACGGGAATCACAAACTTTAACACAAGTATTTCTAAAATTCACAATTACTCACAAGCATAACTCTAATATCACCATAGTTATATCTCAAAACAACTAGAAGGAATCAAACTTCTCATAGTATTCAATGCACTTTATATGAAAGTTTTTATTATATCCCTCTTGGATGCCTATCATATTAGGACTAAATTTATAACCAAAATAAATTACCATGATGTTTAGAGACTCCCAAAATAATATAAGTGAAGCATGTGAGTTCATAAATTTCTTCAAAATAAAACTATCACCGTTCTTTAAAAAGATATAAGTGAAGCACTAGAACAACTGACAAACTACTTCAAAAGATATAAGTGACCATCAATGAGTAGTCGAATAATTATGTAACTATGTGAAGACTCGTTCTCATAAATAAAATTTCAGATATTAATTACTTTATACAAACAGCAAGGAAAACAAAATAAAATGACATTGCAAGGATAGCACATATCATGTGAATAAGCAAAAACTTAGGTTCAACCAAAACTGACGGATAGTTGTCGAAGAAGAAAGGTGGGATGCCAACGAGGGAATCCCCAAGCTTAGATGCTTGAGACTTCTTGAAATATTGACTAGGGATGCCTTGGGCATCCCCAAGCTTGAGCTTTTGTGTCTCCTTAATTCTTTCATATCGCGGTTTCCCTAAATCTTGAAAACTTCATCCACATAAAAACTCAACAAGAACTCATAAGATAAGTTAGTATAAATCAACACATAGACCTTATCATTCTCTATGGTAGCAAATCACTAAAATTATTATTTGATATTTCCTACTAAATTCCTCTTCATATTTAACACTCCTATCCTCAAATATAATCATTAAACAAGCAAAACACATGCAAACAATGAAACATAACAACAATCTATGAAAACAGGTCAGTCTGTAAAGAAATCAGGAGGAACCATACTTATTTAACTCCAAAACTTCTAAAAAATTACCAAAAAGTAGATAATTTGTTGTTACTCATTGTGTAAAAATTTCAAGATTTTATCATATTCTGACTATTCACCAATATTCAAAACATAACAGCAAACTTTCTGTTTCCAAACAGAAACATATAGACTTGCAAAATAAGCATGGTAAAGGCTATACTTCACCTTTTTATTGAAATAAAATATGAAAAACATTACTATAAATATCAGCAAGCAAATCCTAATATATTAAAATGACGCTCCAAACAAAACTCATATCATGTGGTGAATAAAAATATAGCCTCAAGTGAGGTTACCGATGAAGGAAGACGAAAGAGGGGATGCCATCCGGGGCATCCCCAATCTTAGATGCTTGGTTGTCCTTGAATATTAACTTGGGGTTCCTTGGGCATCCCCAATCTTAGGCTCTTTCCACTCCTTGTTCCGTAGTCCATCGAAACTTCACCCAAAACTTGAAAACTTCACAACACAACACTCAACAGAAAATCTCATAAGCTCCGTTAGTATAAGAAAAATAAATCACCACTTTTGCTACTTTTGTGAACTCATTATTTATTTATATTGGTGTAATATCTACTATATTCCCACTTGTCCATGGTTCATACCCTCCGATACTACTCATAGATTCATCAAAATAAGCAAACAACGCATAGAAAATAGAATCTGTCAAAAACAGAAAAGTCTGTAGTAATCTGTAACTCTCGAATACTTCTGTAACTCCAAAAATTCTGAAAATTAGGATGACCTAAGAAATTTGTTAACTAATATTCTGCAAAAAGAATTAGTATTTTATCACGCTTATGTTAAAAATGAGAATTGTTTTCCTGAGCGCAAAAGTTTGTGTTTTTCAGCAAGATCAAATCAACTATCACCATAGATAATCCCAAAGGTCTTACTTGGCACTTTATTGAAAAAAAAGCTATAAAACATGATCAGTATAGTAGCATAATCATGTGAACACACTAAAACAGCAGGTAAAGGTGTTGGATTGTCTTTTAAGCTAGGCATGATGATTTCAATGACGCTCACATAAAAGATAAAAATTGAAACATAATGGGAGCATCATGAATAAAATGACTAGCACATTTAAGTCTAACCCTCTTCCTATGCATAGGGATTTTGTGAGAAAACAATTCATGGGGACAAGAATCATCTAGCATAGGAAGGCAGAACAAGTGCCACTTCAAGATTTTCAACACATAGAGAGGAAACTTGATATTATTGCAATATGTAGAAGCATATGTTCCTCTCTCATAATAATTTTCAGTAGCATCATGAATGAATTCAACAATATAACCATCACATAAAGCATTATTTTCATGATGCACAAGCATAGAAATTTTACTACTCACCACATAAGCAAAATTCTTCTCATTCATAGTAGTGGGAGCAAACTCAACAAAATAACTATCATGTGAGGCATAATCCAATTGTAAATTAAAATCATGATGACAAGTTTCATGGCTATCATTATTCTTTATAGCATACATGTCATCACAATAATCATCATAGATAGCAACTTTGTTCTCATACTCAATTGGAACCTCTTCCGAAATAGTGGAATCATCATTAAATAAAGTCATGACCTCTCCAAATCCACTTTTATCAATATTATGAAAAGATTCAGCACCCTCCAAAATAGTGGGATCATTACTTCCTAAAGTTGACACTCTTCCAAACCCACTTTCATCAATATAATCATCATAAATAGGAGGCATGCTATCATCATAATAAATTTGCTCATCAAAACTTGGGGGACAAAAAATATCATCTTCATCAAACATAGCATCCCCAAACTTGTGGCTTCTCATATCATTAGCATCATGGATATTCAAAGAATTCATACTAACAACATTGCAATAATGGTCATCATTCAAAGATTTAGTGCCAAACATTTTAATGCATTCTTCTTCTAACACTTTGGCACAATTATCAGAATCCTTATTTTCACGAAAGACATCAAAAAGATGAAGCATATGAGGCAACCTCAATTCAAATTTTTTGTAGTTTTCTTTAGACTAAACTAGTGATAAAACAAGAAACAAAAAGATTCGATTGCAAGATCTAAAGATATACCGTCAAGCACTAACCTCCCCGGCAATGGCGCCAGAAAAGAGCTTGATGTCTACTATGCAACTTTATCCTCGTAGATGTTGTTGGGCCTCCAAGTGCAGAGTTCTGTAAGACAGTAGCAAATTTCACTCCAGTGGATGACCTAAGGTTTATCAATCTGTGGGTGGCATAGGATGAAGATGGTATCTCTCAAACAACCCTACAACCAAATAAGAAAGAGTCTCTTGTGTCCCCAACACACCCAATACAATGGTAAATTGTATAGGTGCACTAGTTCGATGAAGAGATGGTGATACAAGTGCAATATGGATATTAGATATGGGTTTTTGTAATATGAAAATTTAAAAACAGCAAGGTAGCAAAGTGAGCAAAATGGTATTGCAATGCTTGGAAAGAAGGCCTAGGGTTCATACTTTCACTAGTGCAAGTTCTCTCAACAATGATAACATAATTAGATCATATGACAATCGCTCAACGTGCAACAAAGAGTCACTCCAAAGTCACTAACAGCGGAGAATAAACGAAGAGATTATTGTAGGGTACGAAACCACCTCAAAGTTATTTTTTCAGATCGATCTATTGGGATATTCCTATAAATGTCACAAACAGCCCTGGTGTTCGTACTAAAATAACACCTTCAAACACACATCAACCAAAACCCTAATGTCACCTAGATACTCCATTGTCACCACAAGTATCCGCGGGGTTGATTATACGATATGCATCGCATAATCACAGATTCATCTATTCAAACAAACACAGAGAACTTCAAAGAGTGCCCTAATGTTTCTACTAGAGAGTCAAGACGAAAACGTGTGCCAACCCCTGTGCATAAGCACATGGTCACAGAACCCGCAAGTTGAATACCAAAACATACATCAAGTAGATCACGTGAATATCCTATTGTCACCACAGATAAGTGATACATCTCCGTCGTATCTGTACTTTTGATTGTTTCATGCCAGTATTATACAACTTTCACATATTTTTGGCAACTTTTTATACGATTTTTTGGACTAACCTATTGATCTAGTGCCCAGCGCCAGTTCCTGTTTTTTGCATGTTTTTTTATTGCAGAAAATCCATATCAAAAGAAGTCCAAATGCAATAAAATTTTACGGACAATTATTTTGGAATATATGTGATTTTGGGACTTGGAATCAACGCAAACAGAGGCCCACACAGCCCACAAGATACCACGGCGCGACCCAGGAGCCAGGCGCGTGGTGGTGGGTTGTGCTTACATCGTACGTTGGTTACTTCGGGTGCAAGGAAGCTTATATCCGGAAAAAATCTTGTTAAAATCTCAGGGCAATCGGAGTTACGGATCTCCCGGAATATAAGAGATGGTTTTCGGCCAGATCTGTGGGCACGAAATAGAAGAGAACAGAGAGGGAGATCCAATCTCGGAGGGGATCCCGCCCCTCTACCGCCAAGGAGGCCATGGACCAGAGGGGGAACTCTTCTCCCATCTAGGGGGGAGGCCAAGTAAGAAGAAGGAGGAGGGTGGCTCTCTCCCCCTCTCTCCCAGTGGCGCCGGAACACCGCCAGGGCAAGGATCATGACGGCGATCTACATCAACAACCTTGCTACCGTCAACACCAACTTTCTCCCCCTCTATTCGTAGTTTTATTCTTGCAAAATAGTTTCATACTTGTTTTTGGTAAAGCAAACGTCAAGTGTGCGTAGAGTTGTATCGATGTTCGATAGAACTTGAGGGAATATTTGTTCTGCCTTTAGCTCCTCGTTGGGTTCGACAATCTTATTTATCTAAGAAAGCTACAAATGATCCCCTATACTTGTGGGTTATCAAGACCTTTTTTGGCGCCGTTGCCAGAGAGCAATAGCGTGGGGTGAATATTCTCGTGTGTGCTTGTTTTCTTTATCACTAAGTAGTTTTTATTTCCTATTCTAAGTTGTTATCTATCTTTGGTTATGGATATGGAGCACGAAACACCAAAAAAAATAGTTGTACTTGCTACTGATGCAGATGGAAAACCTCCTAAAACCCTCAATGCTTGTTATGTGAGAAATATTATGCACTACTTTTATAATCCTATGAAAACCCCATCCAACTATATAATGGGAGTAATGTTGGATCAACAGGAATACTTCAGGGATTATTGCTTGACTCACAAAGGGAAATTGTTATGGGATCAAATTCATATGTTGCATTGGTATGCTCGGGCGCTATGCTTGAGATATGATTATACTTGTTGCTCTAGGATGAACGCTCCACATCTTCCCTTTTCATGTGAATTTAATGGTAATGAAACCTTGGCTTCTTATGCTAGAGGTATATATGATTATTATGATGTGGAACGAATAGAAGAATTTGTTGCTTTTAAGGGTGCTTATGAAATTGAATCGTTGTTTGAAAAGTTTGAAGATTTTGATGATTTAGTTTATAGACCTAAAATTTTTCTATCCTTAAATATTGCTATGATAATTATAAATACAATTCCGATATTGATGCAGTTATTGAGAAAGTCTCTGCTGTCCAATAAGAGACTAATATTTTGTTGGAGTCTATGGAAGAAGGAATTGATGAAACCGTGGGCTCATTGGATGAAGTAGATGATGAGGAGAGCGAAGAACAAGTGGAGGAAGAGCGGATTGATCACCCGTACCCACCTTCTAATGAGAGTAACTCTTCAACTCATACATTGTTTAACTTCCCTTCGTTCTTACCAAAGGATGAATCCTATGATAATTGCTATGATCCCGTTGATTCATTTGAAATATCCCTTTTCGATGAACTTGATGCTCGCTATGCTTGTGGCCATGATGCCAATATGAATTATGCTTATGGAGATGAACTTGCTATAGTTCCTTATGTTGAGAATGAAATTGTTGCTATTGCACCCACACATGATAGTCCTATTATATTTTTGAATTCTCCAAACTACACTATATCGGAGAAGTTTGCTCTTATTAAGGATTACATTGATGGGTTGCCTTTACCGTTGCACATGATAATTTTGATGAATATAATATGCATGTGCTTGCTGCTCCTACTTGCAATTATTATGTGAGAGGAACTATATCTCTACCTCTCTATGTTTCCAACACGATAAAATTGCAAGAAACTGCTTATGCTATGTATTGGCCTTTACTTGATGTGCATGAATTGTTATTGTATGACATATCAATGCATAGGAAGAGAGTTAGACTTTGTCATTCCATGATATATGTTGCTTTGTGCTCACTACTAAACGCCAAATCATTGTTAATTAAAATTGGCTTTGATATACCTTGGGATCCGGATGGATCCATTACTTGAGCACCTTATGCCTAGATTAATGGCTTTAAAGAAAGCGCTGCTAGGGAGACAAGCCGGATGTTTTAGAGAGTCATTTATTTCTGTTGAGTGCTTTTATAAAGTTTATAAACAAAAAAAATATAGAGGGTAAATTAAAACTTCATAAAAATAAAAGTGAAAGTGAGAAAGACCAGCACCGTGGAAGCGGGAGTATGCCTTGAACTTTGTTCATGCCCACGGAAACTTTGTGAATCTTGAATTGCATAAACTTTTCAACAAAAAATTATTATCCCCTTTTACAATTCCATTGTATTATAAAAATAATGTGCCAAGATTTGCCTTTAGGATGAGTAGATTGCTTGTTGGTATGTGCGGTGCAAAAACAGAAACTTTGGCTGTAGCATGTGAATTTTCATTTCTTTTACTGGAACGCCAAAAGGTTCTGAGACATTTTGCGCAGTCTTCCAATACAAATTGTTTATTTTGTCCTAATGTTTCAGAATTTTTGGTGTACCGGAAGTATGGTGAATGTTCAGATTACTACAGATTATCCTGTTTAAGACATATTCTGTTTTTGATGCATTGTTTTGCTTGTTTTGATGAAACTATCGATTTTTATCTGTGGTATAAGCCATGGAGAATTTATATTACATTAGCTAAAATGAAAAAACAAAATATTTATTGGCTTGCAATAGTACTTAGAGTAGTGATTTGCTTTATTATACTAACGGATCTTACCGAGTTTTCTGTTGAGTTTTGTGTGGATGAAGTGATCAAAGATCAAGGAGGTCTCGATATGAGGAGAAGGAGGAGAGGCAAGAGCTCATGCTTGGGGATTCCCAAGGAACCCCAAATAAATATCCAAGGATACTCAAGCATCTAAGATTGGGGATGCCCCGAAAGGCATCCCATCTTTCATCAACAAGTATCGGTATGTTTTCATCTTTGTTTCGTTCATGTGATATGTGCAAATCTTGGAGTGCCTTTTGTGTTTGATTTTAATTTTTCTTTTATGCACCATGCTGGTATGAGATATTCCATGGCTGATTTATAGAATGCTCATTGCACTTCACTTATATATTTTGAGTGTGGCTTTATAGAATGCTTCATGTGCTTCACTTATATCATTTGAAGTTTGGATTGCCTGTTTCTCTTCACATAGAAATCCGTTGTTTGTAGAATGCTCTTTTGCTTCACTTATATTTATTAGAGCTTGGTCTTTTGTAGAAAGAATTAAACTCTCATGCTTCACATATATCTATTTAGAGAGTCAAAATGAATTGGTCAAATTGCATGGTTAGTCATAAAATCCTACATAAAACTTATGGATCACTGAATATGATATTCTTGATTCCTTGCAATAATTTTGCGATATAGAGATGGAATATGTGGGAGGTACTAGTAAATGGTTGTGGTTAGTAACAATATTGGTGTTAAGGTTTGTTATTACTGAAGCATGCACTTATAGTCTCTCGTTATGCTATGAAGTTGGAGCATGATTTATTATTGATTGTCTTCCTTACGAGTGGCGGTCAGGGATGAGCGATGGTCTTTTCCTACCAATCTATCCCCCTAGGGGCATGCGTAGTAGTACTTTGCTTCGAGGGCTAATAAACTTTTGCAATAAGTATATGAGTTCTTTATGACTAATGTGAGTCCATGGAATATACACACTCTTACCTTTCCGCAATTTGCTAGCCTCTACAGTACCGTGCATTACCCTTTCTCACCTCGAGAGTCGGTGCAAACTTCGCCGGTGCATCCAAACCCCGTGATATGATACACTCTATCACACATAAGCCTTATTATATATTCCTCAAAACAGCCACCATGCCTACTTATTATGGCCCTTCCATAGACATTCCGAGATATATTGCCATGCAACTTCCATCACTTCCGTTTTGATTACTTGAGAATTCATTGTCATACTCCTTTGCATGATCATATAGCTGACATAGCAGCTGTGGCTTAGCCATCGTTCATCATTTTTCATACATGTTATGGTAGATCATTGCACATGCTGGTACACTTCTAGAGGCATGCATATAGAGTCATACTTTGTCATAGGTATCAAGTTGTAATTTTTATTTCTTTTGAGTTATAAGTAAATAGAAGTGTGATGATCATCAATTTTTATTTTTAGAGCAAGTGCCCCAGTGAGGAAAGGATGATGGATACTATGATTCCCCCACAAGTCGGGATGAGACTCCGGACAATGAGAGAAAAATAAGAAAAAAAAGAAAAAAAGAAAAAGAAAGAAAGAAAAGGGAAAAAGAAAAAACATAAACAAAGAGACAAGGGGAATTGTTAGTATCCTTTACCACACTTGTGCTTCAAAGTAGCACCATGTTTTCCATATGGAGAGTCTCCTATGTTGTCACTCTCATATACTAGTGGGAATTTTTCATTATAGGATTAGATGCACACCCACTTAGTTTTCATATTGAGCTTTCATTTACTTATAGCTCTTAGTGCATTTGTTGCATGGCAATCCTTACTCCTCGCATTGATATTGATTGATGGGCATCTCCATAGCCCGTTAGTTAGCCGTGTCGATGTGAGACTTTCTTACTTTTTTGTCTTCTCTATATTTACCCCTATCATTATACTCTATTCCACCCGTAGTGATATATCCATGGCTCGCGCTCATGTATTGCGTGAGGGTTGAAAAAGATGAAGCGCGCTAAAAAGTATGAACCAATTGCTCGGCTTGTCATCGGGGTTGTGCATGATAAATACTTTATGTTAAGAAGACAGAGCATGACAAGACTATGTGATTTTGTAGGGATAGCTTTCTTTAGCGTTGATATTTTGAAAGACATGATTGTTTGTTGGCATGCCTGAGTATTGATGTCTTTATGTCAAATTATAGATTATTGCTTTGAACCACTTATGTATTAATATTCATGACATAGTTAGATATATGATCAAGTTTATGCTAGGTAGCATTCCACATCAAGAATTATCTTTTTTATCATTTACCTGCTCGAGGACGGGCAGGAATTAAGCTTGGGGATGCTGATATATCTCTGTCGTATCTATAATTTTTGATTGTTTCATGCCAATATTATACAACTTTCACATATTTTTGGCAAATTTTTATATGATTTATTGGACTAACCTATTGATCCAGTGCCTAGTGCCAGTTCCTGTTTTTTGCATGTTTTTTGTATCGCAAAAAATCCATATCAAACAAAGTCCAAATGCAATAAAATTTAACGAATAATTACTTTGGAATATATGTGATTTTTGGGACCCGGGATCAATGCAAACAGAGGCCCACACAACCCACAAGACACCACGGCGTGACCCAGGAGTCAGGCGCGTGGTGGTGGGTTGTGCTCACCTCGTACATCAGTTGAAGCTCTACTTCGGGTGCAAGGAAGCTTATATTCGGAAAAAACCGTGTTAAAATCTTAGCACAATCGGAGTTACGGATCTCCCGGAATATAATAAACGGTTTTCGTCCAGATCTGGGGGCACGAAACAGAAGAGAACAGAGGGGGAGATCCAATCTTGTAGGAACTCCTGCCCCTTCGCTGCCATGGAGGCCATGGACCGTAGGAGGAACTCTCCTCCCATCTAGGGGAGGCCAAGGAAGAAGAAGAAGGTGGCAGGCTCTCTCCCCCTCTCTCCCGGTGGCGCCGGAACGCCGCCGGGGTAAGGATCGCGACGGTGATCTTCATCAACAACCTTGCTACCGTTAACACCATCTTTCTCCCCCTCTATGCAGCGGGGTAACACCTCTTCCCCCCACTGTAATCTCTACTTAAACATGGTGCTCAACTCCATATATTATTTCCCAATGATCTATGGTTATCCTATGATGTTTGAGTAGATCTGTTTTGTCCGATGGGTTAATCATGATCTTGGTAGGTATGATTGTGTATTTTATTTATGATGCTGCCCTAAGGTACCCTCCACCTCGCGCAAACATGAGGGGCCCCCATTGTAGGGTGTTGCTATATGTCCATGGTTTGCTTATTGTCGGTGTTGCGGGGGTGACAGCAGCCTAAAAACGGATAAGTGGGTTATGGCATATGGGAGTGAAGAGGACTTGATACTTAATGGTATGGTTGGGTTTCACGACCTTAATGATCTTTAGTAGTTGCGGATGGTTGCTAGGGGTCCAATCATAAGTGCATATGATCCAAGTAGAGAAAGTATGTTAGCTCATGCCTCTCCCTCATGTAAAATTGCAAGAATGATCACCGGTACTTGCTATCGATTTCCTAGGGACAAATGACTTTCTTGTTGACAAAGGCTATCAACTTTTATTGCCTTGCAATTTATTCGTAGTTTTATTATCGCAAAGTACTCGTAGTTTTATTCTTGCAAAATATTTTCATACTTGTTTCGGTAAAGCAAACGCCAAGTGTGCGTAGAGTTGTATCGGTGGTCGATAGAACTTGAGGGAATATTTGTTCTGCCTGTAGCTCCTCGTTGGGTTCGACACTCTTATTTATCAAAGAAGGCTAAAAACGATCCCCTATACTTGTGGGTTATCAATAAGCACATGCTAGACATAAATCAAGTGTTCTCAAATCCTTGAAGACTCAATCTGATAAGATAACTTCAAAGGGAAAACTCAATCCATTACAAGAAGGTAGAGGGGGAGAAACATCATAAGATCCAACTATAATAGCAAAGCTCGTGGTACATCATGATCGTGCCAAATCAAGAACACAAGAGAGATCAAACACATAGCTACTTGTACATACCCTCAACCCCGAGGGTGAACTACTCCCTCCTCATCATGGAGAGCGCCGGGGTGATGAAGATGGCCACCGGTGATGGTTTCCCCTTTGGCAAGGTGCTGGAATAGGCTCCCAATTGGTTTTTCGTGGCTACAGAGGCTTGCGGCGGTAGAACGCCCAATCTAGGTTTTGTTCTGGAGGTTTAGGGATATATAAGAGGTGTTGGCGCCGAGAACAAGTCAGGGGAGTCCACGAGGGGCCCACAAGGTCGGGGTGCGCCCTAGGGGGGCCCCCCACCCTTGTGGTGGCCTCGGGTCTCCTCTGGTGCATCTCCGGTACTCCGTGGGCTTCTTTTAGTCCATAAAGATTTTAGTCCTCAAATTTTTTCTCAACAAAACTTCACAGGATTGAAAGCAACTACTCATAGGGATGCATAGAGGCTATATCAAGCATTCAAACTATTTAGAACTCTAAAAATTCAACATGAAAGCTCATCTACAGTAGCACCAAGAGTAACTAATTATTCAAAATATAAACCACTAAAGAAAAAACTAATTGGACCAATGGAGGAGTCACATACCAAGCAACAATCCCCCGAAACAGTTTCGAAAATGGAGATTCGAGCAAAGAGATCGAAATCCGCGGGGTTGAGAGCAAGAACACGAGAGAGAGAGAGAGAGAGCAATGGTGATTTTTTTCTGGAGGTAGGTGGTGACATGGGATGAAGAGATAAGTGAGGGGGCCCATGTGGGGACCGCAACCCACCAGGGTGTGCCTGGGGTCCTAGCGCGCCTAGGTGGGTTGGGCCCAGCTAGTGCACCTCCCTCTGATGTTATTCGCACCAAAAATTCTTAAATATTCTGAAGAACTTCCGTAAATCACTAATTCACGTCAACGGGGATATGAATTTCCTGAACAATAAGAATTTCATATTTCTTTTTAAAAGTAGATAGGGGTAGTTGAAAACTTCCAATAGTGATTGTCGGAGATGTTTCAATAACATTAATACCATTCACTTGGAATTGTTTCTTTGGAAAGTGCACTGTATGCTCATTACCATTGATATGAAAAGTGACCTTGGTTTTATTGTAATCAATAATAGCCCCTGCAGTATTCAAAAAGGGTCTACCAAGGATAATCCAGTATAACAAAGTCAGTCAAGATAGTAACATTAGCAACAACAGGCGCATCCTCACAAATACCGATAGGTATGGCAGTTGATTTATCAGCCATTTGCAAAGATATTTCAGTAGGTGTGAGTTTATTCAAATCAAGTCTTTTATATAAAGAGAAGGGCATAACACTAACACCAGCTCCTAAATCACATAAAGCAGTTTTGACATAGTTTGTTTTGATGGAGCAAGGTATAGTGGGGATTCCTGAATCTCCAAGTTTTTTTGGTACTCCATCTTTAAAAGTATAATTAGCAAGCCTGTGGAGATTTCAGCTTCTGGTATTTTTCTTTTGTTTGCGATGATGTCTTTCATGTACTTTGCAGAAGGAGGCATTTTCAAGATATCAGTCAAGCTTGTACGCAAAAGGACTGGCCTAATCATTTCAGCAAAGCGTTCGAATTCTTCATCATCTTTCTTTTTAGTTGACTTGGGTGGAAAGGGCATAGGTTTTTGAACCCATGGTTCTCTTTCCTTGCCATGTTTTCTAGCAACAAAGTCCCTTTTATCATATCTTTTATTTTTTGGTTGTGGGTTATCAATATCAACTGCTGGCTCTATCTCAACATCATTGTCCGGGTCTTTATTATTTGTTTGAGTGTCTTCATGAACCTCATCATTATCTTTTTCATTATCAGAAGGTGAGTGTTCACTACCAGATTGAGTCTCAACATCAGAGATACAAACTTCCTTATCATTATTAGGAGGTTTTTCTACTTTAGGTTCACTAGGGGCATGCAAAGTCATATCGTTTTTCTTCTTCCTTTTCTTTTTAGAAGGACTAGGCGCATCAGTGTTAACTCTTTGAGAGTCTTGTTCAATTCTTTTTGGGTGTCTCTCAGGATAAAGTGGTTCCTGAGTCATTCTACCTCCTCTAGTCATTACTCTAACAACATGATCATTGATATTATTATTCATTTCATCAAGAAATTCTCTTTGAGATTTAGCAACATGTTATAATTGAGTTTGAACCATAGAAGCATGTTTTCCCACACCTCTAACATCATTTGAGATTCTAAATAACAAGTCACTCAAGCGAGCAGTCATATTAGAATTGTATTTCAATTGTTTCATAACATTTGCATTGAAGTGATCTTGCTTTCGAATGTAATTTTCAAACTCATAAAGGCATTGGCTAGGATGCATATTATAAGGATTGTCATTCTCGTTGAACTTCATTAAATAATTTACCTCTGCCACCTTAGGTGGTGGTGGTGTATCAAGGCCATGTATTTCTTCAATAGGAGGTAAAATTTGGGCATCTTCAGCTTTAATACCTTTTTCCTTCATAGATTTCTTTGCCTCTTGCATATCTTCAAGACTGACGTATAAGTTACCCCTCTTCTTCGGAGTAGGTTTAAGCGGTGGTTCGGGAAGAGTCAAATCATCATAATTTTTCAATATGTTTTTCAATAATTTTTCAGCCTGTCCAATAGTTCCTTCCCTAAAAACACAACCATCATAACTATCTAGGAAATCCCTAGAAGTATCGGTTAGTCCATTATAGAAGATATAAAGTATTTATTTTTCTTAAGAGGATGATCAGGCAAAGCATTAAGAAATTGGAGAAGCCTCCCCCAATCTTGTGGGAGACTCTCTTCTTCAATTTGCACAAAGTTAAATATTTCCTTTAAGGTAGCTTATTTCTTATGAGCAGGAAAATATTTTTCAGAGAAGTAATAAATGATATCCTCGGGACTACGCACACAACCAGGAGGAAGAGTATTATACCAAGTCTTAGCATCACCCTTTAATGAGAACAAAAATAATTTGATAATATAATAATAACAAATCTTCTCATCATGAGAAAAAGGGTGGCTATGTCATTCAGCTTAGTAAGATGTGCCACAACAATTTCAGTTTCATAACAATGGAAAGGATCAGATTCAACCAAAGTAATTAACTCTGGGTTGACAGAGAATTCATAATCCTTCTCATGAACAAAGATAGGTGAAGTAGCAACCTTAGGATCACATTTCATTTTAGCATTCAAAGTTTTTTCTTTATACTTGCATAATAATTTCTTCAGATCATCTCTATCCTTACAAGCAAGAATGTCTCTAGTTGTCTCCTCATCCATAACATATCCTTCCAGTATCTTAGACAACTCATATCTAGGAGGACTAGTTATAATAGGTGTTTCAAGATTTTCAGTTTCACGTTCTTCATCACTTTCAACAATTTCAAAAGCTTTAGTTCTAGTGAGTTGTTCATCAAGAAATTCACCTAGTGGCACATTATCATCAAGCAAGGTACTAACATCATCATGAGTAACATTCATAGAAGAAGTATAATCATCAATAACTTGCGACATATCAGAATTGATAACATGTGGTGGCGTTGCAAGTCTACACTACAAAAAAAATACACTTCCGTGATGATACGTGTTTGTCACAGTTGGTCACGTCTTCTGTCATGCATGTACATCCATGACGATTTTATGACAGATTCAAGATAGTCATACATGTGCCATCGTAGAAGTGTTCCATGACATTACCAAAATTATCATCACGGAAGTGTCCATTTCCATGACGATAAATCATGCGTCACTGAAGTGCTTTCGTCAAGGGTGACCGACACGTGGCATCCACCGCAACGGGTCGCCGTTAAGCTATCGGGTTCCGGTTTGGATCCGATAACCCGTTAACAGCCCACACCTATGGGGATTTTCCACGTGTAAAATTCTCAATGGCCAGAGGAACCATGTGTCGGCTCACCGTTGGACAGATGTCATCCACTCATTGGACCGAACGCGCCTATGATTCGTTGACACGTTGCACGGCCCAATAGAAGCCCATTCCAGTGAAAAGGCCGGCCCATTTGACTTGGTCAAAAGGTAGCGGGCCAGCCCACGAAAAGTCTGTTAACGGCCTGTTCAAATATAGCCCATTTACAGTCTGCTAACTCATGACCTACCGGAATTTGGCAAAGTAGCGTCATCTAGGCCTTCCAATATGACTCCAACCCGTTGTAACTTCTAGCCCATGTATGGCCCATGACGTCTTTCGGCCCATAGGAGGCCCTTTGTAACTCTAGGCCCATTAAAGGCTCGATATGAAACTGGCCCATAATGAATAGTGTATCGCTTTATACCCATTAACGACACATTATTCCGTCAGCCGTTTCGAGCCCGTGTTAACTTTCGGCCTTCTAAGGGCCCATTTATTCTTGGGCTCATTTCCAGAATTCGATTATTTACGGTCCGTTACTAGCCTGTTCCACTTGTGGGACAAATTCAGCCTGTGGATTGATGACCCACAAGTATAGGGGATCTATTGTAGTCCTTTCTATAAGTAAGAGTGTCGAACCCAACGTGGAGCAGAAGGAAATGATAAGCAGTTTTCAGCATGGTATTCTCTGCAAGCACTGAAATTATAGGTAACAGATAGTTTTGTGATAAGATAATTGCTAACGAGCAACAAGTAACAAAAGTAAATAAAGTGCAGCAAGGTGGCCCAACCCCTTTTGTAGCAAAGGACAAGCATGGAGAAATTCTTATATAGAGAAAAGCGCTTCGGAGGACACATGGGAATATCGTCAAGCTAATTTTCATCACGTTCATATGATTCGCGTTCGGTACTTTGATAATTTGGTATGTGGGTGGACCAGTGCTTGGGTACTATCCTTACTTGGACAAGCATCCCACTTATGATTAACCTCTATTGCAAGCATCCGCAACTACAACAAAAATATTAAGGTAAACCTAACTGTCGGTGTCAAAACCGGCGGATCTCGGGTATGGGGTCCCGAACTGTGCGTCTAAGGCGGATGGTAACAGGAGGCAGGGGACATGATGTTTTACCCAGGTTCAGGCCCTCTTGATGGAGGTAAAACCCTACGTCCTGCTTTATTAATATTGATGATATGGGTAGTACAAGAGTAGATCTACCACGAGATCAGAGAGGCTAAACCCTAGAAGCGAGCCTATGGTATGATTGTTGTTCTTCCTATGGACTAAAACCCTCCAGTTTATATAGACACCGGAGAGGGCTAGGGTTACACAGGGTCGGTTACAATGGTAGGAGATCTACATATCCGTATCGCCAAGCTTGCCTTCCATGCCAAGGAAAGTCCCTTCCAGACACGAGACGAAGTCTTCAATCTTGTATCTTCATAGTCCAGGAGTCCGGCCGAAGGAATAGTCCGGCTATCCGGACACCCCCTAATCCAGGACTCCCTCAATGGCCCCTGAACCAGGCTTCAATGACGACGAGTCCGGCGCGCAGATTGTCTTCGGCATTGCAAGGCAGGTTCCTCCTCCAAGTACTTCATAGAAGATTTTGAACACAAAGGTAGTGTCCGGCTCTGCAAAATATGTTTCCACATATTGCCATAGAGAGAATAATATTTACACAAATCGAATCTGCTAATGTATTCCGTAGCGTGACATCACACCACGGCCAAGTCTTTATTCGAATCGTTTTACTGTCCCACCTCAGCACGTTTAGCGAGGCGGTTTCCTTGGCACGTCTTGTCAAAGCAGAGATCGTGTCCCCTTATTCCAGGATTCTCATCAATACGGCGTGGGAAACCCAACCGCGCCATTGATTACGGCACTGGGGAGATAAGCGAGTTTTACCAGGCTAGTGGGGGACGCATAGTCACGTCCGCCCATATAAGGGGATAAGGATCCACCTTTTCATCCACGCCTTCTTCCTCCTTTGCCTATCCATTTCCGCGCACTCGAGCTCCAGCGCCCAAGTCCACACACCCCACCTCAACCTTCTCCAGCCATGTCCGGAGCGGGAGGCAAGTGGATGGTCTCCTCCGTCACGGAGGGACACATCAAAAAACTGAGGAAGGTCGGATACTTGTCTAACGACATTGCATACCGGCTTCCCAAAGAGGGGCAGCTCATCCCCACCCCTAGGCCCCATGAGAGGGTGGTGTTCCTCCCCCATTTCCTCCGCGGACTTGGCTTCCCTCTCCACCCATTTGTCCGAGGGCTCATGTTCTACTATGGCCTGGATTTTCACGATCTGGCCCCAAACTTTGTCCTCAACATCTCGGTGTTTATCATCGTGTGCGAGGCTTTCTTCTGCATCCGCCCCCATTTCGGCCTATGGCTCAAGACTTTCAATGTCAAGCCGAAGGTGGTGCGCGGCACCCAGGCGGAGTGCGGAGGCGCCATGGTGGGCAAGATGCCCAACATCCTATGGCTCGAGGGCTCCTTTGTGGAGTCCCTAAAGGGGTGGCAATCAGGGTGGTTTTACATCACCGAGCCGCGTGACCCTGAATGGGTCGCAGCCCCCAAGTTCCGATCCGGACCCCTACGCGGCTCACCTCCTGGAAAGAGACAGGCCTGTCGTGGGGTAAAAAAGGAGAGCTGACCGGACTCCAAACATGCGTCCAAACCCTAGTGGACAAGAAGCTCAAACTTGTCAACGTAGTCCAGGTTATGCTCATCCGCCGGATCATCCCGTGTCAACAACGGGCTTTCAACCTGTGGGAGTTCGACCCGGCGCGGCACCGAACTTTGAGCAGGCTCTTCGACATGATGTACGAAGATGCCTGGAAGGTGCTTTTCAAGGGCGCCGAGGCCCCCGCATCCGCTACCGAGGATCGCGGATTCAGCACGCAGCGTCACGCTCGTGCGGTAAGCTGTTTTTACCTTTTACAGGGTATTAGTTTTTCATAGTTTGACTCCATGCGGGATCTAAGCTCCCTTACCTTTGACAGGATTGGCAGGAGACGTCCGGACAGATCAACTGTCCGGCTCCTTTGCCCGAAGGCCCAGCGGACACTCGCTTGGCGAAGCTGCTGGTTCCGGCACCCTATGTGGTGCCGGAGAAGAAGGCCAAGAAGAAGGCCACGGGGACTCGAAAGAGTGCCCGGCGCCAGGAGGTGTCGGATTCATCATCCGACGACTCCAAGACGCACTCCTCCCATGAAGACGAGGAGGAGGAAGAAGAGACATCTCCCCCTCCAGCGGGAGGAGGGAAGAAAAGGAAGGCCGCCCCAACTAGGGAGGCCGAAGGGTCCAAGAAGGGGAAGACCCTTCCTCCGGACTACTCCACCAACGCTGTCGGGGAGGCTGATTCCACCAACACCTATGGGGACAGGGCCCCTTTCGGTTCGGTGGGGGGCGGAGGTCGCACAAAGAGCGGATCGAGGTAGTACACGCGAGCGGTTTTTACCCAGCTTCGGGCTGCACGGATGCGTAAAACCCTACTGCTGCTTGTTTGTGTGTATTGAATTCTTGCTCAGGAGCGATGGACGCTGCCAGACTGAGCGTGAGAGTGTTCCTGGTGCTTCCGGATGAGCCGAGCCGGCCGAACCTCTGGACCCCTTTCTACGTTGCGCTTGGGCCTCCTTTTATACTTTCAAGGGGTCACCGACAGGTGGCAACGTAGACAAGAAGGGTAAAAATGGAAAAGGATGCGGTAGGTGCAGCTACCGCTACTGTGGATACAGTGCACCCTACCTAACTCTGACGGTAGGGGACAAGGGCATTAAATGCCTGTCTGAGTTGCCTAAACAGTGCAAAAAGTGACTGTTAGGAGCGCCACCGTTTGCCACGATGGCCTTCTCTTCATCTTCGCTTGCCACCTCGCACCCCTAGCTGCACAGCCTCCTGCCACGTGTGCTTGGGAGAGTCCTAGAGCGACACGCTAGCAGGTGTGCTGGAGCGCGGGCACGAAGTGGGGGTTTCCCGCGGCAAGCTCCTTGCCGCGGTCGTCGTCTTGTCGTGTTTGGGAGCTTGTCTCTCACCGGGCCTTGCCGGGACGTAGGGCGCGTCGCGGCAAGCTTTCTTGGTATGCCTTGAGTGGCCTTCCCGGCAAGCTCCTCTTGCCGGGGCCTGGGTTGGCCTTCCCGGCAAGCTCCTCTTGTCGGGGCCTTGGTTTGGGTACTTTGTTCTTGAATGGTCTTTGAGGGAACCACGGAGGGTCTTGGCGGTCACCCGGCAAGCCTTGCCGCGGGATGCTGCGACTGCCCGTGCACAAGTTCGGGGTACTAGGGTACCCCTACTCTAGTACACCGACAGGAGCCCCCGGGCCTGGGCCATACACGGTGCCGAGCGCTGTTGGGCCAGGCCCAAAACAGTGCACGGGCACGCTTGGCCTAGGTCACGCCGCATATCTCTCCGCTCCCACCGCGCACGCCCAGAACAGCACGCGTCAAATGCGGCGTCGTGGGTGACGCGGGCGGCGTGCACAGGGCTAAGCCCCTCGAGCATGCGTCAGGCCACGGTGATGGGGACGGTTCACGCCCTCCTCCCTAGACGGAGGTAGGCGTGGGGGCGTGGTGCATTTACTGGACGGGGCCGGTGCGCGGTTTTCGGGACGCCCACTCCCCGTGATCACGGGGCTGAGCGAGGCCGCCTCACCCGTCGCCTTGGTTCTGCATCTTCACCACGCGGCTCCCATGCGCTTGGGGTCGCGGACGGTGGGAGTGGGAAACTGGGCCGTCGCGAGCAGAGGCAGCGGGTTGGCCTCGACTCCCTGCTCTTCCCGTGCCTTGATTCGCTGAGCGGGGCGGCCGAGCCCCCACCTCGCTCCTTTATAAAGAGCGGGAGGGGAGCGCAGAAACCCGCACTCTCTCATCTCGTCCTTTCTTCAGCTTCTGCTCCCCTTTTTCTCATTCGCCATGGAGAAAGGGAAACCAGGCCCTTCATCGGTGGCGGCGAGGGTCGTCGCCAGACAGCGCATCTCTCCATCTTCCGCACCCGTGGTGGCAGAGCCAACCATGAGGAGAAGAGGGAGGGGGCGAGGTCGCGGACGAGGTCGAGGGCGAGGTCGAGGCGCTCGCGGAAGAGGCGGACGGGGCGGCGCGTCAACTTCACCTCCGCCGGCGGCTCCTCCCCCCACGGCGGTCCATATAGGGGACGACCCTTGCGAGTTCTTCGTCAGGCTGCGCCGGGCGCCTCGTCGTCGCCCCCGGCTTCCAGCTCCGTTTGCGCGCGCGATGGAGTTGGACCCGCCCGAGACACTGAGACTGCACATGAGGGGCTGTGGGATCAGCGGCACGCGAGTCCGCGTTGTATTCCCAACCCCTAATGTGATGTATCTTGATCGAGGGTGGAAGACGTTCGCCCGCATCCATAGCTTGATGGAGGGGTTTACCCTCCATTTTAAGTTGATGGAGGGCGTTCTCCTCTCCGTCAAGGTCTTCGGGTGCTTCGGCACTCGGGCGAAGTGTTGCGTGGACAGCTCCTCTGACGGCGAAGGCTCCTCCTCGAGCGAGAGTGACGAGGAGGAGAGCGACCGCGACGACGAGGGTAGAGGGCGGCGGGGTGGCGGGTCCGACTAGGCGTCGGGCGCCACTTCGTGCGGCACCGGCGGCCCCATCATCCGTGTCGCCGGCTCCTTGAACTCCCCGGGGTCGTCTCCTTGGGCGGCTGGCGTAGGGAGGCTGCGGAAGGGGAAGAGGGCTGGCGACAAGGCCGTCAGGTCAGAGTACGAGGGCATGGTGCCCTCGACAGCGTGCTGACGTCCTGCCGCCCCGTCTTCAAGCCCCGCTTCCGGCGCCGCCATCGCCGTCCAGCCTTCGGACGGCCCCCGGGATGTTCTCTTGGCATCTTCTGGCACCCGTAGCTCACCTAGGCGCTCCTTTTGCCCTTTTCGCCTCCTTGACCTGCCTCCTGAAGAGAGGGACAGGAAAGGGATTACGGGCATCTTATCTTTTTAATTTGTAAGCCCTCGGGCCTTAGCTGTATCTAGAACTTGTAATCCTCTCTTTCATGTTTTTCATCCTCTATGGACTGTACCTGAGTGGGATGTTTTTTAATGAAAAGGGGATGCTTGCCGGGTTATTTGTCTCGTGAGTTGAACCCACGCCAAGGAGCAAATCCTTGGTGTCCTTCGGACAGACATTTCATCTCCCGGCAACAAGCCCTGCCGCCTTCCCACGTCGCTCGACCTTTCTCACGCCTTTGACGGAGGCGGGAACGAGGTGGGTGCGGTCTCCCTCGTTTCATCCCTTTGCTGCCGCGACTACGACCAAACTTGGCCCCGGGAACGAGCCCCAGGGCCTAGAGTTGAGGGAGCACGGCAGTTTCCGGGAAGAAACGCGGTTTCGCATTCCCCAGTCCATAAGAGGATGCATGATGAGGGATGAAAGACTTATCTGATATTGCAGCCCCCAGCAACTCTGGTTTGCCGTGGACGATTCTTGGCACTCGCAGCCCCCAGCGATTCTGGCTTGCCGGGCCCCAGGTGCCGTCCGTTTTCTTCTTCTCTTGTCGTTGCCAGTCATGTCATAAGAACACTTTATTAGAGGCGCGACGAGTTATTTTTGTAATATAACTCTATCTTATGCAAAAAATTGTTGTGTTACTTCCTTTACTCGACTCTTGGCTTTGTATGGTTCTGCCCTACACTTTCTAGGGAAACTTGCCAGCGCAGGTACCCTTGCCGCGAGCGTCGAGTGCGGAACTTCAGCAGCCTTCTGGCGGGGTCGCTACCGACAAGCAACCTTGTCGCAACTAGTTGCAGCTCACTTAAGTTGTTGAGCGGACTCGAAACAAAGTAAGGGCGCTAGCGGCTCACTTAAGTTGCTGAGCGGACTCGAAGCAAAGTAAGGGCGCTAGCAGCTCACTTAAGTTGTTGAGCGGACTCGAAACAAAGTAAAGGCGCAACTAGCTATGAGTTGGTTCCTCCGCGCACAGGTTTTCCATACAAAGCACGGTCGTTCAAGGAAAATAACTCAAAAACTTAAAAAATTGATTGCTCAAGTTTTAGCAACTTAGCCTTTTTGTCGTCTGCTTCCCGGCAAGGAGAAACTTTCTTGAACGGCCTGGTCCACACCATTATCTTCTCCTCCCCCCCGGTAAACCTTGTGGGCGAGGGAACCTTCCTTCTTTTGAGAAAGAAGCAGAGAAATAAAGTAATTATATGGAGCCTTGGGCTCGCTATTGCTTACCGGGGTCTAGTGCTTTACAAAGTGTCAGATAACATATGCGAAAAAGGATTATAGCATAAAAAACTGACAAGATGTGCGGGCCACATGAGCTTTACTGGTGCACGGGGTCTATGCCCGGCTTTGTACAAAGGATTACATGCAACAGCGGCAAGACTTGTACAAAAGGTGGTTGCCGGAAAAGCTTCCGGCAACCGCGCCTTACGGGTAAAACTTACGAAGATGTTCAATGTTCCAGGAGTTGCTCACCGGAGTGCCATCTTTGGTCTCAAGGCGGACAGCGCCGGGCCTAGTGACTCGTTTCACCCGATAAGGGCCTTCCCACTTCGGCGTCAACTTGTTGGAATTCTTGGCGGACTGAACGCGCCGAAGAACAAGGTCGCCTTCCTCGAAGCTCCTGGCTTTAACTTTGCGGCTATGGTAGTGATGCAAAGCTTGCTGGTAGCGAGCGGCTCGCACAGCAGCCTGGAGACGGTCTTCCTCAAGGAGCAGCGCGTCATCTTGTCGCAGCTGCTCTTGCTCGAGCTCATCATAAGCGAGCACTCGAGGTGACCCGTAAACGAGTTCCGTGGGGAGAACTGCCTCTGCTCCATAGAATAGAGCAAAGGGTGTCTGGCCAGTGGCTCGATTTGGCGTCGTCCTGATCGACCAAAGAACCACCGGCAGCTCCTCGATCCAGTTTCTTCCGCACTTGTGCAGCCTGTCGAAAGTTCTGGTCTTGAGGCCTCGCAGCACTTCAGCATTTGCCCTCTCCGCTTGACCGTTGCTTCTCGGGTGAGCAACAAAAGCGAAGCAGACCTTGGCGCCAAGATCTTGGACATACTGCATCAAGGTGCGGCTCGTAAATTGCGTGCCGTTGTCGGTGATGATCCTGTTAGGAACCCCGAAATGGCAAACAATCGACCTGAAGAACTTGACTGCTGACTGTGCTGTCACCTTCCTCACTGGTTCCACTTCCGGCCACTTTGTGAACTTGTCGATTGCAACGTACAAGAACTCAAAGCCCCCGACAGCTCGGGGGAAGGGGCCGAGGATGTCGAGCCCCCAGACCGAAAATGGCCAGGATAAAGGGATCGTCTGGAGAGCTTGAGCTGGTTGGTGTATCTGCTTGGAATGGAACTGGCACGCTTCACACTTGGTTACTTGTGCAGTTGCATCCTGGAGGGCTGTCGGCCAGAAGAAACCTTGCCGGAATGCTTTGCCGGCAAGTGCTCTTGCGCCAATGTGGTGACCACATATGCCTCCATGTATCTCTGCCAACAGCTGTTGTCCATCTTCCCGGCGAATGCACTTCAATTTCACACAGTTGAGTCTTATTTTGTATAGTGTGTTGTCGACAAACTTGTACATACTTGACTGCCGGGCTACTCTTTCCGCTTCTTCTTGCTCTTCGGGAAGCTCTCCTGTCTGAAGGAAATGGACAATCTGCTGCGCCCATGCTGGAGCTTGTGGCTCGACAACAAGGACTAAAGGCGTATCTGTTGCTGTGGGAACATCCGCTTCTACGGCAAGAACCTGCGGTTCGGCCGGAGCGTGATATTCCCCGGCAAGCTTGCCGGAGCAAAACTTGTCGGGAGCGTTTGCTTCAACGGAACAAACCAAGAGGTTCGCCGGAGCAGACTGCTCCTCAGCACTCTTGGCATCGATCTTGGGGACCTTCTTGGCGGCAGCTTCGGGAAGCTCTGCCAGAAAGTAGTCACCAGAAAATAACTTCCTCTTCTTATTCTGTCCAGTTGATGGTGTCACGGATGGTTGAGTCAGCTTGAGCACAAAGATCCCTGGTTCCACAGGTAACTTTAGTGCAGCGCACTTTGACAGGCCATCAGCAATGTCGTTCTGAGCTCGTGGAACATGTTCCATTTGCAGGCCGTCAAAGTGTTCTTCCAGCTTTCTCACTTCATCAACATAAGCTTCCATCAATGGACTCTGGTAGTTCTTGTTCACTTGGCGGACGACAAGCTGCGAGTCACCCCTTACAATGAGTTTCTTGATCCCAAGGTCGGCTGCGATTCTGAGGCCGGCAAGCAAACCCTCATACTCTGCAGTATTGTTCGTTGCTTGCTCCTTGGGAAAGTGCATCTGGACTACGTACTTGAGGTGCTCTCCGGTGGGTGCGATAAGCAGCACGCCAGCACCGGCGCCTTGCAGCGAGAAGGCACCATCAAAGTACATCAGCCACTCTTTGCTTGTCTCCTTGACGGGGATGCTTGTCTCTGGAATTTCTTCATCTGGAGTTGGCGTCCACTCTGCTATGAACTCTGCCAATGCCCTGCTTTGGATCGTTGCAGTGCTCTCAAACTTGAGGCCAAAGCTTGACAGTTCCAATGCCCACTCGACAATCCTGCCTGTTGCTTTTGGATTCTGCAGTATCCTCTTCAGCGGAAAGCGAGTGACAACTGTTATTTCATGTGCCTGGAAGTAATGGCGCAGCTTTCTCGAGGCCATGAGAAGGCCGAAAAGCAATTTTTGCGCACCAGAGTACCTCGACCTAGCTCCCTGGAGAAGTGAGCTGACAAAGTAAACTGGGCGCTGCACCATCTTCTTCTGCACCTCCTTGCACGTCTGCGCAGATTCAACTTTGTTGGGACCAGAGCTTGTCGGAGAAGCCCCCTGCTTGTCGCTGGATTAACTTGTCGCGGTCGCTGGCTCGTCATCCGCCTCCCTCTCCGCTACTAACGCAGCACTAACCACTTGATTGGTTGCCGCTAGGTACAGCAGCAACTTCTCTTGTGGCTTAGGTGCGACAAGTATTGGAGTGGAGGACAGGTACCTCTTCAAGTCCTGCAGCGCGGCCTCCGCTTCCGGAGTCCATTTCATTGGACCTGCCTTTTTCAATATTTTGAAAAATGGCAGGGCGCGCTCAGCAGACTTAGAGATAAATCTGCTGAGAGCAGCCACGCAACCGGCAAGCCTTCGCACATCCTTGACGCGCTTCGGTGCTTCAATCTGCTCGATGGCCTTGATCTTGTCGGGGTTGGCTTCAATTCCCCACTGAGACACAAAGAACCCGAGAAGCTTGTCGGAAGGGACTCCAAACACGCACTTCTCGGGGTTGAGCTTGAGGTTGATCTTGCGCAGATTTGCAAAAGTTTCTTCTAAATCTTGGATCAGGGTAGCCTTGTCCTTGCTCTTGACCACTATATCATCCATGTAGGCTTCCACATTTCTGTGTATCTGTGTCTCAAAAGCGACATGGACTACCCTTGCAAATGTTGAACCAGCATTCTTCAACCCAAAGGGCATTCGTATAAAACAGTATGTGCCGCAAGGGGTGATAAATGCGGTTTTTTCCTCATCTTCTTCTGCCATGAAGATTTGATGATATCCTGAGTATGCATCAAGAAATGAAAAGCAAGTCACATCCAGCTGTGGAGTCAACAATCTGGTCAATGCGCGGCAAGGGAAATGGATCTTTGGGACAAGCTTTATTGACATCAGTGAAGTCTATACAAAGCCTCCATTTCCCGTTCGCCTTGCGCACGACTACAGGATTGGCCAACCACGTGGGATGGAGCACTCCTCTGACAAGGCCTGCTGCTTCCAATTTCCTGATCTCTTCTGCAATGAACTCTTGGCGCTCCACCGCTTGCTTCCTGACTCTCTGCTTGACGGGCCGTGCATGAGGACAAACGGCAAGGTGGTGCTCGATTACTTTCCTGGGAACACCGGGGATATCAGACGGTTGCCATGCAAACACGTCGACATTCGCCCGCAGGAAAGCAACGAGCACGCTTTCCTATTTGGGGTCAAGCGTGGCACTGATGGTGAAGGTACCACCAGTGCCGTCCTTCTTGGCGGGCACCTTCTTGGTCTCGGGTGGAGCTGCCATCGTCTTCTTGCACTTGCCGGTGGATCTCAATGGTGCGTCCTCGACGGTAGCGCAGCACTCCAAAGAGGTGCGCTTGCCGGAGTGGGCATCAGAGCTCTTGCCGGACTTTGTCTTCTTCTTCCCCCCGGGAGCTTCAGCGGCAAGTATGTAGTGATCAGCTGCGGCTGCTGCTTCCCGGTAGATTTTGTCGGCGCAGATAAGGGCATTCTTCTTGTCGCCGGGGCAGAGATGACACTTATCGGACCTGGCATCTTGAGCATGTTGTATGCATAGTGAGAGGCTGCCATAAACTTGGCGAGCGCTGGACGGCCAAGGATCCCATTGTAGGGTAATGGAAAATCGGCAACGTCAAATGTGACCCTCTCAGTTCTGAAGTTCATCTCGCTGCCAAATGTGACCGGCAGCATGATCTTTCCCTTCGGCTTGCTTCTTCCCGGGCTGATTCCTTGGAATGTGCCAGTCTCCTCGAGCTCGCTGTCAGGGATCTGGAGTTTCTGAAGGACCATGGAGGAGATCAGATTCAAGCCGGCCCCGCCGTCAACTAGCATCTTCGTGACCTTGAGGTTGTGGATAGTTGGTGAAACCAACATCGGCAAGCACCCGACCGCAGTTACGCGATCAGGGTGATCCTCAATGTCGAAGATGATAGGCGTGTTGGACCATTTCAGAGGCTTGCGTGACTCTAAGGATGGCTCTGCTGCATTCACTTCCCGCATCCACCGCTTGAGTTGGCGGTGCGAAGTATGCAGAGAAGCACCACCGTCAACGCACAGGACCTCTATGGCTTTCTGAAATTCCTGCTCGTCGGCCTCGTCATCATCCATGTCTTCATCATCGTCGTCATCTTCATCCTTGTCGCGGCCGCGGGGAGGTCTATCTCCTTGCCGCTGCTTGGCCTTGCCGCGACGTCCACCCCGGCCGGGGTGTTTCTTGCCGGATCCACCAGTTCCTTCTTGGGCCTTCTCCTTGTCGCGCCGCTCGTACTCAGCTTTCTGTAGCTCAATAGCTATTCGACTTTCTTGCAATTCTGGAGATCGTGGCCCTTGGTGCGGTGAATCTTACAATACTGCTTGCCGGAGCTGACCTGCTTGTCGGCGGCCGCCACAGGCTGGGCCTCCTTGTCGGAGCCACCAGCTTTAGCTTCCTTGGCGCCACCTCCGTTGCCGGACTGCTCGACAGCTAGCACTTCCTTGCCCTTCCTCCTTCTGTTGTTCCGCCGCCGGCCTTTCTTTGCCGGGGCGGTATCCTCATTGTCAGATCCTCCTGCTCCTACATCCTCTCCGGGGAGCCTCCTCCCCTCTTCAGTGCGTGCACACTTGTCGGCCAGGGCGTAAAGCTCGCTGACGTCTCTGATCTTACACATCGCCATCTCCTCCCTCATCCTTCGGTTTCGCACGTTCTGATGGAACGCGCTGATGATCGCGGCGGGGTGGACGTCTGGGATGTTGTGTTGTACACGGCTGAATCTCTGAATGTACTTGCGCAGTGGCTCTCCTTCCTTCTGGGCGAGCAGATGAAGATCGCTTTCTTGGCCATGTGGCTTGTGGCTGCCTGTAAAGGCGCCGACAAACTGATGGCACAGATCAGCCCAGGAGGATATGGAGTTGTCCGGCAAGTGCATGAGCCAGGATCTGACATTGGGCTTGAGTACCAGCGGGAAGTAGTTGGCAAGGATCTTGTCGTCCCATCCCCCGGCAGCCTGCACCGCGATGGTGTAGATACTGACAAACTCCGACAGATGCGTCTTGCCGTCGTACTTCTCTGGTACGTCTGGTTTGAAATTCTTTGTGCTGGGCCACTGGACTTGCCGCAGCTCACGGGTGAATGCAGGACAACCTACCGCGTACGGCAGATCTCCTGGTTCCCCTGGCGCATGCATGTCAACAGAGGGCCCAGCGCGCTTGTCGGATTGACGTCGCGCTTCTCTTCGGCGCTCGATGCGGGTTCGAGCGTCTTCTTGTTGTCGTTCATGAAGAACTTGGTGCTGGTCGCGACGAGCTCGTGGGTCCGACGACGCGGTGGAGCCGCTGTCGGGGTGGACCCGGCGAGTCGGCGACTTTGGGCTTTGTAGTGGAGAGTGCATGGAAGTCACACCTCCCCCGGTCTTGTTGCCATCGGCTCGCGTCCGGCTGTCCTGCCTTGGCAGCGAGGTGCTTGGTTGCCGCGCAGTGTCGCCGTTGTCGAAGCCGATGAGGCTCTGGATAGTGGCCCTCCATTCGTCGGTCTTGTCCGCCGTCGGAGGGTAATCCAGGAGTAGCTGGGCCCGCGCCAAGGCTTCCGCCGGCGTGGTGGGCGGCAGAGGTGAACGGTGCGAGGAGCGGGACATGCTCGGACTCCTAACCAAGTTAGAAGGAGCAGTGTCCCGTCCAGGCGACCGCACCTCACTGGGGCCAGCATGCTGGCGTGCATGCTGGTCTTGAACGCCACGCGAACCACCAGCTTGATCTTGGGCCAGTGGACGTATGGTGCTGCGAACGCTATGACGCTGCTGGTCCCGCCCTTCCTGAGATGGGCGCGGTGGGCGTATGGACGCCGAGGTCTGCGCGGCCTTGTCCTTGGACTTGGCAGCGCTATGGGCACCCTCGTCGATGTCCATTCTTCCGCCGGCGTCCACTCCACCGTCCGCCTGCTCCGGAGGTGGTGGAAGCGACGCAGACGGGGCTGTTGCCCCCGAAGCCTTCTTCTTCGGTGGCATGTCGGTGAAGACAATGAAGATTTAGCTCGCGTGCACGCCGGATCGGGTTCGCACGATCTCGACGCCCCCTACCTGGCACGCCAGAGATGTCGGGGAGGCTGATTCCACCAACACCTATGGGGACAGGGCCCCTTTTGGTTTGGTGGGGGGCGGAGGTCGCACAAAGAGCGGATCGAGGCAGTACACGCGAGCGGTTTTTACCCAGCTTCGGGCCGCACGGATGCGTAAAACCCTACTGCTGCTTGTTTGTGTGTATTGAATTCTTGCTCAGGAGCGATGGACGCTGCCAGACTGAGCGTGAGAGTGTTCCTGGTGCTTCCGGATGAGCCGAGCTGGCCGAACCTCCGGACCCCTTTCTACGTTGCGCTTGGGCCTCCTTTTATACTTTGAAGGGGTCACCGACAGGTGGCAACATAGACAAAAAGGGTAAAAATGGAAAAGGATGTTGTAGGTGCTGCTACCGCTACTGTGGATACAGTGCACCCTACCTAACTCTAACGGCAGGGGACAAGGGCATTAAATGCCTATCTGAGTTGCCTAAACAGTGCAAAAAGTGACTGTTAGGAGCGCCACCGTTTGCCACGATGGCCTTCTCTTCATCTCCGCTTGGCACCTCGCACCCCTAGCTGCACAGCCTCCTGCCACGTGTGCTTGGGAGAGTCCTAGAGCGACACGTTAGCAGGTGTGCTGGAGCGCGGGCACGAAGTGGGGGTTTCCCGCGGCAAGCTCCTTGCCGCGGTCGTCGTCTTGTCGTGTTTGGGAGCTTGTCGCTCACCGGGCCTTGCCGGGACGCAGGGCGCGTCGCGGCAAGCTTTCTTGGTATGCCTTGAGTGGCCTTCCTGGCAAGCTCCTCTTGCCGGGGCCTTGTATCTTCCCGGCAAGCTCCTCTTGCCGGGGCCTGGGTTGGCCTTCCCGGCAAGCTCCTCTTGTCGGGGCCTTGGTTTGGGTACTTTGTTCTTGAATGGTCTTTGAGGGAACCACGGAGGGTCTTGGTGGTCACCCGGCAAGCCTTGCCGCGCGATGCTGCGACTGCCCGTGCACAAGTTCGGGGTACTAGGGTACCCCTACTCTAGTACACCGACAAACGCCGACGACAGCGAAGAGGAGTGGCCGCACAGGGCCAAGCCCCTGGCGAGATCGTAAGTATTCGGACACCAGAGCAATTCATAGTGTTCCTTTCTTGCACAGATCCTCCTTACGCCGAATATGACTATGTAGTCTGCCCAAAGACCGGATCGACGTGTCGTCGAGCGGTTCCCTGGATTCATCGGATGTGAATTCGCTTCCGATGGCTACCTCCCCCCACCCTACGGACGACGCCGAGGTGCTGTCCCAACAGGTTCCAAGCCAGGAGGAGGTGGTCCTGGAGGCGCCGCAAGGCGACCTCCCGGACTCCAGGCGCAAAGGGGATAAAACCCCCAAGGGCTCCAAGTCCGGCCTTGAGCTGGACACCGTGCCGGAACCTTCAACGGTTCCGGACTCTGGTAGGCAGCCTCCTTCCAAGAGGAGAAATCCTACCGAGTCGGTGACCTCCGTCCAACCGGAGGCACCGGACAATTTGCTGGAGGTGCTTAACGGCGCCTCCATCGACGAGGAGCACCGCACTGTTATGAGTGCGGTGATCCAGAAGGTTCAGTCCGCCAAGAGCGGACTGACTGAAGCCTGTGCCAGCCTTCTAACAGGCTTTGAGGTAAGTAAAGAATATGTAAAAATATTACCGCATAGACAGTAGCCCATGATGCTCTGTTCGGCGTTCGGAAAGAAAAGCCGAATAGAGGATCTAATAACATTCGCATGAGTCTAACATAATCAAGTCAATATGCGTATGCAGGCTTCGCTGCTAGGCTCTGCCGCACTGACTGCGGAGGTGGATATGCTGAAGCAAAACCTCGCATGGTCCGAGAACGAGCTTGGCCATGCCAAGAGGCAACTCGAGGAGAAGGAAGGTAAGTAATACCTTGCGCAAGTATATAGAGAAGATGTGGTTGCAAAAAATGACAGGATCAACGTGCTATTAAGGGGCCACGATCGAGGTGGCAACCATTAAGAAAGCGCTGTCCGAGGCCGAAAACAGAGCAGCCGCGGAGCGCACAGAGAGAGGGAAGCAGGAGGCGCGGGTGGAGGAGGTGCAGAAAGAGCTCCAGGCTCTCGTGAAAAAACACGAGAGTTTGGAGCTTGACTCAAAGACGCAAGCGTCCGAGCTTGCGGCAGCCCTCGAAAGCACGAAGTCTGCCAAGGCCGAAGCCCAGAAAGCACTCCAAGAAATTGAAGCGATGAAGAAGATAGCGGCGGGTAAGGCATTCATTATGCAAAGAAAGCATGTGAAAGTGAATTACTTGTTACTTACCTGCGTCCGGAGCTCTCCAGGAGCATTCGCAGATTTGCCCTGCAGTGTGTCTGATGCCGCCGCCTACTACCGATCCGAGGAGGGGAGCTCGACGGAGAAGGTGTTCTAGTCTCAGTATGCTGAGGCCGGACACCTGGTGCCTTTGAGCGACCAGCTGAAGAAAATGGTCGAGCTCCACAAGGTGGCCGAACAGGCCATAAAGGGCCTCATAGTTCGGCTTTGGCCTGGAGAGGCTCTGCCTGGGAGCTACTTCGGGCTGGTGAGGCAGCTGGTGGATGCCTATCCACGGCTTGAAGTAATCAAGCGCTCCATCTGCATCGAAGGTGCCCGTAGGGCGCTTGCCTGTGCTAAAGTGCACTGGGGCAAGATGGATGCGGAGAAGCTGGTGAAGGACGGGCCGCCGCCGGGCAAGGAGCATCGCGTCCCGGAAGCGTATTATGAGGGCGTCCTGAAGGGTGCTCGCCTTATAGTGGATGAATGCTCCAAAGATGTAATTTTTGAGTAAACTCGCATTTGTGATCCTGTACGCTGAAAACTTGTTCATATGCGCTAAGCAACGCTTTTGAATTTCAAATATTACCTTCTGTGCGACCGTTTATCAAATTTGAGAGATGGAGAGTCGTCTGCTTCTGCCCCCATGCCACGAGTGCTGGGGTGTTCGGGATAAACATGAGCGCTCTTTTTCCCATTCTTGGGTCCTTTGAGGGAGGCGCTCAACGCAATGAACAAGGCAATCGGACTATAATGCTTGAACACTCTCACTTAGCCATAGAATTCTATAATTTTAAATTTCGGTGAAGCCCCTAGTGTTCGGAAGACCGAGTTCAGGGCGCTATCCACGCCTAGGCCGGACAAAGCTGACTCCTCGCTCTAAGCGGCATAAGTCTTTAGGGACTCGAAAACCTCTCGAACAGCAACCAGCTCTCGCCTCATCATGACGGTCAGTTTTAGCTTTCTCTACTGAGGTGCTTAGCCCAGCTCAACCGGGGCACAGTCGCAGTAGTTCTCCTAGTGCTACCTTAGCCGATATAATGGAACGTAAGGTACCAAAACATAGGAGCCGGGCAAACCCAACTATTGACCCAAGACATGATTCGGAGCCGATGCATATAATGCTATAAGTTCGGGGTGCCGCACTTGTGAAAGTGTTCGGACTTCTCACACCATATTGTGGGGTACTTAAGCCCCTGGCGTATTGGCCATACCAAAGTGTACGGGTGCAACATGTCATTAATGAACATATATTCGTAAGAAAGAGTAATGCAATAATTAGACGGAAGCTATGCATTGTTTATTTAAAAAAGCTGCGATCAAAGTAGAACGATACAAATAGTGCAATAAGCAAAAGATGGGACTATTTAACATGTCCTTTCCAGGGGCGAGCTGCGGAATGTTATGTGAAATAGGTATACTGCTTGTTATAGAGACCACCTTAGAGTTCCATAGTGCGGCGTAGCTTTCTGCTTCCCTAGTTGTATCATTTGTGCGGCAATTGTATTGCCGAACAAGCCTTCCGAAGAATGGAGTCCTGAAAATAAGAGAAAATTAAGAAATCGGCAGCCCCTAGTGCGGTTTAGGCCACGTTTCGGGCGTGCCGTGATGGTGCCCCTCCCCCTGTGCCCATGGTATTTCCAGAGCGTAGTTATGTACGCGCAACACTGGTTCCGCAAGTTCACGAGGGCTGGGGTTGGGGCCGCATTGCTACGCTTGCTCGGAACGTGCCAGGCGGTCTTGTTGTAGGTTACTCCGGGCGCGCTTGACGGTGTCCAGACGTTTAATGGCCGGACTGGAGAATTGCCTTGAGAGGCTGCTTTGTACTTCCGCTGCGATAGCCGCCGTATGCTCCTCCGTTCGGGGAGAGCGTTCGGTGTTTCCATTGACCGTGATGACTCCTCGAGGGCCTGGCATCTTGAGCTTGAGGTATGCATAGTGTGGCACCGCATTGAACTTGGCAAATGCGGTTCGCCCGAGCAGTGCGTGATAGCCACCGCGGAACGGGACTATGTCGAAGATTAACTCCTTGCTTCGAAAATTATCCGGAGATCCGAAGACCACCAAGTGTAACTGAGCCTGTACAGTTGGCCTCTACACCTAGTATGACGCCTTTAAAGGTCGTTTTAGTGGGTTTAATCCTCGAGGGATCGATGCCCATTTTCCACACTGTATCCTGGTAAAGCAGGTTCAGGCTGCTGCCGCCGTCCATAAGGACTATAGTGAGGTGAAATCCGTCAATAATTGGGTCTAGAACCAATGCGGTGAATCCGCCATGACAGATGCTAGTGGGGTGGTCCCTTCGATCAAAAGTGATCGGGCAGGAATACCATGGGTTGAACTTTGGGGCAACTCGCGTATACGTCCCTTAGCGCACGCTTCCGCTCCCTCTTGCGGACGTGGGTTGCGTATATCATGTTCACCGTCCGCACTTGTGGGGGAAAACCTTTCTATCCACTGTTGTTCGGTGGGCGGGGCTCCTCCTCGTCATCGCTATGCAGCCCCTTGTCTCTGCTTTTGGCATTTAACTTGCCTGCCTGCTTGAACACCCAACAATCCATGTTGGTGTGATTGGCTGGTTTTTCGGGGGTGCCATGTATCTGGCATGAGCGGTCGAGTATTCGGTCCAAACTGGACGGGCCCGGAGTATTTCTTTTGAATGGCTTTTTCCGCTGATCGGATTTAGAGCCTCTGAATCAGGCATTAACTGCCGTATCCTCACCATTGTCGCCGTTAATGCGGCACTTTTGCTTGTTGCGACGCGACCTGCCACTGCTGTCCTTGGTATCTGAATTACCAGGGCTCTTGGTCATGTTATTGCTGCGAGCTAGCCAGTTGTCTTCTCCCGTGCAAAAGTGGGTCATAAGTGTCGTGGGAGCTGCCATAGATTTCGGCTTTTCCTGTCCTAGGTGCCGTGCAAGCCACTCATCGCGGATGTTATGCTTGAAGGCTGCTTGGGCCTCTGCGTCCAAACAGTCGACGATTTGATTTTTCTTGGTTAGGAACCGTGTCCAGAATTGTCTGGACGATTCCTATGGCTGCTGAATTATGTGGCTAAGGTCATCGGCGTCTGGTGATCGCACATAAGTGCCCTGGAAATTGTCGAGGAATGCGGTTTCCAGGTCCTCCCAACAACCAATTGATTCTGCTGGCAAGCTATTAAGCCAATGCCGAGCTAGTCCTTTAAGCTTGAGTGGGAGGTATTTGATGGCATGTAGGTCATCACCGCGGGCCATGTGGATATGAAGGAGATAGTCCTCGATCCATACCGCAGGATCTGTTGTGCCATCGTATGATTCGATGTTCACGGGTTTGAAACCCTCGGGGATTTGATGATCCATTACTTCATCTGTGAAGCATAGTGGGTGTGCGGCGCCTCTGTATTGGGCTATATCACGACGCAGCTCAAACGAGCTTTGTCTATTGTGTTCGGCCCGGCCGAATTTACTGTATCCGGAGTGACGATTACTGTCTCGTGCCGTGGGGCGCCCACGCGATCCATAGATCGATCTTGTTTGCCTTGCCTTGTCCTCCAATTTATCTCGCATGTCTGGCGCATTTTCCCGTGCCTTGGTATTTTTTGAGCGGCGCCGGGGTGTGGCTTGAGTGGAGGGCCAAGAGGCCTCTCTGTCGCGGCCACGGGGTGGCCGGTCGGCCGCATCATGCGCTGGTGATGTAGGTTTAGGTGCTTCCTCCTCTAATCGGGGTAGCAACTTGCGCTTTGGGTAGCTCTTGGAGGGGCGTTCGAGTTCATACTCTTCGGCCGCAAGGACTTTAGTCCATCTGTCGGCTAGCAAATATTGATCAGCTCTAAGCTGTTGCTGTTTTTTCTTGAGGCTGCTCGCCGTGGCCATAAGCCTGCGTTTGAAACGCTCTTGTTCGACGGGATCCTCCGGCATGACAAATTCGTCATCGTCGAGGCTTGCCTCGTCTTCGGAGGGAGGCATATAATTATCGTCCTCGACCTCTCTATCTGCCGCTCTCTCATGAGGGCTGGCTTCTCCATCCTCCTGTGCTGAATCTTGCTGGAGGTGGTTGTCTTCGGCACCATCCGGGGTGTTATTATCTCCCGTGCCGGAATCACCGTTTTTGCTTTGGCGGGATTTAGAGCGGCACCACTGACGCCGGCGCTTAGGCTGCTTCTTGGAGGGGTCATCCTCCGCTGTTCCCTCGCCATTGCCTTCTTTTGGGGTGTCCACCATGTATATATCATACGACGAGGTGGCTTTCTAGTGCCCTATAGGCGCTGGTTCCTGATCGTCTCCTGCATCGGCATCCATACCGTCGATGTCTTCGGAGTCGAAGCCGAGCATGTCGGTTAAATCATCGATAGTGGCTACGAAGTGGGTGGTGGGTGGGCTTTGAATTTCTTCATCATCCGCATCCCAACCTTGCTGACCATAGTCCGGCCAGGGCTCTCCTGATAAAGAGAGAGAGACTTTAGTGAATTCAGAATATCGCCGAAGGGCGAGTGCTAAAGATGTCCGCGGCGGTGAACTCCATGATCGGCGCCCAATCGGGTTCGATCGGTAGGGGCGCGGAGGGCTCAGAGTCTGGAGAGGAGTCCGGATCCTTGGAGTCACGGGCTTCGTAGAGAATAGGGCTGGTGTTCGACTCGATCGCCGTAGATTGCAGCCCCCGAGGCGGTGTCCAACCACCCATCCTTGATTGGCACAGTTGGCTCCGAATTAAGGGTCGGAACTGATGCGGGTGCGACCTCCAGGGCACTGTTCGGCGGCAGAGCTAGGTCATGCCCATCGTGACAGTGCGGCGCGCTCGGCTGCGGCTCGAATCCGTCGAAGATCAAGTCTCCGCGGAGGTCGGCCATGTAGCTCAAACTTCCAAATCTGACCTGATGGCCAGGGGCGTAGCTTTCAATCTGCTCCAGATGGCCAAGCAAATTGGCCCGCAGTGCAAAGCCGCCAAATACGAAGATCTGTCCGGGGAGAAAGGTCTCACCCTGGAACGCATCACTGTTAATGATCGGAGAAGCCATTGGGCCTAAAAGTGACGACACAGAGGAACTCTCAATGAAAGCACCAATGCCGGTGTCAAAACCGGTGGATCTCGGGTAGGGGTCCCGAACTGTGCGTCTAAGGAGCATGGTAACAGGAGGCAGGGGACACGATGTTTTACCCAGGTTCGGGCCCTCTTGATGGAGGTAAAACCCTACGTCCTGCTCGATTAATATTGATGATATGGGTAGTACAAGAGTAGATCTACCATGAGATCGAACAGGCTAAACCCTAGAAGCTAGCCTATGGTATGATTGTTGTTCGTCCTATGGACTAAAACCCTCTGGTTTATATAGACACCGGAGAGGGCTAGGGTTACACAAAGTCGGTTACAATGGTAGGAGATCGACATATCCGTACCGCCAAGCTTGCCTTCCACGCCAAGGAAAGTCCCTTCCGGACACGAGACGAAGTCTTCAATCTTGTATCTTCATAGTCCAGGAGTCTGGCCGAAGGTATAGTCCAGGACTCGCTCACTAACCATAGCAGGAAACATATGGATCCAAATCAGCCCCTTACGAAGCAACACATAAACTAGGGTTTAAGCTTATGTCACTCTAGCAACCCATCATCTACTTATTACTTCCGAATGCCTTCCTTTAGGCCCAAATAATGGTGAAGTGTCATCTAGTTGACATTCAGATAACACCACTAGAGGAGAGACAACATACATCTCATCAAAATATCGAACGAATACCAAATTCACATGACTACTAATAGCAAGACTTCTCCCATGTCCTCAGGAACAAACATAACTACTCACAAAGCATATTCATGTTCATAATCAGAGGGGTATTAATACGCATGTAGGATCTGAACATATGATGTTCAACCAAATAAACCAACTAGCATCAACTACAAGGAGTAATTAACACTACTAGCAGCCCACGGGTACCAATCCCGGACTTAGAGACAAGAATTGGATACAAGAGATGAACTAGGGTTTGACAGGAGATGGTGCTGGTGAAGATGTTGATGGAGATTGACCCCCTCCAGATGAGAGGATCGTTGGTGATGACGATGGTGATGATTTCCCCCTCCCGGAGGGAAATTTCCTCGGCAGAACAGCTCCGCTGGAGCCCTAGATTGGTTCCGCCAAGGTTCCGCTTCGTGGCGGCAAAGTCTCATCCCAAAAGCTTGCTTATGATTTTTTCCTCATCGAAAGATTCCATATAGCAGAAGATGGGCATCGGAGGGCCCCTAGGGGGCCCACGAGGCAGGGGGCACGCCCAGCAGGGTAGGGCGCACCCCCACCCTCGTGGGCAGGGTGTGGCCCCCCTCTGGAACTTCTTGCACTCAGTATCTTTTTATATTCTGAAAATGACTTCCATGAAGTTTTAGTACTTTTGGAGCTGTGCAGAATAGGCCTCTAATATTTGCTCCTTTTCCAGCCCAGAATCCCAGCTGCCGACATTCTCCCTCTTTATGTAAACCTTGTAAAATAAGAGAGAATAGGCATAAGTATTTTGATATAATGTGTAATAACGGCGCATAATGCAATAAATATCGATATAAAAGCATGATGCAAAATGGACGTATCAACTCCCCCAACCTTAGACCTCGCTTGTCCTCAAGCGAAATCCGAAATCGAAAAATATGTCCACATGTTTAGAGATAGAGGTGTTGATAAAAATAAAATACGGAAATGAGGGCATCATGATCATTCTTAGAACAACAACTTATATAATTCTTGTCATATCATCTCTTATGCTAGAGTAACAATTAAATCACAATTTCAAGTATGAATCATAAAATTCATTGAAAACTAACAAACTATAATCTCAGTCATTGGAGCAATTGCAATTTATCATAACATAGGAAAGAGTCAATATAAGAGCTTTTCAGCAAGTCCACATACTCAACTATCTTATAGTCTTTCACAATTGCTAACACTCACACAATACTTATGGGTATGGAGTTTTAATTGGACACAGAGAAAGATAGGGGCTTATAGTTTTGTCTGCCAACGTTTACCTCAAGGGTAATGTCAACAGTAATAGCTCATGAAAACTCACATCCAATTAGCCATATATACCAGGATCTTTCCAACATGTTGTGCTTGCCAAAAGATAAAATTTAAAATGGAAGGGTGAAGATCACCACGACTCTTATGCAAGGTAGGAGATAAAAATAAAAGATAGGCCCTTCGGAGAGGGAAGCAGAGGTTGTCATGCGCTTTTATGGTTGGATGCACAAAATCTTAATGCGAAAGAACGTCACTTTATATTGCCACTTGTGATATGGACCTTTATTATGCACTCTGTCGCTTTTATTTCTTCCATATCACACGATCGTATAAAGCTTATTTTCTCCCACACTAATAAGTCATACATATTTAGAGAGCAATTTTTATTGCTTGCACCGATGACAACTTACTTGGAGGATCTTACTAAATCCATAGGTAGGTATGGTGGACTCTCATGGCAAAACTAGTTTAAGGGTGTTTGGAAGCACAAGTACTATCTCTATTGGGTGCAAAGAATTTGGCTAGCATGAGGGGGAAAGGCAAGCTCAATCATGTTGGATGATCCATGACAATATAATTTATCTTAGATGTAAGAAAACATAACCCATTACGTTGTCTTCCTTGTCCAACATCAACTCTTTAGCATGTCATATTTTAATGAGTGCTCACAATCATAAAAGATGTCTAAGATTGTGTATTTATATGTGAAGACCTCTCTTTCTTTATTACTTCTTATCAATTGCAACGATGACCAAAACTATGTTTGTCAACTCTCAACAACTTTTAATCATCATACTCTTTATATGTGAGCTCATTACTCTCCATAAGATCCATATGATCTCTTTTATTTCTTTTTATTCTTTCTCTTTTATTTTATTCACTCAAGATCATGGCAAAATAATCAAGCCCTTGACTCAACACTGATCTTTATTATATATAGCTCACGGACTCGATTACATAGAAGGATCATAAAGAAAAACTCACAACTAGATCATACTAAGAACTTTTATTCTACTAGATCAAAATATTATCAAAAGGATCGAACTAAGAAAAGCGGTAAAGATAAAAGTGATGGTGATACGATACCGGGGCACTCCCCCAAGCTTGGCAGCTGCCAAGGGGAGTGCCCATACCAAATACTCAGTTCTTCTTTGTTGGTGGAGAGGGTGGAGTTGTTGATGATGTAGGCTTGTCGTCCCTCTTCCAAGGCATAGGCTCGCCATCATAGAAGGATGAACGAGTCTTCGGGATCCTCAAATCTGCAGCCAAACTCATCCTCTTGAATCTATATTCATACTCACAGTTTTGGTTCTGCAGGTCATAGATTTGGGCTTGCAGGTGCTCGATCTTCTCATGAAGCTTGAAGATGGTCTCCCCAATGTTCTTGGCATCTAGCTTGTGGTCATTGGCGAACTCTGCGATCATCATATGGTTGGTGTCGAGTCCGCGTTCCACCATCTCCTGGCACTTGAAAACTTGTTGTTCCATTGCCTCGAGCCTTATCTCCAAGATTCCAGTCCTCGTTGGTCCCTCAACATCGCGGATGTGCAGCACCCCCTCATGCATCTCAATGGTTTGAGGGTGTTGGAGCACTTTCGTGAGGTAGGGGCTGATGACCTTCTCAAAAAAATTGTCCTTGGGGGCACTTGAAGACGACATGACAACCTAGATTTGTCAGAAAAACAGCTCGAAACAAATATGAGAGATATTTGCGTGATACGGGAGTCAAAACCTCCGGGAGATTATATAATGAGTTTTTACCGACCAAAATACGTATCATGCAAGAAAACGGAGTCCGGAGAGCACATGAGGTGCCCACGAGGTAGGGGGCATGCCCAAGGGGGTAGGGCGCGCCCTCCACCCTCGTGGAGCCCTCGTCTCCTTCCCGGACTGCTTCTTATTTTTCTATTTTTCTAAATATTCCAAAACGGAGAAAAATTGCCATTAGAACTGTTTTGGAGTCGGTTTACTTACCGTACCACATACCTCTTCCTTTTCGGAGTCTGAAACATTCTGGAAAGTGTCCCTTATGTATTCCTCCGGGGTTACGGTTTCAATAACATTGGTTTCAACATTTATAGGATTACCTGAGATATAATGTTTGATTCTTTGACCGTTCACCACCTTCGGATTTGTGCCTTCGAAGTTGTTGATTTTTATGGAGCCAGAATGATAGACCTCCTCGATAACGTAAGGACCTTCCCATTTAGAGAGAAGCTTTCCTGCAAAAAATCTTAAACGAGAGTTGTATAGAAATACATAATCACCTACATTAAACTCACACTTTTGTATTCTTTTGTCATGCCATCTTTTAACTTTTTCTTTAAATAATTTGGCATTCTCGTAGGCTTGGGTTCTCCATTCATCGAGTGAGCTAATGTCAAATAACCTCTTCTCACCAGCAAGTTTGAAATCATAATTGAGCTCTTTAATAGCCCAATAAGCCTTACGTTCTAGTTCAAGAGGTAAGTGACATGCTTTTCCATAGACCATTTTATACGGAGACATACCCATAGGATTTTTATATGCAGTTCTATAGGCCCATAATGCATCATCAAGTTTCTTGGACCAATTCTTTCTAGATCTATTAACAGTCTTTTGCAAAATTAATTTGAGCTCTCTATTACTCAATTCTACTTGACCATTGGAATGTGGGTGATAAGGAGATGCAATTCTATGATTAACATCATATTTAGCAAGCATTTTACGGAAATCACCATGAATAAAATGTGAACCTCCATAGGTCATTAAATATCTAGGGACTCCAAACCTTGGAAAAATAACTTCTTTAAGCATCTTAATAGAGGTGTTATGATCAGCACTACTAGTTGGAATAGCTTCAACCCACTTAGTAACGTAATCAACAGCAAGTAAAATATGTGTGTATCCATCGGAGGCAGGAAAAGGTCCCATATAATCAAAGCCCCAAACATCAAATGGTTTAATAACAAGTGAATAATTCATAGGCATTTCTTGACGTCTACTAATATTACCAATTCTTTGACATTCATCACAAGATACAACAAACTTACAGGCATCCTTGAAGAGAGTAGGCCAATAAAAACCGGATTGCAATACCTTATGTGCAGTTCTATCTCCAGTGTGGTGTCCTCCATAATCTTTGGAGTGACACTTGCATAGGATCCGTTCATGTTCATGCTCAGGTACACAACATCTACTAACACCATCTACTCCTTCTTTATGAAGATGTGGGTCATCCCAAAAGTAATGTCTCAAATCATAGAAAAACTTTTTCTTTTGCTGGTATGTGAAACTAGGTGGTATAAATTTAGCAACAATATAATTAGCATAATCAGCATACCATGGAGCAGTGACATTTAATTGTTCATGAGGAAAGCTATCATCAATAGGTAGTGGGTCATCAAGAACATTCTCTAGCCTAGACAAGTTGTCTGCAATGGGTTTCTCAGCTCCCTTTCTATCAATAATATGCAAATCAAATTCTTGTAGCAAGAGAACCCATCTAATAAGTCTAGGTTTATCATCTTTCTTTTCCATAAGATATTTAGTAGCAGCATGATCCGTGTGAATAGTTACTTTAGAATCAACAATATAAGGTCTGAACTTATCACAAGCAAATACAACTGCTAAGAATTCTTTTTCAGTAGTAGCATAATTTCTCTGAGCATTGTCTAGAGTTTTACTAGCATATTGAATACAATTTAATTTCTTATCAACTCTTTGCCCTAGAACAACACCTACAACATAATCACTACAATCACACATAATTTCAAAGGGTAAATTCCAATCAGGTGGCTGAACAATAGGTGCAGAGATCAATGCATTCTTAAGTATTTCAAATGCTTCTATGCAATCATCATAAAAAACATATGGTATATCTTTTTGTAATAAATTAGTCAGAGGCCGAGAAATTTTTGAGAAGTCCTTAATGAACCTCCTATAAAAACTGGCGTGACCAAGGAAACTTCTTATACCTTTGATATCCTTGGGACATGGCATCTTTTCAATAGCATCAACCTTAGCTTTATCAACTTAAATACCTCTTTCAAAAACTTTATGCCCCAAGACAATACCTTCATTAACCATAAAGCGACACTTCTCCCAATTCAAGACAAGGTTAGTTTCTTCACATCTCTGCAAAACTCGATCAAGGTTGCTTAAGCAATCATCAAAAGAGGATCCATAGGCAGAGAAATCGTCCATGAAAACCTCACAAATCTTTTCACAAAAGTCAGATAATATAGCCATCATGCATCTTTGGAAGGTAGTAGGTGCATTACATAAACCAAAAGGCATACGTCTATAAGCAAAAGTACCGAACGAGCAAGTAAAAGTGGTCTTAGATTGATCATCAGCTGACACAGGTATTTGAGAGAAACCAGAATAACCATCTAGAAAGCAAAAATGTGTATGTTTGGATAATCTTTCTAGCATTTGATCAATAAAAGGTAAGGGGTAATGATCTTTTTTAGTAGCCTTATTAAATTTGTGGAAATCAACTACCATCCTATAACCTGTAATAATTATTTGCGGAATCAATTCATCTTTATCATTAGGAACGACAGTAATACAATGGACAGGACTTACCAACTGACTATCAGCAACGGGATAAATTATACCTGCCTCAAGGAGCTTTAGTATTTCCTTTCTTACCACTTCTTTCATCTTAGGATTCAGCCGTCGTTGGTGATCACGAACTGGTTTGGCATCTTTCTCCAAATTTACTTTGTGTTGACATAGTGTGGGACTAATGCCCTTAAGATCATCGAGAGTATATCCAATAGCAGCACGGTGCTTCTTCAGAGTTTTCAATAATCTCTCTTCTTCATGCTTTGAAAGCTTAGCACTAATAATAACAGGATATATCTTTTTCTCATCAAGATAAGCATATTTAAGAGTATCAGGTAACGGTTTGAGCTCAAACACGAGATCACCCTTGGGTGGAGGAGGAACCCCTAGGATTTCAATAGGCAAATTATGTTTCAGGATGGGTTCATGTTTAAAGAATACTTCATCTATTTCCCTTCTTTCATTCATAAACATATCATTTTTATTGTCTAGCAAGTACTGTTCTAAAGGATCACTAGGAGGCACGGCAATAGAAGCAAGACCAATAATTTCATCTTTACTAGGCAATTCCTCTTCACGGTGTTGTCTATGAAATTTAGAGAAATTAAATTCATGAGACATATCACCTAAACCAATTGTAACAACATCCTTTTCGCAATCTATCTTAGCATTAACAGTGTTTAAGAAGGGTCTACCAAATATAATGGGACAAAAGCTATCTTGTGGGGAGCCAAGAACAAGAAAATCAGCAGGATATTTAGTTTTCCCACACAAGACTTCAACATCTCTAACAATCCCAATTGGTGAAATAGTATCTCTATTGGCAAGTTTAATTATGACATCAATATCTTCTAACTCAGCAGGTGCAATATCATGCATAATTTCGTTGTACAAGTCAATAGGTATTGCACTAGCACTGGCGCCCATATCACATAAGCCATGATAACAATGATCTCCTATTTTAACAGAAATAACAGGTATGCCTACCACGGGTCTATGTTTATCTTTAGCACAAGGTTTAGCAATTCTAGCAGTTTCATCACAGAAATAAATAACATGCCCATCAATATTATCAGACAAGAGATCTTTAACAATAGCAATATTAGGTTCAACTTTAACTTGTTCAGGAGGTGTATAAGTTCTAATATAGATTTTACAAACCACAATTGAAGCTTTAGCATGATCTTTTATCCTAACAGGAAAAGGTGGTTTATCAACATAAGCAGTAGGAACAATATGATCATTATAAGTGACAGTATTTTCTTCGACTTTAATAGGTGCAGCTACTTTTACTTCTATGGGAGGATGATATTTAAACCACTTCTCCCTAGGGATATCAACATGAGTAGCAAAAGATTCACAGAAAGAAGCTACTATTTCAGAGTCAAGTCCATATTTAGTGCTAAATTTATGGAAAACATCGGTATCCATAAAAGATTTAACACAATCAAACTTAGGTATCATACCTGACTTCTCACCTTCGTCAAGGTCCCAATCTTCAGAGTTGCGTTTAATTCTTTCCAATAAATGCCATTTCAATTCAATAGTCTTCATCATAAAAGAGCCAGCACAAGATGTATCGAGCATGGTGCGATTGTTATCAGAAAGCCGGGCATATAAATTTTGAATAATTATTTCTCTTGGAAGCTCATGATTGGGGCATGAATATAACATTGATTTAAGCCTCCCCCAAGCTTGAGCGATGCTTTCTCCTTCGCGAGGCCAAAAATTATATATATAATTACGATCAAGATGAACATGATACATAGGATAAAATTTCTGATGAAATTCCAATTTCAATCGTTTGTAGTTCTATGATCCCATATCATCACATAGCCTATACCATGTCAATGCATCTCCCTTCAAAGATAAAGGGAATACCTTCTTCTTAATAACATCATCGGGCACACCTACAAGCTTAAATAATCCACAAACTTCATCCACATATATTAGGTGCTCATCAGGATGCATTGTTCCGTCTACTGCAAAAGGATTAGCTAGCAGTTTTTCTATCATACCCGAAGGAATCTCAAAGTAGACATTTTCATTTTCAGTAGGTTCAATAGGTTGAGGATCAACTCTTTGCTCTACTGGTCGGGGTGAAGATACCCCGAACAAGCCCCTCAGAGGATTACTTTCCATAGTAACAAGTGACAGTAAATTTCAGCACACTATATAAATTTTTCCTTACCAAATTCCACCTACCAAAGGCGCTTCACTCCCCGGCAACGGTGCCAGAAAAGAGTCTTGATGACCCAAAAGTATAGGGGATCTATCGTATTCCTTTAGATAAGTAAGAGTGTTGAACCCAACGAGGAGTAGAAGGAAATGATAAGTGGTTTTCAGCAAGGTATTCTCTGCAAGCACTGAAATTATAGGTAACAAATAGTTTTGTGATAAGATAATTGGTAACGAGCAAGAAGTAACAAAAGTAAATAAAGTGCAGCAAGGTGGCCCAATCCCTTTTGTAGCAAAGGACAAGCCTGGACAAATTCTTATATAGAGAAAAGCACTCCTGAGGATACAAGGGAATATCGTCAAGCTAATTTTCATAACGTTCATATGATTCGCGTTCGGTACTTTGATAATTTGGTATCTAGGTGGACCGGTGCTTGGGTATTGTCCTTACTTGGACAAGCATCCCACTTATGATTAACCTCTATTGCAAGCTTCCGCAACTACAACAAAAGTATTGAGGTAAACCTAACCATAGCATGAAACATATGGATCCAAATCAGCCCCTTACGAAGCAACGCATAAACTTGGGTTTAAGCTTCTATCACTCTAGCAACCCATCATCTACTTATTACTTCCCAATGCCTTCCTCTATGCCCAACTAATGGTGAAGTGTCATGTAGTCGACGTTCACATAAGACCACTAGAGGAGAGACAACATACATCTCATCAAAATATCAAACGAATACCAAATTCACATGACTACTAATAGAAAGACTTCTCCCATGTCCTCAGGAACAAACATAAGTACTCACAAATCATATTAATGTTCATAATCAGAGGGGTATTAATATGCATATAGGATCTGAACATATGATATTCCACCAAATAAACCGACTAGCATCAACTACAAGGAGTAATTAACACTACTAGCAACCCACAGGTACCAATCTCGGACATAGAGACAAGAATTGGATACAAGAGATGAACTAGGGTTTGAGAGGAGATGGTGTTGGTGAAGATGTTGATGGAGATTGACCCCCTCCCGATGAGAGGATCATTGGTGATGACGATGGCGATGATTTCCCCCTCCCGGAGGGAAGTTTCCCCAGCAGAACGGCTCCGTCGGAGCCCTAGATTGGTTGTGCCAAGGTTCCGCTTCGTGGCGGCGGAGTCTCATCCCGAAAGCTTGCTTATGATTGTTTCCTCATCGAAAGACTACATATAGCAGAAGATGGGCATAAGAGGGCCACCAGTGGACCCACGAGGCAGGGGGCGCACCCAGGGGGTAAGGCGCCCCCACCCTCATGGGCAGGGTGTGGCCCCCCTGTAGAACTTCTTGTGCTCATTATTTTTTATATATTCTGAAAATGACTTCAGTGAAGTTTCAGGACTTTTGAACTGTGCAGAATAGGTCTCTAATATTTTCTCCTTTTCCAGCCCAGAATCCTAGCTGCCGGCATTCTCTCTCTTTATGTAAACCTTGTAAAATAAGAGAGAATAGGCATAAGTATTGTGACATAATGTGTAATAACATCCCATAATGCAATAAATATCGAGATAAAAGCATGATGCAAAATGGACGTATCATTGATATAGTCGGACTGTTTGTGGGTCGTTAACCCATTGGGTTGTTTTCATAGCATCATCAAATACGTCCTATTAATGGCCCATTATGGTCAGGCCATAAAACAGACGATTTCCACTCTAGCCCATTTACGGTCTATTATTGGTCCACGAATAGTACTTCCCATGTTTGGCGAAACGATTATACGGCCCGTAGAAGGCCCATGGATTGTACAGCCCGTGGAGGGCCATGGTCACTACAACAGGTAGTAGGACCATGGTCACAGCAGTCCGTGTGTTGCCATGGTTATTGTTGCCTAGTTATAAAAATAGGTTATTGTGGCCACTAGAAAAACATGGAAAAAGAACTAAAGTGACTACAAGTAAACAACTAAACAAGACAATAAGAAAATAAATAAGCAAGCAACTAATGCTAGGCTATTATGGCTATTATACATATTACATCCACTGGACATCAAAGTTTGCCACCAGTGCAAATATAGGGAACAAAGTAGCATATTACATACACTAGCCGTCTAAATTGGCCACCAATGCAAATAAACGTGGCAACAAAACAAGTCCATAATTGAAACAACTTCAGAAGAGCTCAAGAAATGTTATCCTGGGTATCCACCATGCTGGCAATAAGCTTAGCAATCTTATTACCTTTGTCCTGTTTGGCACTAAAATCCTCCAATGCTTATTGTTGCACCAGTAAGTATGCACGTAAATGCTCCAGGGACTTCCGTAGTCCTTCTGCTTCTTGTCGTAGCACAACTGATCGATGTCTTTCAGCTTGTAGTTTAGACTCAAGAAACCGTACTGATTCAGACAGTGAGTTTGAATAGCTTGTGCAAGCGGTAGTGGCCAGTAACTCGAACACTAAACCAAGACAAGACTTTGGGGTCGTCTCACTATCTTCAAGATAGTTTTCCTTAGTTGTTTTATCAGCTTTGTTGGAGACCAACAAGGATGTCTCACTATCCTGAACCTTATCTGCATTACTTTCTAAAAGAAGAAACAAGCAGACAGATATCAGGTTTAGCATGTACTAGTATATGAAAATCATTTCGGTGAACCAATTCATTAGTAAGGTGGACATGATTAAACTACCAAGTCTTCTATTGCCAAGTAGTACATAATAAAAGCATCAAACAAACATATATCTATGTCCTATCATCACTGCATTGTCTTGCCAAATCAAAATAGAGACATAGTTCAAATCATATCAGTTCAAGACAAAGCAGCATCGAAAGAATACAAAGCGTGGGAAAACTACACGACACAACAAGATTTCAGATGGGTACCATGGGTCTACATGTTGTGATGCTAGTAATGTGCATGATATGAGAAGTCAACTGTATACACAATTTAAATTGAAATCAACAGAGCTATTTATAAGAGAAGACATGTTAAAGAAACATGCATAAACATACCTGTTGGACCATTGGAGTTTCGATTGGATCCATCAATATAAAAATAAGTTCGTATGAGGAAATACAGTGATACAAGAGTAAATCAGTATGCACTATAACAACGGAATTTTAAATGAGAAAAGTTGTTCTTCAGGTTTAAGCACTTGTTCTACATGAATAGAGTACAGTAAGATGCAAGAATATAGTACTTAAAAATAGAAAATGAGCTCATAGACCTTACCACATTCTTGGTTCGGGACCAGTACAGAACAAGTCATTCCCAATAATTGTCCAGTAAAGGTGTCTCAGGAGAACGTAATGGAATTTGATGAGTTTCTTTGCCAGTGAAGTACGTTTTCTTCAAGTAATTCTGATACTGCAACCAAGAATTCTTGAATATAGCAGAGGTATTAGCACAGGTTACCTCATCCTGATTTTCCAAATCGGTCCTTCTCTATAGAGAAAAATGGGAAAATTTATTGTATTATAAGCATCATGGAGGTATAATGTATGGGACAAAGCAAAGTAATTGCCATGAATAACATTACTTACACATAACTCCTGGACAAACACCTGCAACTAGAATTTTCCTTCATCCTCAATATAATATTTCCATGATAGGAAGATACGCACATAGGATTTAACAACATCAAATGCGATAGATGCTAAACTACGACTTGCTGGTTGTGCTTGCTCCACATGAATAGTTGTACTAACTGGTGGAGTTGGGGTTCGCCGTGGTAGTACTAGCGCTTTGGGCACTAGAGCTGCCTTACTAACTGCTCTTGTTTGGGAGCTCTGTGGTGGAGATGGTGATGTGTCAACAGGAATTGGGTTACTATCTGCTGGGGTTGGGGTTAGATTGGGTGAAGCGGGTTCTCTGTCCATCACAACAGAGGTACAATCTGCGAGAGTCTAGGATATGTGTGGTAGGGCTGGTTCCCATGCATGTACAACCAGAGTGCTATCGCCACCAAGAGGTAGCACTGTTTTATTTGAAGACCATGTTTTTACTCTACTAGATACTGCCATCACCCCCTCCAATTCAAATGGATGATAAACAGGAAACATGGTTGAATGTACAAACATTGTAGGAGAGACAGATGCAAAGATAGTATGGAAAAAAGAGGGCATGAAGTAGTTGACATGTATATCGTTTAACTAAAAAGGATAGCATGACATAATTTCACATATATGATGTCTATCTAAACTAGATAGCATATCATGACATAATTCAAAGATATGATGACTAACTAAATAGGATGGCATGAGATAATTATATGATGTCTTTAGTAAACAGGTTTGCATGACATAATTCACATACATGTTATCTAAGTAATCAGGATCGCATGATTTAATTCACATATGTGATTTATATGCTAAGTAGAGGGCATTCACATATATGATGTCTGAACTACAAACATGGTGTTGAATATTGTGTATATGACGTCTAAACTATGCAATGCAAGACACCATATGCACGATATAAGCAATATAACCATGCCAAGTTAGAGCATACACCTCGGTGGAGGAATAGGACTAGTCATCTGTCCCTCAATCCATCTCTGAGGAGCTATCGGGACCCAGCAAGAGATCTGCTTTGATAGGTAGCACTGTCTGCTGTGAAGACCTTGTTTTCACTCCAGATTTTTCCATTACCCACTCAAATGGTTGATTCACAGGAAGAGTAGTTTACTGTACAAACATTGCTGACAAATGGAAATGTAATGAAGAAAAGGATGGGCAAGATATCATTCAAATATATGATGCCTAGTTAGACAGGATGGCATTGCATATTTCACATATATTATGGCTACCTAAAAGAGATGAGACTGCATAATTCCCATATATGATATAGAAACTAAGCAGGTGGCATTACAGAACATACTTAAACTAAGAAAATGACATATATGATGTCGAAAGTAGGCACTACAAGAAAACATATGCATGATATGAGCAACATTATCATGCCAAGTTAGAGCAAACACCTTGGGGTAAATAGGAGTGGGCAGCTACGTCTGAATCCACCTCAGAACAAATATCTTCCTCTGTATTACAATTTAGAGAGGGGGGGGGGTTATCATTGAACCCGCCGTGGAGCGATGTCTGCATGACATTGTATTTCCGCGCAAAACTCTTCTATTTTTCTCTACATGTTTAGCATGACCGTGTACAATATCTGACATGTATACGAAAAACTTAAAGTGAGATTATGTAAGGAGAGCATGCAGAAATCTAGAGTGATGGTAACAACCAGTGGATGGATCCAAAAATAATGATAGCAGGCCGATGATAGTTTTAATTTAATAAAAATATATATGATGGTTTCTTTACTATTTGTTTCCCACCCAAGATGAACAACATAGGCATACGATAGGTGAACCAGATAATAGACAGAGATACTATTCATAGCTGCCTTGATATGTTCCTCACAAGTAATTTTAAAACTTAGGTTTGAACATTAATTTGTACCTGACTTGGAGTCTAAGAGGTGCATAGGACGATAAATTAGCAGGTAATATTAAGCAATGCAAACATAAACAGAAACAAAAGAGTGCGACCTGTCTTGTGGACCCGTGTACTCCTCAGGTTCATCTGCTGAGTCAATGATGGTGATGCATTTGCGGTGGGTGTCAGAGACGGGGAAGGAGATCTGAGGTGGCGAAAGACGGTCAGGAGTCCGGATGACTGGTTTGGTGGATGCTTCTATCGATGGAGTAACTCAAGTAGGGATGGACCTCGTGCTGGGGGAGGAACGCCGCCGTCAAGCCTCGCTCCGAGTGGCAAGGTACCAGCATGCGCTGCGGCGGTACCACTGCCGCAGCGTCCGCTCCAGGATGCTCGAGGTGGGAGATCTCATCCTACGGCGGGTGCTCTCTAGGGAAGGGCTGCATAAGCTCTCACCCATGTGGGAGGGCCCGTTTAGGGTCACCCGCGTCTCCAGGCCAAGCGTCGCGCGCCTGGAGATGCAGGACGGGATCCCCATCCAGAACGCCTGGAACATACAGCACCTCCGAAGGTTCTACCCATGAAGCAAGGCCCCATTCCTGTGAAGGTCTCCTCTCGTGACACTCTCACATAATAATGAGTGGGGCTGTACATGCCCTGGAGTCTGCAGAGTGCAGCCCTCCAGCCTCAGGAGCTCCCTCCCACGTCCTAGTGGCAACACTTAGCTCTGCGCTGGTGAGAGGACTATGGTAGGTGCCGGATGTAGCTGTTCATTTGCTTTCTGTACATGGTTTGCAACCTTTTAATGAATTTGGAGTTCGCATGCTTTCAGTTGCCTGACCGACTTCCCCCTCCGTTTTCTCTTTTGTGTTTTGGTCTTGGTTCTGGAGGAGCGGCAGTTGCCCGTCACTCCTTCTCACGCGTCTAGCGCGTTGGGGCTGGGCAGGTGTGTGCGTACGACGGGCTCGCCCTGCACAGCAAACACACTTCGCCGTAGCCCCGCTCCTTCAGAGCTCTGGCTTTTTCTATCCTCGAGAGACGCCCTCGAGCAAGCTCGTCATCTATGCATCCTATTGATGTCCATACCCCCTGGGTACTGCGATGTGGTGCACTGAGCCATGACAGACTCACGCCTGAGGGCTCGCACAAAGAAGAATAAGACACTCGACAGAGCTTTCTAACGACTCCGCAGCCTCGTGACACTCCCTGATGTCGGAGACTCCCGAGCCGGCAGCAAGAAGGGCCTCACTTGATAGTAGGACGCGTGCCCTCACGAGGAGGGTAACTACTGCAAGTGTATCAAGCTAAGTATCCCACTGTACCCATTTGGAGATTGAGCACCGCAACATAACATCAAAGCAATAAACATAACATAGCAGCATAAAATACCATAGTTCATTATGTGCCCCCATAGGGCCCCATGCTTGTTTTTTTAAAATACAGGAAGGAAGGAAAGGATAAACAAAAGTGGCACGCACAACCGCAGCAGCTCATGAGGGCTGGCTCCAAGGGGCCCCTCGGACTCAGCCGGAGCCTTCCTCGCGCTTCACCAAAGCATGGAGGGAAGATCCACTACCATCCATGAGGCGACCCGGCGACGTGGCGGTTGGTCGTAGCCGCCGCTACTGGCGCTCTCGCCAGAGGAGGAGCCACCGCCACTAAACAAGCCACGACCGTTGCCAAGGGCAAGCTCACCTTCCGTGCCGTCGGGGCCGTCGTCGAGGCCAAGCCCACCATCATCGTCGCTGTCTTCAGGGTAGCACCCTGCATGGCGGCCATCTTCCCCAAACACCCTCACATAGAGGGTCGCGATGCCGTCGTACTTGAAGTGGAGGGTGCACCTCCTGCTTAGGCTGTGTGCGTGCGCGAATGTCTGCCAACCGCGGGTCAGGACCGCGTTGGCCGCGGTGGAAACCCCCACCATCGCCCATGATGGCTTGCTGCAGCAGCCGTCGGCTAGCAGCCAGAAGCCATCGAGGCCCGTGTCCGGCAGCTCGCCGGCGAAGGAGCACAGAAGCTGGAGCCAAGTGTCAGCCGGCCTTCCCGACCACACGACGAACTCCAGAAGCACCTCCACTGAATGGAAGCACGGCCGAGGAGGCCAGGCGACCATGGCGCGCCTCCCCTCGGTGCAAGGGTTGTCCTGCCTCGAGTGGCCCCCGCCGTGAGAGGAAGCACCGCTACGTCCACCGAGGACAACACCTTTCCCTGAAGGAGTACGCCCATGCCCCCGAGGGGCCACAGCAGGAGCCGCGGCGTGCTTGCGGGGGCGGCCCCACCCCCTCTTGGGCGGGCGAGCCAGGCCCCTCCTGACGAGCCATCCCCTTCTTCGCAGTTGAGAACCTCTTCGTTGACGCCATGGGAGCTGCGGCAAGATGGCCAGGCGAGGAGGAGGAAGAAGGAGCGGGCGGCGAGAGGACGAAGATGAGCGATGGGGCTCTGCCCCCCCCTCATTTATAGCCGAAAGGAGGCCAACCGCTGGCCTCCACGATCGCACATAATGATGGTTTCTTCTGCATGTAACAGGGACTTGTCAAGTCGAATGGTTGCTGAGGAAGCATGGGGATGGGGAGGCGCCCACGTCCCACAAATCACCATGCGTCGACCAAGGCCGTAGGCCGTTGGTGCCCGCGGCGCTCCGCACTTGCCCTTTGGCTTCACCTCGAAGCCAAGCTTGAGCGCGCCTTGGGCCCAGGGGCTACTGTTGGCGTCCTAGGAACGGGGGTACCCAGACATGCCTACCTGCAGCCCACGGCGTGGCTCCACCAGCGGCCAGGTATGGCCCAGTTTCAGCAGCACGATCCAAGACCCTCGCGAGGGGCCAAGCCTCGCAAGGCGGACAACACGAAGACATCCCCAGGGGGCAGCCTCACTAGGCTTGCTCTGGAGGAGCAGAGATATCTAGGCAAGGTGAACCTCGCGAGGTTCACATGATGTGAGCCATGACAACCAAGGCCAGGCGGGCGCCAACCGGCGCACCGTACCACTATCCCCTTTGGTGCCAAGGGGGCAAGCATAGGTGCGGAGTCCTAAGGAATCAAGCAAAGGTTTCCATATTGGTGCAACAAGACCAAGACCGCCAGGACGACATGATGGAGGTCATCGCGGAGCCCACTACAGCGTCACCACCAAAATATTTGCAGGCGAAGACTACTTTTGTCAGGATAACTTGTACCAGTTGTCCCCTTTGAATTTGGCCGTTGTGGGATCCCTTTGTCGGTGTCAAAACCGGCGGATCTAGGGTAGGGGGTCCCGAACTGTGCGTCTAGGATCGATGGTAACAAAGAAAGGAATCTAGGGTTACACAGTGTCGGTTACAAAGAAAGGAATCTTCATAGTTTGTCGCCAAGCTTGCCTTCCACGCCAAGGAGAGTCCTATCCGGACACGGGTGGAGTCCTCGGTCTTTGTATCCTTACGACCCATCAGTCCGGCCCATATCTAATAGATCGGACACCCGAGGACCCCTTAGTCCAGGACTCCCTCAGTAGCCCCTAAACCAGGCTTTAATGACGATGTGTCCGGCACGCAGATTGTCTTCGGCATAGCAAGGCAAGTTCTACTTTCCGAATAGTCCAGGATAGTCTTCGGATGAAACGAAGGTGTCCAGATCTGCAACATAAGTACCACACACAACCGCAAGGAATATAGTATTTCACGAGTCCCATCTGCTGACAACTTTTTGCAAGATGACATCACATCTGTTCGGTCGCTATATGGAACTGTTTTTGTCCGCCGTTCCGCGTTTCGAGATGCGGTTTCCATTGGCACATCTTGTCAAAGCATAGATCGTGTCCCCTTATTGCAGGATTTTCATCAATGCGGGCGTGGTAACCCAACCGCGCCATTTACACAGCCCTTGAGAATAGGCGAGTTTTAGGGCGAGTGGGGAGGTGTTCGATATTCATTGCCATTATAAGGGGATAAGGATTCCCCTTCTTCTCCCACGCCTTCTCTCTCTTCTACCCTTCCACTCTTGAGCTCCAGCGCCCAAGTTCTCATCTTCTTCCCACTCAAGCTAGCCCTCAACCATGTCCGGATCTGGAGGCCAAGGCAAGTGGATGGTCTCCTCCGTCAAGGAGAAGGACATTACTGAGCTTCAGGCGGCCGGGTACTTGGCGAAGGAAATCACCCACCGTCTTCCCGCCCAGGGGCAAGTCGTCCCCACGCCGAAGCCCAACGAGAGGGTGGTATTCATCCCTCATTTACTCCGTGGGCTAGGGTTTCCACTCCAACCTTTCGTTCGCGGGCTAATGTACTATTACGGGATAGACTTCCATGATCTATCCCCAAACTCCTTCCTCAACATCTCGGTGTTCATCGTCGTGTGTGAGGCTTTCCTCCACATCCAACCCCACTTCGGGCTGTGGCTCAAGGTCTTCAACTTGAAGCCGAAGGTGGTGGATGTCCAGCACGCGGAGTGCGGAGGAGCCATGGTGAGTAAGCTGGCCAATGTCTCCTAGCCGAAAGGCACTTTCATGGAGACCGTAAAGGAATGGCAGAAACAGTGGTTCTACATCACAGAACCCCGCGACACCACCTGGGCCGCAGCTGCCGAATTCAACTTCGGCGCTCCCATGCGACTCACCTCCTGGGTCGAGAAGAGCCCGAACTAGTGTTCGCTAGATGAGTTGACAGTGCTGCAGACGCACATTCAAAGCATGGTGGACAAGGATGTCAAACTTGTCGATATAATCCAGGTGATGCTAGTTGGCCGGATTCTCCCGTGCCAAAGCCGAAGCCTCCATATATGGGAGTTTAATCCGAAGAAGCACCATACCCAGAAGAGGTTCTTTGAAACCACTCACGAAGACGCCTGGAAGTTGCCCTTCAAGGGCAACGAGACACCGCCGACCACAGATTCGGACCGCATGCATGACATTAACCACCTCGCCAACGAGGTATGTTTTTTTAACGCATCCCCTACTTGCTTGTTTCAAGGATGATATCTAAGCTTTTATTATCATTGCTTCTTCAGGACTGGATGGAGAGGGCGAAGCGGGTCCAATGTCCGGCTCCGCTGCCTGAAGAACCACTTATCCCATGTGTAGCGAAGATGGTGGTGGCGGCGCCCTATATGGCGCCGGCGAAGAATGCCACGGGGAAGGCCAAGGGGGTCCGGAGTGGCCCCCACCACAAGGGTGCTTTGGATGCGACATCCGAAGACAAGAGCCGCTCCTCCATCGTAGAAGACGATGACGTTGAGGAGGAGGAGGAGAGCGATTCTCCCCCTGATGGGGGGAGGAAGAAGAGGGCGGCCTCCACAATTCTGGAGGTGGAGGCGCCCAAGAAGGGGAAAGGCCCGCTCGTGGGCAGCTCCGCATGGGACGTTGACGGTAGTCCAGAGCGACGCCCCCGCACTAAGCCTCGGGCTGCATCGTAAGCGTGAAGACTCATACATGCCCATAAATCTAACCTATCCTCTTTGTTGTATTGACATGATTAATTATGCTATTGCAGTCCAGCCCACGATAGCTCCCAGCGATCCTCATCAAGAGGCTTTTAGACTCAAAGGAGATGGCCAGCGAGACACCGCCGGCCGCTTACTCTCCTAAGGCCAAGGGAGACAACGAGGTGCTCTCCCAAAGGACCTTCCCAGGCTAGGGGGAGGTTCAGGAGGCCGTCAAGGAAGCACCGGAGGGCGATACCTCGGCTGCCGGACACATGGGGGAGCAGGCCCCCATGGAGACTGACGATGGGAGCCGTGCTCAATTCGGCCCCCATATGAGCATGGATCCGGAGACCCATACGGCCCTGGAGTCCGACAAGCAGCTTCCTTCAAGAGAAGGAGGCGTGCCCGTCCAGCCAGCAACCTCAGTCCAACCAGAGGCGTCGGACAATCTATTGGAAGCGCTACAAGGCGCTTCCATTGTGGAAGAACATCGTATCCTTATGGGTACAGTGATTGAGAAGGTTCAGTTCGTTAAAAGAGGACTGACCAAATTCTGCAGCAGCCTGCTGATAGGTTTTGAGGTAAGCGGTGTTTAACCGAGAAAATCTCCACATAGACAATAGCCCCTGAGACACTGTCCGGTGTTCAGAAAGAAAAGCTGGATAGAGGATCAATTAAATTTCGCAGGAAACTAACCAAGTTTGTCTGATGTGAATAAGAAGGCGTCACTGCTTGCCGTGACTTCTCACACTGCCGAAGTCTCCAGACTAAAGCAGAAACTGGAGCGGGCCAAAGAAGAGCTTGGCCAGGCGAGGAAGCAGTTGGAAGACCAACAAGGTATGCAACGGCTCGCTATATATTCGGAAAGAGTAAATGATATATACTGACCGTAGTGTCATTATACGTGTAGGGACGACGATCGAGGTCGTGACCCTGAAAGAGGCCCTGGCCGAAGCCGAGGGGAAAGATGTTAAGGAGCAGGCCACTCGCAAGAAGCTGAAGGCCCAGCTGAATGAGGTCCAGCAAGAGCTCCAGGACGCGGTGAAGAAGTACGAGACCCTGGAGGGCGATGTTTCGGCTTGAGAGACTGAACTCTCCAAGGCTTGTCAAAGCGCAGAAGCGGCCCGGGTTGAAGCCCAGGGTGCCCTCCAGGAGATCCAAGAGGCCAGGAAGATCACAGCGAGTAAGGTGTTTAGTATACAAAGCAAGTATATGAAGAAGAAGCATTTCTTACTAACCAGGATTCAGAGTTCTCCAGGAGCCTTCGCAGATCTGCTGCGCAGTGTGTCCGACACCACGGAGTTCTTCCGAGCCAAAGAAGGGAGCTCCACAGAGAAATTGTTCTGGTCGCAGTATCTTGCGCCAGAGCATCCCGTGCCCTTCACCAATCAGCTGAAACAGCTGGTGGAGCTGCATAGGGTGGCCGAAGTAGCCATGAAGGATTTTATAATCTGGCTGTGGCCAGCAGAAGCTATGCCCGGCAGCTACTTCGGGCTTGTGAAGCGGCTGGTGAACGCCTGTCCTCGGCTGGACTTGTCAAGCGATCAGCCTGTATTGAAGGTGCACGCATGGCCTTCGCCCGCTGCAAGATGTGGTGGGCGAAGATGGACGTCGTCGAGCTGACCAAGGGGCCGCCAGAGGGCAAGGAGCACCGCACACCCGAGCGCTATTTTGCAGATGTCCTAGAGGGGTCTCGCATTGTAGCAACGCAGTGTTCGCAGGATATTATCTTTGATTGAATGTATTCGAGTTCCTTCTGCCTTGTATGATAGAACAAAGTGGGTTTGTAATATAATGCTTGTTATGTTTTTAAATTTTACCTCCTTTGCAACCGTGTTGTATGAAATCTGAGGGTTAACCAGTCATCGGCTTCTGCCCCCACGTAGGTAGTATGGAGGTGTTCGGGATGGCATCTAAACAATCTTGATCCAATTATATGGTCCTTAAAGGAGTTGTTTAGCGCAATGAACCAGGCAATCAGACAATGTGGCTTTAACGCCCTCACTTAGCCATAGGAGTTTGACAATAAAAACATGGGTGCAACCCCTAGTATCCGAACCAGAGTGCTATAAGTGTCTGGTCGGGAAGTACCGATACTTCATGTAATGCGGAAGAAATCTCCAACGATTTGCAACCTCCGAACAGCTGACCGACTCCCGCCGCATCATGACAGTCAGTTTTCGGCTTTCTCTATTGAGGTGCTCCTTTGGATAAACCAAGGCACAATCGCAGTAGTTCTCCCTTTACTACCTTAGACGATATAGCAGAACGTAAGGTAGAAAGCACAGGAGCCGGGCAACCCAACTATTGACCAAAGATATGATTCAGAGCCAATGCATATAGTGCTAAATTCAGGGTGCCGAACTATACTTATAAAAATTGTTCAGACTTTTGTTGCCGTAGTGTGGGGTGATGTGAAGCCCCTGGCGAACATCAAACATACCAAAGTGTACGGGTGCTACCTTATCGGGTTACCCACAGGGTAGAAAGAAAAGGAAGAAAAAAAAGAAAGAAAGAAAACAGAAAAGGTGCAAAGGTGATAAGCTGGGGCTTTAAAGCTCCAGCTGCGAACTGTTTTCATTGTAATGTGATTAATACGTCGAGGCGCATTGATACAAGTAGTGCGATAAGCAACAAGCTATTTAATATGCCAAAAACCAAGGGAGAGCTGCATGTGGGTCCTGAAAAATAGGTAGAGTGATTATTTAACGAAACCACCTTGAAAATCCCCCGTACGTCTGCGTTTCTCGCCGTCTTGGTGTGTTTATCCTTCAAGAGGGCTGGTGATCAGGTCCTACGGGATTGAAACCTGAAAAGGAAACGAATAAAAAGTGAAAGTATGTGTGTATCCGGTGTCGGTTGAGCCGTACTATGGATCACAAACTAGCTATGCCTCCGTCGATGCCCATGAAATTTTGAGTGTGTTGTTATGTACGTGTGGTGCGAATGTCACTACTTGACCAGGACTGAGACGGAGGCCAAATTGCTAGTCTAGCTCGTGACGAGCCGAGCTGTCCTGCTGCAGGGTAGTTCGGACACTCTTGATGGTGTCCGAGGGCTCAGCAGCCGAATTAAGGTTCTGCTTGAGAAGGCCGCTCTATACTTCTGCTGCTAAGGTAGCTGTGTGCTCTTCTGTACGGAGGGAGCGTTCTGTATTTCCATTGACTGTTATGATGCCATGTGGACCGGGCATCTTGAGCTTGAGATAAGCGTAGTGTCGCACTGCATTGAATCAGGCGAATGGGGTCCGTCCAAGCAGTGTGTGATAGCCGCTGCGAAAGGGGACTATGTCGAAGATTAACTCCTCTCTTCGGAAATTGTCCGGAGATCCGAAGACAACCTCGAGCGTGATTGAGCTCGTATAGCGGGCCTCTACGCCTGTTATGACTCCTTTGAAGGTAGTCATTATGGGTTTGATCCCGATAAAGCAAGTTGAGGCTGCTGCCGCCGTCCATCAGGGCTCGCGTCAGGTGGAACCCATCAATTATTGGGTCCAGCACTAGTGCGGCTGAACCGCCGTGACAGATACTGGTCAGATGATCCCAGCAATCAAAAGTGATCGGGCATGACGACCATGGATTAAATTTTGGGGCAACTAGTTCTATCGCGTAGATGTCCCTGAGTGCGCGCTTGCGCTCCCTCTTGGGGATGTCGGTAGCGTATATCATGTTCACCGTTTTGACCTGAGGGGGAAACTTCTTCTGTCCCCCTATGTTCGGCGGCTGGGGCTCCTCGTCATCGTCTTTGCTTTGTGATCCCTTATCCTTGTTTTCGACATTTAACTTGCCGGCCTGTTTAAAAACCCGGCAATCTCTATTGGTATGATTGGGTGGTTTGTCTGGGGTGCCATGAATCTGGCATGGACAATCGAGTATGCTGTCTAGGCTAGATGGGCCCGAATTGTCCTTTTTGAATGGCTTCTTCTGCTGACAAGGCTTCGAGCCACTGAATCCGACATTGACTGCCGTATCCTCGGTGTTGTCATTGTTATTTCGATGTTTGTACCTGTTGCATCGAGACTTGTCGTTGCTATTTTTAGCTTCAGGTGTGCCGGTGTCGCTTGCATTGTTTTTGCTACGGGCCAGCCAACTATCCTCGCCCGCGCAAAAGTGGGTCATGAGTGCCGTGAGGGCCGCCATGGACTTTGGCTTCTCTTGGCTGAGGTGGCGGGAAAGCCATTCGTCGCGAATGCTGTGTTTAAAGGCCGCTAGGGCTTCGGCATCCGGACAGTCGACTATCTGGTTCTTTTTAGTTAGGAACCTGGTCCAGAATTTCCTGGCGGACTCTCCGGGATGTTGAACTATATGGCTTAAGTCATCAGCGTCCGGAGGTCGAACGTATGTACCTTGGAAGTTATCAAGGAAGGATTTTTCCAAGTCCTCCCAGCTGCCAATGGAGTTTTCGGGCAGGCTGCTCAACCAGTGTCGTGCTGGTCCTTTGAGCTTCAGGGGAGGTATTTAATGGCATGAAGGTCATCGCCGCGGGCCATATGAATGTGGAGAATGAAGTCTTCAATCCATACCGCGAAGTCTGTGGTGCCATCATATGATTCTATATTCATGGTTTTGAACCCTTCTAGGAATTCATGTTCCATGACTTCGTCGGTGAAGCAATGAGGGTGTGCGGCGCCTCTATATCGGGACATATCGCGACATAGCTCTGATGGGGTCCGTCTGCGGCTTTCAGCCCACGTATGACTAGGTTTGTCACGTCCGAACAGGTGGTTGTCGTCGTGTGTCCGGGCATGTCCTCGCGATCCGTAGATCGATCTGGTATGTCCCCGCTAAGGATAGATTTATCGCGAAATTCCCTGTCACCAGCTTCTAGTTTGAACCGGATATAGTTTGGCTGCGAACTCCCCGCTAAGGATATATTTTTTAATGAGTTTAGCACGTCGCCCAAAGGCGATTGCTGGAAGATGTCTGCGGCACTGAATTCGAAGATCGATAAACAATCAAGTTCGGCGTCCGCGCACTCACACGGTTCAGAACTTATTGTAGGAGACGAGTCTAGAGTTCCAGTGACATAGATATCGTGTGAGGTTATGTCCATGTGCGGCTCCAACGCCGGGGAATCTGTGGCCTCTGTGGTGGGCTTGAGCCTCCGGTCCTTGGATGGCGCAGTATGCTCCGGATCTAAGGCTAGAGCGATTACAGGAGCTATCTCCTGGATGCGGTCCGATGACAGATTTAGGTCATGTCCATCGGGGTGACCAGGAGTGGTTGCCGCGGTCTCGAATCCGGTGAAGACCTAGTCTCCACGGATGTTCTCAACGTAGTTCAAGCTCCCAAATCTGACCTAGTGGCCAGGGGCATAGCTATCGATCGGTTCCAGATGGCCAAGTGAGTTGGCCCGTAGTGCTAAGCTGCCGAACGTGAAGATCAGTCAATCCAGGGAGGAAGGTCTCACCTTGGACAGCATCGTTGTTGATGATTGAAGGGGCATCAAACCTTTTGGGGACGGCACAGTGGAACTCTCAATGAAAGCACCAATGTCGGTGTCAAAACCTGCGGATCTCGGCTAGGGGGTCCCGAACTGTGCGCCTAGGATCGATGGTAACAGGAGACATGGGACATGATACGTCCATTTTGCATCATGCTTTTATATTGATATTTATTGCATTATGGGCTGTTATTACACATTATGTCACAATACTTATGCATATTCTCTCTTATTTTACAAGGTTTACATGAAGAGGGAGAATGCCGGCAGCTGGGATTCTAGGCTAAAAAAGGAGAAAATATTAGAGACCTATTCTGCACAGCTCCAAAAGTCCTAAAACTTCACGGAAGTTATTTCCAGAATATACAAAGAATACTGAGCACAAGAAGTACCAGAGGGGGGCCACCCACAAGCCATGAGGGTGGGGGCGTGCCTTACCCCCTGGGCATGCCCCCTGCCTCGTGGGCCCGTTGGTGGCCCTCCAATGCCCATCTTCTGCTATATCAAGTCTTTCATCAAGGAAAAAATCATAAGCAAGCTTACGGGACGAAACTCCGCCTCCATGAGGCAGAACCTTGGCGGAACCAATCTAGGGTTCTGGCGGAGCTGTTCTGCCGGGGAAACTTCCCTGCGGGAGGGGGAAATCATCACCATCGTCATCACCAACGATCCTCTCATCGGGAGGGGGTCAATCTCCATCAACATCTTCACCAACAACATCTCATCTCAAACCCTAGTTCATCTCTTGTATCCAAGCTTTGTATCCAAACCTCAGATTGGTACCTGTGGGTTGCTAGTAGTGTTGATTACTCCTTATAGTTGATGCTAGTTGGTTTACTTGGTGGAATGTTCAAATCCATTATGCATCTTAATACCCCTCTGATTATGAACATGAATATGCTTTGTGAGTAGTTACGTTTGTTCCTGGGGACATGGGAGAAGTCTTGCTATTAGTAGTCATGTGAATTTGGTATTCATTCGATATTTTGATGAGATGTATGTTGTCATCCCTCTAGATGTGTCATGTAAACGTCGACTACATGACACTTCACCATTTTTTGGACCTAGAGGGATGCATTGGGAAGTAATAAGTAGATGATGGGTTGCTAGAGTGACAGAAGCATAAACCCTCGTTTATGTGTTGCTTCGTAAGGGGCTGATTTGGATCCATATGTTTCATCTTATGTTTAGGTTTACCTTAATACTTCTGTTGTAGTTGTGGATGCTTGCAATGGGGGTTAATCATAAGTGGGATGCTTGTCCAAGTAAGGACAGTACCCAAGCACCGGTCCACCCACATATCAAATTATCAAAGTACCAAACGTGAATCATATGAACAAGATGAAAACTAGGTTGACGATAATTCCCATGTGTCCTCGGGAGCGCTTTCCTTCATATAAGAGTTTGTCCAGGCTTGTCCTTTGCTACAAAAAGGATTGGGCCATCTTTCTGCACCTTATTTACTCGTTACCAATTACTTTATCACAAAACTATCTATTACCGATAAGTTCAGTGCTTGCAGAGAATACCTTGCTGAAAACCACTTATCATTTCCTTTTGCTCCTCGTTGGGTTCGACACTCTTACTTATCTATAGGACTACGATAGATCCCGTATACTTGTGGGTCATCAAGACTCTTGTCTGGTGCTGTTGCCGGGGAGTGAAGCGCCTTTGGTAGGTGGAATTTGGTAAGGAAAAACTTATATAGTGTTCTTAAATTTACTGTCACTTGTTACTATGGAACATAATCCTCTAAGGGCTTTGTTCAGGGTATCTTCACCTCGTTCGGAACCACAATTAGTTACCCCTGAACCTACTGAACCTTCTGAAAATGTTTACTTTGAAATTCCTTCGGGTATGATAGAGAAACTGCTAGCTAATCCTTTTGTAGGTGGAACATTGCATCCCGATTTGCACTTAATCTATGTGGATGAAGTTTTTGGACTATTTAAGCTGGCAGGTATGCCCGATGATGTTATCAATAAGGTATTCCCTTTATCTTTGAAGGGAGATGCATTGACATGGTATAGGCTATGTGATGATATGGGATCAAGGGACTATTAGCGATTGAAATTGGAATTTCACCAGAAGTTTTATCCTATGCATCTTGTTCATCGGATCGTAATTATATATATAATTTTGGCCTCACGAAGGAGAAAGCATCACTCAAGCTTGGGGGAGGCTTAAGTCAATGTTATATTCATGCCCCAATCATGAGCTCTCAAGAGAAATGATTATTCAAAAAATTTATGCTTGGCTTTCTGACAACAATCGCTCCATGCTTGATACTTCTTGTGCTGGTTATTTTATTCTGAAGACTATTGAATTCAGATGGGATTTATTGGAGAGGATTAAACACAACTCTGAAGGTTGGGATCTCGACGAAGGTAAGGAGTCAGGTATGACACCTAAGTTTGATTGTGTTAAATCTTTTATGGATATTAATGCTTTCCGTAAGTTTAGCACTAAATATGGACTTGACTCTGAGATAGTAGCTTCTTTCTTTGAATATTTTGCTACTCATGTTGATCTCCCTAAGGAGAAGTGGTTTAAATATAATCCTCCCAATGAAACAAAAGTAGTTGCACCTATTAAAGTTGAAGAAAAAACTATCACTTATGATGATCCTGTTGTTCCCACTGTTTATGTTGAGAAACCACCTTTCCTTGTTAGAATTAATGATCATGCTAAAGCTTCAACTGTAGTCAAGCAGAGTAATATTAGGGCACACAAACCCCCTGAGCAAATTAAAGTTGAACCTATATTGCTATGGCTAAAGATCTCTTGGCTGATAATATTGATGGGCATGTTATTTTTTCTGTGAAGAAACTACTAGAATTGCAAAGACTGGTGCTAAGGATAAACCCTAGACCTGTTATAGGCATGCCTGTTATTTCTGTTAAAATAGGAGATCATTGTTATCATGGCTTATGTGATATGGGTGCTAGTGCTAGTGCAATACCTCATACCTTATACAAAGAAATTATGCACGATATTGCACCTGCTGAGATAGAAGATATCGATGTTACAATTAAGCTTGCCAATAGAGATACTATTTCACCGATTGGGATTGTTAGAGATGTTGAAGTCTTGTGTGGGAAGGTTAAATATCCTGCTGATTTTCTTGTTCGTCATTCCCCACAAGATAGCTTTTGCCCCATTATATATGGTAGACCCTTCTTAAATACTATTAATGCTAGGATAGACTGTGAAAAGGATGTTATTACTATTGGTCTGGGTGATATGTCTCATGAGTTTAACTTCTCTAAATTTAATAGACAACCCCATGATGAGGAGTTACCTAGTAAGGATGAAATTATTGGTCTTGCTTCTATTGCTATGCCTCCTGATGATCCTTTAGAACAATATTTGCTTGACCATGAAAATGATATGTTCATGAATGAAAGAAGGGAAATAGATGAAGTATTCTTTAAACAAGGACCTATTCTAAAACACAACTTGCCTTTTGAAATCCTAGGGGATCCTCCTCCACCCAAGGGTGATCCCGTGTTTGAGCTTAAACCGTTACCTAATACTCTTAAATATGCTTATCTTGATGAAAAGAAGATATATCCTGTTATTATTAGTGCTAACCTTTCAGAGCATGAAGAAAATAAATTATTGAAAACTCTGAAGAAGCACCGTGCTGCTAATGGATATACTCTTGACGATCTTAAGGGCATTAGTCCCACTCTATGTCAACACAAAATAAATTTGGAGAAGGATGCCAAACCAGTTACTGATCACCAATGACGGCAAATCCTAAGATGAAGGAAGTGGTAAGAAAGGAAATATTAAAGCTCCTTGAGGCATGTATAATTTATCCCGTTGCTGATAGTCAGTGGGTAAGTCATGTCCATTGTGTCCCTAAGAAGGGATGTATTAACGTTGTTCCTAATGATAAAGATGAATTGATCCCACAAAGAATTATTACAGGTTATAGGATGGTAATTGATTTCTGAAAATTAAATAAAGATACTAAAAAAGATCATTACCCTTTGCCTTTTATTTATCAAATGCTAGAAAGATTGTCCAAACATACACATTTTTGCTTTCTAGACGGTTACTCTCGTTTCTCTCAAATACTTGTGTCAGCTGATGATCAAGCTAAGACCGCTTTTACTTGCCCTTTCGGTACCTTTGCTTATAGACGTATGCCTTTTGGTTTATGTAATGCAGCTGCTACCTTTCAAAGATGCATGATGGCTATATTCTCTGACTTTTGTGAAAAGATTTGTGAGGTTTCCATGGACAATTTCTCTGTTTATGGATCCTCTTATGATGATTGCTTCAGCAACCTTGATCGAGTTTTGCAGAGATTTGAAGAAACTAACCTTGTCTTGAATTGGGAGAAGTGCCACTTTATGGTTAATGAAGGTATTGTCTTAGGGCATAAAATTTCTGAAAGAGGTATTGAAGTTGACAAAGCTAAAGTTGAAGCTATTGGAAAGATGCCATGTCCCAAGGACATCAAAGGTATAACAAGTTCTCTGGGTCATGTCGGTTTTGATAGAAGGTTCATTAAAGACTTCTCAAAAATTCCTCGGCCTCTGACTAACCTATTACAAAAAGATATTTCTTTTGTCTTTGAGGATGATTGTGTAGAAGCTTTTGAAATACTTAAGAAAGCTTTGATTTCTGCACCTATTGTTCATCCACCTGATTGGAATTTACCCTTTGAAATTATGTGTTATGCTAGTGATTATGCTGTAGGGGCTCTTCTAGGACAAAGAGTTGATAAAAAAATTGAATGTTATACAGTATGCTAGTAAAACTCTAGACAATGCCCAAAGAAATTACGCTACTACCGAAAAGGAATTCTTAGCAGTTTTATTTTCTTGTGATAAGTTTAGACCTTATATTGTTGGTTCTAAAGTAAATATTCACACTGATGCTATTAAATATCTTATGGAAAAGAAAGATGCTAAACATAGACTTATTAGATGGGTTCTCCTGTTACAAGAATTTGATTTGCATATCATTGATACAAAGGGAGTTGAGAACCCCGTTGCAGACAACTTGTCTAGGCTAGAGAATCTTGTTGATGACCCAATACCTATTGATGATAGCTTTCCTGATGAACAATTAAATGTCATAAATGCTTCTCATACTGCTCCATGGTATGCTGATTATTCTAATTATGTTGTTGCTAAATTTATACCACCTAGTTTCACATACCAGCAAAAGAAAAAGTGTTTCTATGATTTGAGACATTACTTTTGGGATGACCCACATCTTTATAAAGAAGGAGTAGATGGTGTTATTAGACGTTGTGTACCTGAGCATGAGCAGGAACAGATCCTACGCAAGTGTCACTCTGAAGCCTATGGAGGGCACCATGCTGGACATAGAACTGCACACAAGGTATTGCAATCCGGTTTTTATTGGCCAACTCTCTTCAAGGATGCCCGTAAGTTTGTCTTGTCTTGTGATGAGTGTCAAAGAATTGTAATATTAGTAGACGTCAAGAAATGCCTATGAATTATTCACTTGTTATTGAACCATTTGATGTTTGGGGCTTCGATTATATGGGACATTTTCCTTCCTCTAATGGGTATACACATATTTTAGTTGTTGTTGATTACGTTACTAAGTGGGTAGAGGCTATTCCAACTAGTAGTGCTGATCATAACACCTCTATTAAGATGCTTAAAGAAGTTATTTTTCCGAGGTTTGGAGTCCCTGGATATTTAATGACTGATGGTGGTTCACATTTTATTCATGGTGCCTTTCGTAAAATGCTTGCTAAGTATGATGTTAATCATAGAATTGCATCTCCATATCATCCACAGTCTAGTGGTCAAGTAGAATTCAGTAATAGAGAGCTCAAATTAATTTTGCAAAAGACTGTTAATAGATCTAGAAAGAATTGGTCCAAGAAACTTGATGATGCATTATGGGCTTATAGAACTGCATATAAAAATCCTATGGGTATGTCTCCATATAAAATGGTTTATGGAAAAGCTTGTCACTTACCTCTTGAACTAGAACATAAGGCATATTGGGCTATTAAAGAGGTCAACTATGACTTCAAACTTGCCTATGAGAAGAGGTTATTTGACATTAGCTCACTCGGTGAATGGAGAATCCAGGCCTATGAGAATGCCAAACTATTCAAAAAAAAGGTTAAAAGATGGCATGACAAAAGGATACAAAAGCGTGAGTATAATGTAGGCGATTATGTATTGCTATACAACTCTCGTTTAAGATTTTTCGCAGGAAAACTCCTCTCTAAATGGGAAGGTCCTTACGTTATCGAGGAGGTCTATCGTTCTGGTGCCATAAAAAGCAACAACTTCGAAGGCACGAATCCGAAGGTGGTGAACGGTCAAAGAATCAAACATTATATCTCAGGTAATCCCATAAATGTTGAAACTAATATTATTGAAACCGTAACCCTGGAGGAATACATCAGGGACACTTTCCGGAACGTTTTAGACTCCAAAAAGGAATAGGTACGTGGTACGGTAAGTAAACCGACTCCACAACAGTTCTAATGGAAATATTTCTCCGTTTTGGAATATATAAAAAATAGGAAAATAAGAAGCAGACCGGAAAGGACACGGGGCTTTCGCGAGGGTGAAGGGCGCGCCCCCCTTTCTCCGGACTCCATTTTCTTGCATAATACTTCTTTTGGGTGGTAAAAATTCATTATATAATCTCCCAAAGATTTTGACCACTGTATCATGCAAATATCTCCTGTCTTTGTTTTGAGCTATTTCTATCGCAGATTAGAGCAAGATGTCTTCTCAAGAGTTAGTCGGGGAGAGTCGGGTGTCTCATCCGACACCAGGTCCAGGGGCAAACATCGATGCCTATCACTTTGGGCCCTCAACGGAAGAAGAGAAGGAAGCTGACTTGAAAAGGATAGATGCCATGGAGGAGGATCAAGAAGTTACTTCTCGTTTCTGGGCAGGATTCACGATGGGGGAACCACAGAGCTCAACTATTCCAAACTCAGTTATCCCTTCCAATGTTATATTCCTTTCTTATGAAATTATGAAAAAGAGTGTTACTTGTTTTCCCGCAGCTATGCAACATCCTTGGGTGAAAGGAGCTTTAGCCGTCACTGGCAAGCTCTGTATGGAAATAATGAACCTCAAGCAGCAAGTCAATAAGCTCGAGGAAGAGAATCGTATCCTCAGGGGCATCATCGCCAAGAATATCACACCATCACCACCGAAGGAGACATAATCACATGGGTATGGGCACTCCCCTTGGCAACTGCCAAGCTTGGGGAGTGCCCCGGTATCATATCACCATCACTTTTATCTCTACCATTTTTCTTACTTCGATCCTTTTGAAAATATCTTTATCTAGTAGAATAAAGTTTTAGTATGATCTATTTGTGAGTTTTGCTTTATGATCCTTCTATGTAATCGAGTCCGTGAGATATATATAATAAATATTAGTGTTGAGTCAATGGCTTGATTATTTTTCTATGATCTTGAGGGCATAAAATAAAAGAGAAGAAATAAAAAGAAATAAAGATATCATATGGATCTTATGGAGAGTAATGAGCTCACATATAAAGAGTATGATGAATAAAAGTTGTTGAGAGTTGACAAACATAGTTTTGGTCATTGCTGCAATTAATAGGAAGTAATAAAGAAAGATAGGTTTACATATAAATATACTATCTTGGACATCTTTTATGATTGTGAGCACTCATTAAAGTATGACATGCTAAGAGTTGACGTTGGACAAGAAAGACAACGCAATGGGTTATGTTTTCTTACATCTGAGATAAATTATATTGTCATGGATCATCCAACATGTTGAGCTTGCCTTTCCCTCTCATGCTAGCAAATTTCTTTGCACCAAGTACAGATACTACTTGTGCTTCCAAATATCCCTAAACCCAGTTTTGCCATGAGAGTCCACCATATGTACCTATGGATTGAGTAAGATCCTTCAAGTAAGTTGTCATCGGTGCAAGCAATAAAAATTGCTTTCTAAATATGCATGACTTATTAATGTGGAGAAAATAAGCTTTATACGATCTTGTGATATGGAAGAAATAAAAGTGACAGACTGCATAATAAAGGTCCATATCACAAGTGGCAATATAAAGTGACGTTCTTTTGCATTAAGATTTTATGCATCCAACCATAAAAGCACATGACAACCTCTGCATCCCTCTGTGAAGGGCCTATCTTTTACTTTTATCTTCTACCTTATATAAGAGTCATGGTGATCTTCACCTTTCCTTTTTACATTTTATCCTTCGGCAAGCACAATGTGTTGGAAAGATCCAGATGCATATAGCTAATTGGATGTGAGTTTGCATGAGCTATTATTGTTGACATTACCCTTGAGGTAAAACATTGGGAGGCAAAACTATAAGCCCATATCTTTCTCTGTGTACGATTAAAACACCATACCCATAAATATTGCGTGAGTGTTAGCAATTGTGAAAGACTAAATGATAGTTGAGTATGTGGACTTGTTGAAAAGCTCTTATATTGACTCTTTCCTATGTTATGATAAATTGCAATTGCCTCAATGACTGAGATTAGAGTTTGTTAGTTTTCAATGAGGTTTATAATTCATACTTGAAATTGTGATTGAATTGTTACTTTAGCATAAGAGATCATATGATAATATATATATATATATATATTGATGTTCTAAGAATGATCATCATGCCCTCATGTCCGTATTTTATTTTTATTGACACCTCTATCTCTAAACACGTGGACATATTTTTCGATTTCGGCTTTTGCTTGAGGACAAGTGAAGTCTAAGCTTGGGGGAATTGATACGTTCATTTTGCATCATGCTTTTATATCGATATTTATTTCATTATGGGCTGTTACTACACATTATGTCACAATACTTATGCCTATTCTCTCTTATTTTACAAGGTTTACATGAAGAGGGAGAATACCGGCAGCTGGGATTCTGGGCTGGAAAAGGAGCAAATATTAGACACCTATTCTGCAGAGCTCCAAAAGTCCTGAAACTTCACGGAAGTTATTTCCAGAATATATAAAAAATAATGAGCGCAAGTACCAAAGGGGGGCACCCACCAGCCACGAGGGTGGGGGCGCGCCCTACCCCCTGGGCGAGCCCCCTGCCTTATGGGCCCCCTGGTCGCCCTCTGATGCCCATCTTCTGCTATATCAAGTCTCTCGTCGAGGAAAAAATCATAAGCAAGCTTACGGGACGAAACTCCGCCGCCACGAGGCGAAACCTTGGCGGAACCAATCTAGGGCTCTGGCGGAGCTGTTTTGCCAGGGAAACTTCCCTCCGATAGGGGGAAATCATCACCATCGTCATCACCAAGGATCCTCTCATCGGGAGGGGGTCAATCTCCATCAACATCTTCACCAACACCATCTCATCTCAAACCCTAGTTCATCTCTTGTATCCAATCTTTGTATCCAAACCTCAGATTGGTACCTGTGGGTTGCTAGTAGTGTTGATTACTCCTTGTAGGTCATGCTAGTTGGTTTACTTGGTGGAAGATCATATGTTCAGATCCATTATGCATATTAATACCCCTCTAATTATAAACATGAATATGCTTTGTGAGTAGTTATGTTTGTTCCTGAGGACATGGGAGAAGTCTCGCTATTAGTAGTCATGTGAATTTGGTATTCATTCTATATTTTGATGAGATGTATGTTGTCATCCCTCTAGTAGTGTCATGTGAACGTCGACTACATGACACTTCACCATTGTTTGGGCCTAGAGGGAGGCATTGGGAAGTAATAAGTAGATTATGGGTTGCTAGAGTGACAGAAGCTTAAACCCTAGTTTATGTGTTGCTTCGTAAGGGGCTAATTTGGATCCATATGTTTCATGCTATGGTTAGGTTTACCTTAATACTTATGTTGTAGTTGCGGATGCTTGCGATGGGGGTTAATCATAAGTGGGATGCTTGTCCAAGTAAGGATAGTACCCAAGCACCGGTCCACCCACATATCAAATTATCAAAGTACCGAACGCGAATCATATGAACGAGATGAAAACTAGCTTGACGATAATTCCCATGTGTCCTCGGGAGCGCTTTCCTTCATATAAGAGTTTGTCCAGGCTTGTCCTTTGATACAAAAAGGATTGGTCCATCTTGCTGCAACTTATTTACTTTTATTACTGGCTACTCGTTACCAATTACTTTATCGCAAAACTATCTGTTACCGATAATTTCATTGCTTGTAGAGAATACCTTGCTGAAAACCGCTTATCATTTCCTTCTGCTCCTTGTTGGGTTTGAAACTCTTACTTATCGAAAGGACTACGATAGATCCCATATACTCGTGGATCATCAGGACACAATGTTTTACCCAGGTTCGGGCCCTCTCTATGGAGGTAATACCCTACGTCCTGCTTGATTGATCTTGATGAATATGAGTATTTCAAGAGTTGATCTACCACGAGATCGTAATGACTAAACCCTAAAAGTCTAGTCTGACTGTGATTATGAGCATTCAGCCTATCTACGAACCTATCCCTTCGGTTTATATAGACACGGGAGGGATCTAGGGTTACACAAGGTCGGTTACAAAGAAAGGAATCTTCATAGTTTGTCGCCAAGCTTACCTTCCATGCCAAGGAGAGTCCTGTCCGGACACGAGTGGAGTCTTTGGTCTTCGTATCCTTACGACCCATCAGTCCGGCCCATATCTAATAGATCGGACACCCGAGGACCCCTTAGTCTAGGACTCCCTCACCCTTCCCGCCTACATTTGGGAAGAGGACCAAGGCCACTATAAATAGGACTTAGCCACCACCATGGAACGGGCGGATCATTCACACCATGCTCTCACCCACCAGTTTATCGAGCTCAGGAACACCTTACCTCTTGAGGTTGTTCTACCAGTGTACTATTTCATCCTCAGCCCCTCGAGGCAATCCACCACAAAACTAGCGTAGGGTATTACACCGCAAGGTGGCTCGAACCAGCATAAACTGTTGTATCTCTTGTCCCTTGGGTCGTTGAGTTAAGCTGTGGAATCGTTGGGCCGGTAGGTCGGGGAGAAGGAGTTCTTCGTACGCACCCCAGTGTTCGAACCAAGGGTCTGCAGAGCCCTGAATTCGACAATCTCAAGTGGAGTTCTAATAGCATCTCCAATAGATGATGTAAAATACATTACCAAAAAGTGATAGATGTAAAATGTACATCACCAAAAAAACACCTAACAACAATAGATGAGGTAAAAACTATTGACTCTGAACTTAACTATCGAAACTGAAATTTACTATGGAATTTGAATGTTACTGTCGAAACTGAACGCACTGGAAGCAGAGAGGCACTTCACATGTAGTTTAGGGAGGGCCCGCAGTTCGTCTTCAACCTCCACCCCCCTGAGCCGCCATCCACCACCGGTCGAACCGCCGGCCCACACTGCCCGTGGCCGGCGGCGCTTCCACGCCTCATCGCCACCCCGCCTGCCCCGAAACCACTCCCCACCGCCGGTTCATCGCCGCCCCGGCCAGCCCTCTAGGCCCCCCTAAGGGAGTCCTGGATTCGGGGGTCCTCGGGCGTCCGGGCTATGTAACATGGGCCGGACTAATGGGCTGCAAAGATACAAGATTGAAGACTTTCTCCCGTGTCCGGGTGGGACTCTCCTTTGCGTGGATGGCAAGCTTGGCTTTTGGATATGACGATCCCTTTCTCTGTAAACCGACTTTGTATAACTCTAGCCCCCTCCGGTGTCTATATAAACTGGAGTGTTTCGTCCTTAGAGGCAGTCATAATCATACATGCTAGACATCTAGGGTTTAGCCTTTATGATCTTGTGGTAGATCAACTCTTGTAACCGCTATACTCATCAAAGTCAATCAAGCAGGACAGTTGGTGCACAAAAGTAGGGGCTCTCTTTTGTACCCCTTTACTTGTGCGCGGACAATTAGAGTCGCGCCTATGGACATACCTAGCGGGTCAGAGGAAGCAGAAGCACAAGACAACTAGAACAACGCCAAGACCAGAGACACAAAGAGCAAGAGGGCGAGGTGGACTCCCCCGGCAAGACCCTTGCCAGGGCGGCCTCCACAGCCCCGGCAAATGCCTTGCCAGGGCAACTTGCCCAATGCCAATAGAGCGCGCCACCCTTGAGCCCAAGGGTTCCAACACCACCAACCACATTGGAACCAAGGCTCGGGAGGCACCTCCATGGTGGCATGCAGATCTTCGAGAAGATCATAGGCACACAAGATCAGATGAGGACCAGAAGGCGACGATCCTCGGCAAGATCCTTGCCGAGGAAATCCACGACGACCGCGATGCCACGGCAAGAACCTTGTTGGGGCCCCGGCAAGACCCTTGCCAAGGACACCTGCGGGGCCACAGCCAGGCCCACGTCTGCCAAGACCCCGCCGCCGTTCCCATATAGCTGCCAGCCCAACCAGCTAGGCAGGCACCTGCGTGGAGACGCACAGCCTCTAGGCCAACTCAGCAACAACCTATGTGGTGGCATGCAGATCTTCGTGAAGACCCTACCACCATGCCATCTCAGCAGCCTGCCAGCTTACGTGGTGCTGCATGCCTCATCAGCTCGGACGCGCGTCGGAGCAAGGCGAAACGACGATGGATGGGACGGGCCTCATTACCGTCCCCAATAAAGCAACGGGACACCTAAGAGGCACATTTAATGCGCCTTGTCCCTTAATGACAGGCAATAAGCTTGTACATTGTTTACCTTTCTACCTCCCGTGTGCCACTCTGGCGACCCCTTTTTGACTATAAAAGGAGGCCCGAGGCATACTGGAGAAGGATTCGGATCTTTTGGACTACGCATGCACCGCAGCTAGTTTGGAAGCTCAAGAACACTCAAATATACACCAAAGTAGGACTAGGGTACTACACATCCATGCGGCCCGAACCTGGGTAAACAATCTTTGCGCTGGCTACTAGACCCGCTCTTTGCACAACCCGCGCCTGCCAACCATAGAAGGGGTCCCAGTGATCCCATAGGTGTCATTCCCACTAACATCTCTGGCGCGCCAGGTAGGGGAAGCGCAGTTGTCGAAATATGGTCTAGTTGGTGCGACGGTTTTGTCGTGGTCGCCGCCCCAAGGAAGAAGACGACCGAATGAGCGGCATCATTTGCGGACGCAGTAAACGCTTGTGCGGTGACAAAAAAGCTAAGTCATTCGAAACTTTGAGTAATTCTTTTATCTATAAGGTTGCTTTCCTCGGAGATCGTGCTCTTGGTATGAAAAAACTGCACGCTATGGGGGCCTTCTGCTATTGGCAACGCCCTTGTTCTGTTTCGAGTCCGCTCAACAGTCCAAGCGGCCGCGTCGACAACGGTAAGGTGGCCTTCCCGCTATTGGCAACACCCTTGTTCTGTTTCGAGTCTGCTCAACAGTTCAAGCGGCCGTGCCAAGAACGGCAAGGTGGTTTACTTGGCCATAGGCACACCTGACCGGTTGCGAGGATCCGTCCTCGAAACGTTGTAGCTTGGGTTCGCGTGCCGGGAAGCCTATCTGGTTGAGCGTAGGGTGTACATACAAAGAACGATCGAACAGGAAAATAACATGCATCGTTTCAAGGTACTGCACAGTTATATTGCATCAATTGTTGCTGCGGTTCTAACTAAAGATAAAAATTGTCTTGGTCATGAACCTGCAGCAGCGATGAGAAACGGGGTGCCTAGTCTCGGCGCTGGCCCTCTATCCTCCGAACTCTATCGATGCGGCCGATGATGGGCTCGATGCGCTCTTCGAGCACCGCGAGGTCCACACCCTCCGGCAAGTTCTCCAGCGCGGTGTCGAAGTCGAGGTTGGGGTTCCAATACGCCACCTTGGTGAGGACCTTGGTCAGGACACCCTGGCAAAGCTTCCGGGCCTCATTGGCCAGGGAGGTCACTCTGTTGGAGCAGAATTGCTCCAGAGCTCCAAGAACGCCCTCGAAGAATAGGGTCAGTTTGGCATTAGGACTCACGTTCCGCTCCGGGGCGTACCTCACGTTCGACATCCCCATGGTAGCCAGCTGCATGGTGATTCTGCCAGCGATGTCAGCGAGGTGGATGATCTAGAGGTTTTCACCCTTCACAAAATCCGCATGGTTGGCGGTGTCATTCCTCCGCAACTGCCTCTCGGCCTCCAGATCTATGGTCAGGATCTCCTCCCGGGCCCTGACCTCCGAAAGCGTCTCCTCGAGGCCCTCCAACTTCAGCTTCAGATCCTTGATGGAGTCATTGGCCTCGGAGAGCAGCTCGACCTTGCTGAGGTCTGTGGCCTGCGCGTCAGCCAAGGCACCTTTGGCCACATCCCTCTCCTTTGTAAGCTCCAGGACCTGCTTCTTTAGCCCGTCCCGCTCCACCTCTAGCTCGTTCACCTTGCCGGCCTGGACCTGGGCCTGAGCATTGAGTGCCTCCTCGTGCCTCTGCTCCAGCTCCCGGGTCTGCTACACGACAAGCTGCTCGACCTCCTCATACTTGCCGCGGAGTGTCGCGGCGAGCTTATCCTCACGAGTGGCAAGGTCCTCCTCCTGGGAGTTGAGCAAGGCCTGATGCTGGAGCCGAGCAGATTCATCCTTTGCGGTTTGTGCTTTAGCCACCTCCTGGGCCTTCTCGACGTCCTCCTGCTTCAGGACAAGCTCCTGCTTGCACTCGGCAGCAGATCTTGGGCGGACTTCAGTTCCTCATAGGCCTGGTGGAACCAAGCCTGCATCTCAGCGATGCGCTCCTTGAGATCTGCCTCTGCCTTGTCCACTGCCGCCATCCTGTACTTGGCCTTGTCCAGGCGGGACGGTGAAGCGCCTGGAGCTTCTAGAAGTTGATGCTCATGGCCTGGAGGAGCCGATCTTCCAGGGTACCGCCACCATCGGTGCTCGGTTCGTCAACAACCTCGAGCCCGTCGGCGGCGAGCACCTCGTCATCAAACACCTCCCCCTCGGCGTGCGCCCTGGTGTTCGTCGTCCCTGGGAGGTGGACGAACATATCATGGCTCACCTTCAGATACTTGCCCGAGCCAGAGGTAGCGGAGGAGGAAGGTTGATCGTCAACCACCCCCTCCTTGGCAGCGGCCTTGCCGGGCTCCCCGGCAGGCCCCTTGGCGGCATCCACAGAAGCACCCTTGGCGGCCTCCTCTACAGCGATCTTGGCAGCCTCAGCCTTGGCGTCCCTGGCGACCTCCTCAATGACGGTGTATGTGTACACCCGATCTGCCGGGAAGGGTCTGGATACCGAGGAGGGGAATGACACAAAGCCAAGACCAAGGTTTGAAAAGAAAAGGCAAGAACAGGGACAGAGGGCAATTAACTTACCCGCGCCATGCTAGGAAGAAGTGGCCCCCTCCTCACCGATATTTGGTGCCGGGACGGAGCCATCGGCGCCCGGGTTCACCTCCTCCTCCCCTTCCTTTGTGCGCAAGGGCTCGGTGCTTGGCACCCTTGCCGGGGACGTCCCTCACGGCAGCGTGGTCGATGGGGGCGGCGTGTTGGGGGTGGCCCTTAGTGGCTCCTCCTACTGTCGTCCTCCTCCTACAACCACGGCAAGGTCAGCGCCAAGGGATCATACCCCAACACATGTCGATAGGGAGAGAGTGGTGAGCGCACACTGGGGGCTGCGCCAGGGGCTCCTCTCCGGGCTGCTCTCCACCACCAGCAGCGTACTCGAGGTACCCGCCGGGGGCTGGCCTTCCGTCGAGGCCCTGGCCCTCTTTGCCACCCTCTGGGCCAGCATCTCCATGTCCCTGCAAGAGTAAAAACAAGTCAAGGAAACCGGCGCGGTCTGAAGGAATGGAGATGATGAAAGGCCAGATGCTTACTCATCCTCCACCTCCTCTTCCACGGCCTTCCTCTTCCTCCTTGGGCTGAGAGACCCAAGATCGAAGGCAACCTCCGTATTAACGTCTACAGGAGGAGGGGAAAGGGATGGAGTTCGACGAAGCTTGGACGAAGAAGAGGCAGTCGCTTTCTTCTTCGCCATCGTGGCCTTCACCACCTTCCTTGCTGTCGCGGCTCTCGTCAGGCGCACGGAGTCCTCCTGGGCCTCTTGCCGCTACCCGGTCCTGCCGGGCCGGACCGGCTCGCCAGAGCTGGCCCGCCGCAGGACACGCTTCCTCCCCGTTGCTGGAGGGTCGTCAGTCCCGACCTCTCCCTCGATCGACTCCTCGACCGCATCTTCGATGAGAGGGGCCTCGGTGCTTGCGCTGCTGGCCTCCCCAGCAGACTCTACCCATCCGGCAAGCTCCTCCTCCTCTGTAACCACCTCGTCCTCATTCTGTACATGGCCGACGCTGCCAGCTTCCCTGGCAAGCGCCGCCTCCGCCGCCCTGGCGGCGATATAGTCTAGCTCCTCCTTGGTGGTTTCCTTGATAAGCAGTGGCTCATCGGGGACATACCTCTCCGACAAGTTGTCGAAGAACTCCTGCACCCGCTCCTCCTCCGGCTCGGCCCACCTTCGGTCAAGGCTGTCCGCGTTGATGTCCGGCATCATGGTGATGATGTCGGCTTGGCGAGAATTGTTGCTCAACTAGATCACTCCTGCCGGCAACCCGAACAGAGGCCCCTTAACTACCTTGCCGGCCTTCGCGGCCTTGCCTGCTCTCTCAGCCCTGCCACCGTCACCCACATCGAGCTGGAAAAGCCGCTGACAAAAATGAGCATGCCCCATCACCGTGAAGTTGTGCTGCAAGCCGGGGCAAAGCCTCATGACATCACCGCTTTCTTGAAGAGCCAGGCCAGCCTCCCCTTGTTATGCAGTGGGGCGATGCAGCGGCGGACGAAATCGTCCCCAATCATCTCAAGGGTGAGCCCGGCCATAGTGAGGCGATGGATCATAGTGGTAGCAATCCCGAGCTTCTTGTCATTGATGTCGGCATCGCTCCAGTCCTTGCGGTGGACTGGCGGGCTCTGACGAACTTGGCAGAACTCCTATGGATCCTCCTCCTCAATCCATAGCCACCAGCCCGCCCACTCCTCCTACCTCTCCTTTTAGGCACCCTCTGGATACGTGCCTTTCTCCTAGGTCCGTGGGATCCAGGTGATGCAGCCAGAGATGGCACCCCCTCCTGGATACGGGGAAAGAAATAGTGGCGGAAAAGCGCCATGCTGGGTGATACATCTCTATCATATCTACATTTCCAAACACTTTTGCCCTTGTTTTGGACTCTAACTTGCATGATTTGAATGGCACTAACCCGGACTGACGCTGTTTTCAGCAGAATTGCCATGGTGTTTTTTTGTGCAGAAATTGAAGTTCTCGGAATGACCTGAAAATGAACGGAGAACTATTTTGGAATATATAAAAAAACACTGGAAGGAAGATCCATGTCAGGGGGGCCTCCACCTGTCCACGAGGGTGGGGGCGTGCCCTACCCCCCTGGGCGTGCCCCCTGCCTCATGGCCCCCCTGACGCTCCACCTACCTCAACCTTGACTCCATATATTCACTTTTGGGGAGAAAAAAATCAGGGAGACGGATTCATCGCGTTTTACGATACGGAGCCACCGCCAAGCCATAAACTCTCTCGGAAGGGCTGATTTGGAGTCCGTTCGGGGCTCCGGAGACGGGAATCCGTCGCCATCGTCATCATCAACCTTCCTCGATCGCCAATTTCATGATGCTCACCGCCGTGCGTGAGTAATTCCATCATAGGCTTCCTGGACGGTGATGGGTTGGATGAGATTTATCATGTAATCGAGTTAGTTTTGTTAGGGTTTGATCCCTAGTACCCATTATGTTCTGAGATTGATGTTGCTATGACTTTGCCATGCTTAATGCTTGTCACTAGGGCCCGAGTGCCATGATTTCAGATATGAATCTATTATGTTTTCATCAATATATGAGAGTTCTTGATCCTATCTTGCAAGTCTATAGTCACCTACTATGTGTTATGATCCGGCAACCCCGAAGTGACAATAGTCGGGACCACTCCCGGTGATGACCGTAGTTTGAGGAGTTCATCTATTCACTATGTGTTAATCCTTTGGTCCGGTACTCTATTAGAAGGAGGCCTTAATATCCCTTAGTTTCCAATAGGACCCCGCTGCCACGGGAGGATAGGACAAAATATGTCATGCAAGTTCTTTCATTGATGAACTGGAGCTAGTTCCGTGTCACCCTAGGTTATGACTGTTACATGATCGATCGCATCCGGCATAATTCTCTATCACCGATCCAATGCCTACGAGCTTTCCATATATTGTTCTTCGCTTATTTACTTCTCCGCTCCTACTACTACAATCACTATAAAACACCAAAAATATTACTTTCGCTACCGTTACCTTTTACCACCGTTACCACTACTATCATATTATTTTGCTACTAAATACCGTGCTGCAGATATTAAGTTTCCAGGTGTGGTTGAATTGACAACTCAGCTGCTAATACTTGAGAATATTCTTTGGCTCCCCTTGTGTCGAATCAATAAATTTGGGTTGAATACTCTACCCTCGAAAACTGTTGCGATCCACTATACTTGTGGGTTATCAAGACTATTTGCTAGCACCGTTGCCGGGGAGCATAGCTCTATTCTTTGAGTCACTTGGGATTTATATCTGCTTATCATTATGAAGAACTTGAAAGATCCAAGAACCAAGATTTATCCCTCAACTACGAGGGGAGGTAAGGAACTACCATCTAGCTCTGCACTTGATTCAGCTTCTGTTTTTAGTAAGCTTGCGACATCTAGACCTGCTTCTGCTATTAATTCTAATATGTCGCATGTTATTGATGATGCCACTTCTGCTATGCATGATACTTATGATGAAACTACTTCTATGCTTGATACTACTGTGCCATTTGGTGAATTTCTTGATGAACGACTTGATAGGGCTAGAGAGAATGAAATTATTCAAACGGATAATATTGATGAAAGTGATGATGAAGATTCTTCCCCTAGATATGAATTACTTGTAGTTCCTGAAGGTTATGTTATGGATGAAGAAACTGCTAGAGACTTTCTTGCTTGCAATGATAGGAGTGATCTTAAGAAGCTTTTAGTTAAGCTGAAACAAAAAACTTTGAATGCTAGAATGAAATATGATCCTACTTATGCTACTTCACCTATCTTTGTTACTGATAAGGATTATGATTTCTGTGTTGATCCTGAGATAATTACTTTAGTTGAAACTGATCCTTTCTATGGCTATGAATCTGAAACTGTTGTGGCACATCTTACTAAATTAAATGATATAGCTACCCTGTTCACTAATGATGAGAAAACTCGCTATTACTATATCCTTAAATTATTTCTGTTCTCATTAAAGGGTGATGCTAAGATATGGTTTAATTCTCTTGATCTTGGTTGTGTGTGTAGTCCCCGGGATATGATTTATTACTTCTCTGCTAAATATTTCCCCGCTCATAAGAAACAAGTTGCTTTAAGGGAAATATATAATTTTGTGCAAATTGAAGAAGAGAGTCTCCCAGAAGCTTGGGGAGGCTTCTCCAATTACTTAATGCTTTGCCTGATCATCCTCTCAACAAAAATGAGATACTTGATATCTTTTATAATGGACTAATGATGCTTGCAGAGACCACCTGGATAGTTGTGTTGGTTGTGTTTTCATGGAAAGAACTGTTGATGAATCTGAAATTCTATTAAATAATATGTTGACTAATGAAAATAATTGGACACTTCCTGAGCCAATCCCTGATCCAATTCCTGAGCCAACTCCGAAGAGAAGGGGTATTTGATTTCTCAGTCCTGAAGATATGCAAGAGGCAAAGAAATCCATGAAAGAAAAAGGTATTAAATCTGAAGATGTTAAGAATTTACCTCCTATTGAAGAAATACATGGTCTTAATTTGCCGCCTGTTGAAGAAACACATGGTCTTGATAACCCGACACAGGTAGTAAAGGTAAATTCTCTCTATAGATATGATAAAGCTCAAATCCCTCCTATTAAGTTTGCTAGCCAATGTTTGGATGAATTTGATAACTTTATGGTTAAGAAACAAGATTTTAATGCTTATGTTGGTAGACAATTGAAACAGAATGCTTATACGATTGAACACTTGAGTGGTTATATGGCCAATGTTAAAGGTGAACTTAAACTTATTAGTAAACATGCTTCTATTGTTACCACTCAAGTAGAACAAGTACTTAAAGCTCAGAATGATTTGCTCAATGAATTGAATAGTAAAAATAATGACTTTGTTGTTAGAGTTATGACTAGAGGTGGTAAAATGACTCAGGAACCTTTGTATCCTGAGGGCCATCCTAAGAGAATTGAGCAAGATTCTCACAGAAATAATATTGATGCACCTAGTCCTTCTAAGAGGAAGAAAAAGAAAAATGATAGGACTTTGCATGCTTCTAGTGAACCTGTTATTGACACACCTGAGAATCCCAATGATATTTCTATTTCTGATGTTGAAACACAATCTGGTAATGAACATGAACCCAATAATAATGTTAATAATGATGTTCATGTTGATGCTCAACCTAGTAATGACAATGAAGTAGAGATTGAACCTGTTGTTGATCTTGATAACCCACAATCAAAGAATCAATGTTATGATAAGAGAGACTTTGTTGCTAGGAAGCACGATAAAGAAAGAGAACCATGGGTTCAGAAACCCATGCCTTTTCCTCCTAAACCATCCAAGAAAAAGGATGATGATGATTTTGAGCGCTTTGCTGAAATGATTAGACCTATCTTCTTGCGTATGCGTTTGACTGATATGCTTAAAATGAATCCTTATGCTAAGTACATGAAAGATATTGTTACCAATAAAAGAAAGATACCGGAAGCTGAAATTTCCACCATGCTTGCTAATTATACTTTTAAGGGTGGAATACCTAAGAAACTAGGAGATCCAGGAGTACCAACTATACCATGCTCCATTGAAAAGGAACTAGGTTAAAACTGCTATATGTGATCTTGGAGCCGGTGTTAGTGTTATGCCACTCTATTTATATCGTAGACTTGATTTCAATAAGTTGACACCTACTGAAATATCTTTGCAAATGGCTGACAAATCAACTGCTATACCTGTCGGTATTTGTGAGGATGTGCCCTGTTGTGGTTGCAAATGTTACTATTTTAACGGACTTTGTTATTCTTGATATTCCCGAGGATGATAGTATGTCTATTATTCTTGGAAGACCCTTTTTAAATACTGCAGGTTCTGTTATTGCATGAACCAAAGGCAATGTCACTTTTCATGTTAATGGTAATGAGCATACGGTACACTTTTCGAGGAAACAACCTCAAGTCCATAGTATCAACTCTCTTGAAAAAAAATCAACAATTACTATTGGAGGTTTAGAATTTCTTCTTCCTACTGTCAAGAAGAAATATGATATTCTTATTGTTGAGAACATGCATATCCCTATTGAGGTAACCTAGTGTTATTTAGAAATTCTCTAGTTCCATGTTATTCAGAATGAGTTTGTTAACAAGACCTGATCAACCTTGTTAGTGGAGTCCTTTTGATGAGCATGAGATGGATGAATTTAGATAACACAATTCTCTCTACCCTCTTTTCACTTTCTGTTATTTATATTAAAAAAGCAAAAATAGTAATTTCTGTCTGTTTTCTGAATTATCCATGCAATAAAAAATACCCTGAAAATAAAAGTTCTCCAAATGCTCTGAAATTTAAATATGATTTTTCTGGAATATTTGAGAATATCTGGCACTGAGAACACAGTAGGGGGAGCAAGCTCCTGGCCACGAGGGTCCAGGGCGTGCCCACCCCCCTGGGCGCGCGCCCTGCCTCGTGGGCTCACGGTGTCTCCCCTCCACTTATTCCAGCTACCACACACTCCTTCTTCCTCCCACAAACATCACTAGCCAGCTCAAACCCGAGTCCAAGCTCATCTTGCTGCCATTTTCGATCTCCTAGCTTAAAGCTCCATTCACAAAACTGCTTTGGGTGATTGTTCTTTGGTATGTAACTCCTCCAGTGGTCCAGTTAGTTTTTGTTCTAGTGCTTTATTCATTACATATTTTTGCTGCTTAGATGACCCTATTCTTGAGCTTGCATGTCAAATTTATGTGGTTTTGATGCATGTTATTGCCTCTAGGCACTTGTAGGAGTAGTTGCTATCAATATTGTCGAGTTTGATTCACTTTTATTTTGAAGTTACTAAAAATTTCAGAAATTTTCAGAAAAAGATGAAGAGAACAAGAAGCCCAAGTATAATCTCCCTCGCACCGTGGAGGTTCGGCCATGTGAATGGCCTTGTGATGATTTCTTGAGAGCAGCCAGGATTAATGATGATTTCTATGAATTGGCTGACAATGCAGGCCTCACCGCCTTCCTCCACAACCAACGCGAACAGTATCTCTTACTCACCAATATCTTTGTGCAAAACTTTCATTTCCATGCTAGGAGCTCACCACCTATGGTGGAATTTTATTTATATGATGAGCATAAGGAGATGTCACTTCGTAATTTTTCTCGGGTTTGTTTGATCCCTTTCGAGGGCAGCGTAGAGGAACCACATCGTGACGATGTGGAAGGGTTTATTGATACAATTGCTTTAGGGGAAACGAGGAAAGTTTCCGATGCAAGAATTACTAGCATACATTTTCCTGTTTTACGTTACTTCACAATATTTGCTAGTAGATGCTTAATTGGTCACGGAAACCGTGGCAACCTTAGTGCCCCTGATATTGTTATTTTGTGTCATGCCTTGTTCTGTGATGACACATTTAGTATGGGCGCTATTGTTGCGAAGTGGTTGAATCTTAACCGTACTAAGGGCCCCGTCCTTGGAGGCATTTTCGCCTTGCGCCTCACTGCACACTTTAACATACCTATTAGGCATTATGAGAAGGAAGAGAAGTTGCTGCCTCATGTTTTTCTAGACTATAAGAGTATGGTAGCACATGATTTTATCGTTAAGAATAATGTGACGCCCCGAGACCGATGTGCCAGGTGTCTTCCAGTTATTCGCTGTTGTTGCCATGTCTTTTGCTTGCGTGTTGGATCTTATCATGTCATCATGTGCTTTGCATCATCATATTTTGAAAACTTGCATCCGCCCGGCTTCCGCCAGTTCCATCCGTTGTCCGTTCTGATCCCAGACACACTTGCACGCGCCCGCGACACGTCCAAAATATTATTTTATAAGTGGCCGGAAAATGTTCTCAGAATTCGTTGAAAGTTGGCGTGCGGTCTTATTATAGTGTAGGTAGGCCGCCTGCCAAGTTTCATTGCATTCGGAGTCCGTTTGATGCCCCAACGTATAAATATAGCGGCAATATAGCCGGTCAAACGTCAGACGTTTTCGGTCTCCGGAAACAGTCGCCGGGTCTCTCTCTCTCTTCTCTTTTCTCAGCCTAAAGCTTTCTGCATAGTCTGCTATCAACCGCCAGACCCGGAAACCCTCTCTGCACAGTGCATCGACCCCTCGCGCGTGTTTGAAACTTACCCGAACCCGACCCGGACAGTTGTCACCGTTGGGTCCGGATCATCCCCTAACATCTACGAAACACCTCCGTTTTCTCTTTTGGACTCCCTACCTATTTATTTCTTGACCGTACAATTTTGATCGGAGGCTCCAGAAAACCCCTAATTTTAACCACCTGCTATTTATACACAGATGAAACCCTAGCTGTCCCATCCATCCATCTAATCCTCCCAACCGCCGCCACTCCTTTCCCACATCGGGATCCCCTCCCAATCCAAAACACTTCCTTGTTTTCCCAATCGGGCCAACCACTCATCGCCCCCAATTCCATCGATCCATCCCCTCCAACCAGAGATCCCCTATGATCCATCCTTCCCGTGCAGCAACCAGGAGCACAAGCTCCACAACCGCGAGCCTCCCCACGCCAGCGCGTCTCCTCCTCCCGCTGCTCCCTGTCTCCCTCCGCGGCGTGCAACTCCCGAGGAGAGCCGAGCTCCTCCCATTTCAGAGCTCCACCGTATTCCTCGCGGCCTCGCACGTCTCTGCCTCCCCTGCATCCTGAGCAAGTCCGGCCGCACGCAGCTCCTTCGTCCCTGACCGCGGCCGCGCCATCGTTCGTTGTCAGGCCAGACTCCCTCGCGCCCCTCTCCTTCTTCCTTCTCCCTGTCGTGATCTCCTCCCTCTCTCTCTAATTTCCCGCCGTGGCCGTCCTCGCAGGTAACCAAGCTCAGAACAGCGCCGCCCGGCCAAGGATGCCGCCATGGACATTGAGCTCCTCAAGCCCGGTGCCGTCCAGGCCCGTTTCCAGCTAGATCCGAACACCGTGTACCTCGCTGCCCCTTCGCCCGCTCGCCGGACCTCTGCTCCCAGCCGTTCCCGCCGCCAAGTTTGTCGCTCTGAACCTGTCGCTGTCGTTCTTCTTAATAGACGAGCAGAGCAGCGCCCCCGCTCCACTCGACGCGCTGACCGCATTGCTCGCATGGGCCGGCCT
>NC_041386.1:199826326-199864373 GCF_002162155.2 Triticum dicoccoides
CTTGACCGCGCCTCCAGGCCCAGCGCGCCCCTTCGCGGCCTGTCAGGCCTTTCCTTCTACTAGGCCAGGCCCACTGGGTGAGGCCACCCCAGCGCCCCTTTTTTCCTTTCCTCTGTTGGGCTTGCTGCCAGTTTTGGCCCATGGTATTTTTTCCAGTCCAACAATTTTCCATATTATCCTGAGACAACAGTTTTGAAGTTTAGCCCCTAAACTTCATGCATTTAATAACTTCACAACCGTGCATTAGATCTAAACAATTGATATATGAAATATGCTTAGTTTTTCTTCTAGTTTCATAATATGTCTTTTTCATCCATGTTTAAAATGCTTAATATGCTGTTTGTTTAAATTTGCTTAAATAACTTGCTAAAATGATTTATTTCATAACTAAATAACCGTAACTCGGATTTTAATAAACTTTATATGTAAATGGGGTGGAAAAATGCCTAGTTTGACATGGTGGCATTACTTTGCATGTTTAACAACTCTAAAATTATGTTTAGGGCAGAACAGTACCAAACCTAATTTATGCATATGGGGATTTACCGGAATTGTTCTTTGTTGCTTCCGGCCTCATTTAAACTTGCCTAGATAGGTAGTTTTCATTTGCTTCACCCTCTTGCCATGTATTACAACATTTAATATAGTTGGGTACATAAACAAGATCGAACTAAATAAGTCACGTGGTGTTTCGTCAATATGCAACGGAGTTGCATATTGAGCTCCACTTAATTTGTAGGGTTGTTTGTGCACTTTGCCATGCCATGCCTCTTTAAACTGGACATGCATCATACTTGTTTGTGCATCATGCCATGTTCATGTGATGTTTGTTCACTATGTTGTTTGCTTTCTTTCCGGTGAACTTCTTCTCGGTAATCTGGTAACGTTGCATTTGTGAGGATATGTTGGCTACGTCCATGTGTCTTCTCCATGGACTCGTTCTTCTTCCTTGCGGGATTTCAGGCAAGATGACCACACCCTCGAAATCACTTCTATCTTTGCTTGCGAGATGCTCGCTCTTTTGCTATGCCTATGCTGCGATACCTACCACTTGCTTAATCATGCCTCCCATATTGTTAAGCCAAGCCTCTAACCCACCTTGTCCTAGCAAACCATTGTTTGGCTATGTTACCGCTTTGCTCAGCCCCTCTTATAGCGTTGTTAGTTGCAGGTGAAGATTGGAGTTTGTTCCTTGTTGGAACATGGATATTTTGTTGGGATATCACAATATCTCTTATTTAATTAATGCATCTATATACTTGGTAAAGGGTGGAAGGCTCGGCCTTATGCCTGGTGTTTTGTTCCACTCTTGCCGCCCTAGTTTCCGTCATATCGGTGTTATGTTCCCGGATTTTGCGTTCCTTACACGGTTGGGTTATAATGGGAACCCCTTGACAGTTCGGTTTGAATAAAACTCCTCCAGCAAGGCCCAACCTTGGTTTTACCATTCGCCACCTAGCCTATTTTTCCCTTGGGTTAGGCCAGCCCAAGGGTCATCTTTATTTTAACCCCCCCGGGCCAGTGCTTGTCTAAGTGTTGGTCTGAACTAGAGTCCTTTGCAGCGCCACCTCGGGGAAACTTGAGGGATGGTTTTAGTTGTACGGAGCGCTCATCCAGTGTTGCCCTAAGAATGAGATATGTGCAGTTCCTATCAGGATGTCGGCGCATTGGGCGGTCTTGCTGGACTTGTTTTACCATTGTCGAGGATGTCTTGTAACCGGGATGCCGAGTTTGATCGGATTGTCTTGGGAGAAGGAATATCCTTCGTTGACCGTGAGAGCTTGTGATGGGCTAAGTTGGGACACCCCTGTAGGGATTTGAACTTTCAAAAGCCGTGCCCGCAGTTATGGGCATATGGGAATTTGTTAATGTCCGGTTGTAGAAAACCTGAAGTTGATCTTAATTAAAATACATCAACCGTGTGTGTAACCATGATGGTCTCTTCTCGGCGGAGTCCGGGAAGTGAACACGGTGTTGGAGTTATGCTTGAACGTAAGTAGTCTAGGATCACTTCTTGATCATAGATTCTCGACCGTGCTTTTTCCTTCTCTTCTCGCTCTCATTTGCGTAAGGTAGCCACCATATATGCTAGTGCTTGTTGCAGCTCCACCTCATACCTTTTACCTTACCCATAAGCTTAAATAGTCTTGATCGCGAGGGTGTGAGATTGCTGAGTCCCCGTGACTCACAGATTACTTCCAAAACCAGTTTGCAGGTGCCGATGATACCGTGCAGGTGACGCAACCGAGCTCAAGGAGGAGCTCGATGAAGACTTTGTTCGTTGTGTTGTTTCGTTCTAGTTGATCAGTAGTGGAGCCCAGTTGGGACGATCGGGGATCTGTCTAGCATTTGGGGTAGTCTTCTTTTATTTTGGGTTCTGTAGTCAGACCTTGTGTGTATCTGGATGATGTAATGTTATATTCATGTAATTGTGTGAAGTGGCGATTGTAAGCCAACTATGTATCTCTTTCCCTTATGTATTACATGGGTTGTGTGAAGATTGCCTCACTTGCGACATTGCTTTTACTGCGGTTATGCCTCTAAGTCGTGCTTCGACACTTGGGAGATATAGCCGCATCGAGGGCGTTACAAATAATGAAAAGATGCTTAAGTACAAGCTGATATTTGATAAAAATCACCCTGAGACTATTAATTTGCCTACTCCTTCGTTGTTTGACTTATCTGCAGGCAAGTACCTTGTTCCGCCGGAGGCCATTCACGCCTACCAAAACCCCACACCATCTACAGAGCCAGAGCCGGAACCACAATTTGATCCTCACCGGCAATCTATTTATCAGTGGAATCTGGAACAGATCGCCAACCAGTGGCACTAGGGGGATTCTTCTCAGTACGACCCCAACTATTACTTTGGATATCCGCCAGGCCAGCCGTGGCCATAGACCAACTTAGGCCAAAAGCCTAAGCTTGGGGGAGTACGTATTTCCCACCGACATTACATTCATGTTCACTCACTCATGCTAGTTGACGGTGCTCATACTCTTTCATTGTATCATCCATGCTTGTTTATTTTCCTTTTTATGCTTTCTTCTTGTGTGTTTAATAAACCTTAAGAAAAATAAAAAATTAGTTGTAGCTTTTAATTAGTTTACTTTCCATGCTTGTGGTAGTAATTAAAAAGAAAACCCAAAAATATTTCTTGTTCTTCTTTTGTTTTTTGGGAGCTTTCCCGCGTAAATAGTTTAATTTTTTTCTTTCCTTTGGGGGTCGAGAGGAGAAGACCATGATTAAAATGTTAAAGTGGCTCTTATATGCATTATTGTTGATCTGACAAAAGAGCCCATATTACCTTGTCTTCTCTCTTGAATTGAATGCATGCAGATTCCAGCTTAGTCCAATGCACATGCACTATTATTATTATCCACATTATTCGGTCGTGCAAGTGAAAGGCAATAATGATGATTATATGATGAACTTATTGAGATGACAAAAGCTGGTATGAACTCGACCTCTCTTGTTTTTGTAAATATGATTAGTTCATCGTTCCTGATTCAGCACATTATGAATAAACATCTTTGCGATGACAATTAGAGATTATAGTTGCTTATGCCATGCTTAATTAGCTAGGAGCTTATAATGGTTTACCTTGCGTGCTAACATGCTATTAAAATGGTTGTGATGTGGTATGATAGGGTGATATCCTGTTTTGAACGATTCTAGTGGCTTGACTTGGCACATGTTCACGCATGTAGTTGAAACAAAATCAACATAGCCTCTACAATATTTATGTTCATGGTGCATTATATCCTACTCATGCTTGCATTCGGTGTTGATTAATTTTAATACATGTTCATGACTGTTGTCGCTCTCTAGCTGGTCGCTTCACAATCTTTTTCTAGCCTTCACCTGTACTAAGCGGGAATACTACTTGTGCATCCAATTCCATAAACCCCAAAGTTATTCCATATGAGTCCACCATACCTACCTATATACGGTATCTACCTACCGTTCCAAGTAAATTTGTATGTGCCAAACTCTAAACCTTCAAATAAACATCCTGTTTTGTATGCTCGAATAGCTCATGTATCAACTAGGGTTGTCTCTATCTTCCATGCTAGGCAGGTTATTCTCAAGAGGAGTGGACTCCGCTCCTCACTCACGAGAAAAGGGCTGGTCACCGGGATGCCCAGTCCCATCCTTTATGCAAATAAAATCAAAATAACTGCAAACAAAACTCCCCCGGGACTCTTGTTAGTTGGAGGCACTCGTTGTTTCGAGCAAGCCATGGATTGATGTTTGTTGGTGGAGGGGGAGTATAAACTTTACCATTCTGTTTCGGAACCGTCTATAATGTGTTTTGACAATGGATATCGAGATCTCTCGGTTTATGTTGACAATGAAAGTATACCGCTCAAAATATTATTCATATCTATTTTAAAACCGAGCTCTCGCACCTCTACAAATCCCTTCTTCCCTCTGGGAAGGGCCTATCTATTTACTTTTATGTTGAGTCATCATCCTCTTATTAAAAAGCACCAGCTGGAGAGCACCGTTGTCATTTACATTCATTACTATTAGTTTACATTGAGTATGACTTGACTGGAACTCTTTTACCATGAATTACAATGTCTATTCAGTCCTTGATCTTCAAAGGTGCTCTGCATTTATGTTTTGTGGTCTCAGAAAGGGCTAGCGAGATACCGTCTTGTTATATCATATCATGATTGTTTTGAGAAAGTGTTGTCATCCGAGATTTATTATTATTGCTCGCTAGTTGATTATGCCATTGATATGAGTAAACATGAGACCTAAATGTTATTGTGAATATGGTTAGTTCATAATGTTTGCTGAAAACTTGAATGCTGGCTTTACATATTTACAACAACAAGAGCAAATAGAGTTTGTAAAAGTTTTTCTTTATCACTTTCAGGTTATCAACTGAATTGCTTGAGGATAAGCAAAGGTTTAAGCTTGGGGAGTTGATACGTCTCCGTCGTATCTACTTTTGCAAACACTTTTGCCCTTGTTTTGGACTCTAACTTGCATGATTTGAATGGCACTAACCCGGAATGACGCTGTTTTCAGCAGAATTGCCATGGTGTTATTTTTGTGCAGAAATAAAAGTTCTCGAAATGACCTGAAAATCAACGGAGAATTATTCTGTAATATATAAAAAATACTAGAAGGAAGATCCACGTCGGGGGGGCTCCACCTGTCCACGAGGGTGGGGGCGCGCCCTACCCCCCCCCCTAGGTGCGCCCCCTGCCTCGTGGCCCCCCTGACACTCCACCGACCTCAACCTTGACTCCATTTATTCACTTTTGGGGAGAAAAAATCTGGGAGAAGGATTCATCATGTTTTACGATACGGAGCCCCCGCCAAGCCCTAAACTCTCTTGGGAGGGCTGATCTGGAGTCCATTCTGGGCTCCAGAGAGGGGAATCCGTCGCCATCGTCATCATCAACCTTCCTCCATCACCAATTTCATGATGCTCACCGTCGTGCATGAGTAATTCCATCGTAGGCTTGCTGGACGGTGATGGGTTGGATGAGATTTATCATGTAATCGAGTTAGTTTTGTTAAGGTTTGATCCCTAGTACCCACTATGTTCTGAGATTGATGTTGCTATGACTTTGCTATGCTTAATGCTTGTCACTAGGGCCCGAGTGCCATGATTTGAGATCTGAACCTATTATATTTTCATCAATATATGAGAGTTCTTGATCCTATCTTGCAAGTCTATAGTCACCTACTATGTGTTATGATCCGACAACCCCGAAGTGACAACAGTCGGGACCACTCCCGGTGATGACCGTAGTTTGAGGAGTTCATGTATTCACTACGTGGTAATCCTTTGGTCCGGTACTCTATTAGAAGGAGGCCTTAATATCCTTTAGTTTCCAATAGGACCCCACTGCCATGGGAGGGTAGGACAAAAGATGTCATGCAAGTTCTTTCCATAAGCATGTATGACTATATTCGGAATACATGCCTACATTACATTGATGAACTGGAGCTAGTTCTGTGTCACACTAGGTTATGACTGTTACATGATCGATTGCATCTGGAATAATTCTCTCTCACCGATCCAATGCCTATGAGCTATCCATATATTGTTCTTTGCTTATTTACTTTTCCGATGCTACTGTTACAATCACTATAAAACACCAAAAATATTACTTTTTCTACCGTTACCTTTTACCACCGTTACCACTACTATCATATTATTTTGCTACTAAATACCTTGCTACAGATATTAAGTTTCTAGGTGTGGTTGAATTGACAACCCAGCTGCTAATACTTGAGAATATTCTTTGGCTCCCCTTGTGTCGAATCAATAAATTTGGGTTGAATACTCTACCCTCGAAAGCTGTTGCGGTCCCCTATACTTGTGGGTTATCACTGGGAAGCATTCCGGCAAAGCCCTCGCAGAGGTGGGAGAAGAGGGCCATGTACGCCATGGCATTCGGCGTGAAATCAAGAAGATGGAAGCCTTCCTTGTTCTTGATTCCCCACAAGATGACTTTTGTCCCATTATATTTGGTAGACCTTTCTTGAATACTGTTAATGCTAAGATAGACCGTGAGAAAGATATTGTTACTGTTGGTCTAGGGGATATGTCTCATGATTTTAATTTCTCTAAATTTCGTAGACAACCCCATGATAAAGAATTGCCTAATAAATATGAAATTATTAGTCTTGCTTCTATTGTCGTGCCTCCTACTCATCCTTTAGAACAATATTTGCTAGACCATCAAAATGATATGTTTATGAATGAAAGAAAGGAATTAAATGAAATATTCTTTAATCAAGGGCGTGTTTTGAAGCACAATTTGCCTTTTGAAATCCTTGGGGATCCTCCTCCACCCAAGGGTGACCCCGTGTTTGAGCTTAAACAATTACCTAATACTTTGAAATATGCTTATCTTGATGAAAAGAAGATATATCATGTTATTATTAGTGCTAACCTTTCAAAAATGAAGTAACAAATTATAGAAAACTCTGAAGAAGCACCACGTTGCTATTGGATATACTCTTGATGATCTTAAGGGAATTAGTCCCACTCTATGTCAGCACAAAATTAATGTGGAGCCTGATGCTAAACCAGTTGTTGATCATCTTCAGCGGTTAAATCCCAAGATGAAAGAACTTGTAAGAAATGAAATATTAAAGATTCTGGAGGCATGTATAATTTATCCTATTGCTGATAGTAGATGGGTCAGTCATGTTCATTGTATCCCTAAGAAGGGAGGTATTACTGTTGTTCCTAATGATAAGAATGAATTGATTCCACAAAGAATTATTACAGGATATAGAATGGTAATTGATTTTCGCAAATTAAACAAAGCTACTAGAAAAGATCATTACCATCTACATTTTATTGATCAAATGCTAGAAAGATTGTCCAAAAAACTCATTTCTGCTTTCTTGATGGTTATTCTGGTTTCTCTCAAATACCCGGGTCAAAAGATGATCTAGAAAAGACCACTTTTACTTGCCCTTTTGGTACTTTTGGTTATAGACGTATGCCTTTTGGTTTATGCAATGCACCTGCTACCTTTCAAAGATGTATGACTGCTATATTCTCTGACTTTCGTGATAAGATTGTTGAGGTTTTCATGGATGACTTCTCCGTTTATGAAACTTATTTTGATGATTGCTTAAGCAATCTTGACCGAGTTTTGCGGAGATGTGAAGAAACTAATCTTGTCCTAAATTGGGAGAAGTGCCACTTTATGGTTAATGAAGTTATTGTCTTGGGGCATAAAATTTTTGAAAGAGGTATTGAAGTTGATAAAGCTAAAGTAGATGCTATTGAAAAGATGCTGTGTCCTAAAGATATCAAACTTAAAAGAAGTTTCCTCGGCCATGTTGGTTTCTATAGGAGGTTTATTAAAGATTTCTCTAAAATTTCTAGGCCTCTCACTAATCTCTTGCAAAAAGATGTTCCTTTTGTTTTCGATGATGATTGTATAGAAGCAGTTGAAATACTTAATAAAGCCTTGATTTCGGCACCAATTGTTCAGCCAATGCCTTCCCCTACTCCACACTTATAGCTCTTAGTGCATTCGTTGCATGGCAATCCCTACTCCTCACGTTGATATCAATTGATGGGCATCTCCATAGCCCGTTGGTTAGCCGCGTCGGTGTGAGACTTTCTTGCTTTTTTGTCTTGTATATATTTACCCCTATTATCATACTCTATTCCACCCGTAGTGCTATATCCATGGCTTGTGCTCATGTATTGCGTGAGGGTTGAAAAAGCTTAAGCATTTTAAAAAGTATGAACCAATTGCTCGGCTTGTCATTGGGGTTGTGCATGATAAATACTTTGTCTTAAGAAGATAGAGCATGACAAGACTATATGATTTTGTAGGGATAGCTTACTTTAGCGTTCATATTTCGAAAGACATGATTTTTTGTTGCGATGCCTGAGTATTGATGTCTTATGTCAAATATTAGACTATTGCTTTGAATCACTTATGTCTTAATATTCATGGCATGATTAGATATATGATCAAGTTTATGCTAGGTAGCATGCCACATCAAAAATTATCTTTTTTAGCATTTACCTACTCAAGGACGAATAGGAATTAGGCTTGGGGATGCTAATACGTCTCCCTCGTATCTATAATTTTTAATTGTTTCATGCCAATATTATACAACTTTCACATATTTTTGGCAAATTTTTATATGATTTATTGGACTAACCTATTGATCCAGTGCACAGTGCCAGTTCCTATTTTTTGCATGTTTTTTGTATCACAGAAAATCCATACCAAACAAAGTCCAAATGCAATAAAAATTTACAAAGAATTATTTTGGAATATATGTGATTTTTGGGAGTTGGAATCACCACAAACGGAGGCCCACACAGCCCACAAGTCACCTTGGCGTGCCCCAGGCCCCTACTGGATGGTGGTGGGTTGTGCCCTCCTGGAACGTCGGTTGGAGCTCTACTTCGGGTGCAAGGAAGCTTATATCCAGAAAAAACATGTTAAAATCTCAGTGCAATCGGAGTAACGGATCTCCCAGAATATAAGAAACAGTTTTCGGCTAGATCCGCGGAAAGGTCTTGATAACCCACAAATATAGGGGATTGTTTGTAGCCTTCTTTGATAAATAAGAGTGTCGAACCCGATGAGGAGCTAAAGGTAGAACAAATATTACCTCAAGTTCTATCGACCACCGATACAACTCTTTGAACACTTGACATTTGCTTTACCGTAAACAAGTATGGAACTATTTTGCAAGGATAAAACTATGAGTACTTTGCGTGAATAAAACTACAAATAAATTGTAAGGTAATAAAAGTGGATAGTTTTTGTCAACAAGAAAGTCATTTGACCCCAGGTAATCCATGACAAGTACCGGTAATCATTCTTAAAATTTTATATGAGGGAGAGGCATGAGATAACATACTTTCTCTACTTGGATCATATGTACTTATGATTGGAACTCTAGAAAGGATCCGCGACTAGTAAAGATCATTAAGGTCGTGAAACCCAACCATAGCATTAAGTATCAAGTCCTCTTTATCCCATATGCAATGACCCACCTACTCGGGTTTATGCTTCTATCACACTCGCAACCCACTATAAGGGAATCATGAACGTATTGCAACACCCTACAACGAGGGCCCCTCACGTTTGTGTGAGATGGAGGGCACCGTAGGACAGCACCATAAATAAAATATACAATCATACCAACCAAGATCACGATTAACCCATAGGACAAAACGGATCTACTGAAACAACATAGGATAACCATAGATCATTGGGAAATAATATATGGAGTTGAGCACCATGTTTAAGTAGAGATTACAACGGGGAGAAGGGGTGTTACACCGCTACATAGAGGATGAGAAAGTTGGTGTTGACGATAGAAAGATTGTTGATGTAAATCACCATCATGATCCTAGCCCCATCGGCACTCCGGCGCCAACGGGAGCGAGGGGGAGAGAGCTCCCCTCCTTCTTCTTCCTTGGCCTCCCCCTAGATGGGAGAAGAGTTCCCCCTTTGGTCCATGGCCTCCATGGCGGTGGAGAGGCGGGAGCCCCTCCGAGATTGGATCTCCCTCTTTGTTCTCTTCTGTTTCCCGTTCCCCTGATATGGCCGAAAATTGTTTCTTATATTCCGGGAGATCCTTAACTCCAATTGCGCTGATATTTTAACATGATTTTTTTCCGTATATAATCTTCCTTGCGCCCGAAGTAGAGCTCCAACCGACATTCCAGGAGGGCACAACCCACGAGCACATGCCAGGGGCCTAGGGCGCGCCCTGGTGTCTTGTGGGATGTGTGGGCTGATATGTCTCCAACGTATCTATAATTTATGAAGTATTCATGCTGTTATTTTATCATTCTTGGATGTTTTACAATCATTTTATAGCAAATTTTTTTGGACTAACCTATTGACCCAGTGCCTAGTGCCAGTTGCTATTTTAGCTTGTTTTTACATCATAGGAAATCAATATCAAACGGAGTCCAAACACCGCGAAACTTTTTGGAAAATTTGTATGGACTAGAGCACCCAGGATGGGCCGAAGAAGCACCTGGGGGTGCCTCGAGGGGGGCACAACCCATTAGGGTGCTTCTGGGGGCCCAGGCGCGCCCAGGTGGGTTGTGCCCATCTCGGTGGCCTCCCGCACCCCCTCTTTACCATATAAATTCCCCAAAATTCCAGAAACCCTTGGAGTTAACGTAGATCAGAAGTTCCGCTGCCGCAAGGATCTGTAGCCACCGAAAACCAATCTAGACCCTGTTCCAGCACTCCACCGGAGGGGGAAATCATCACCGGTGGTCATCTTCATCATCCCGGTGGCCACCTCGATGAGGAGGGAGTAGTCCACCCATGGGGCTGAGGGTTTGTACCAGTAGCTATGCGTTTAATCTCTCTCTCTCTCTCTCTCTTGTGTTCTTGAGATGCCATGATCTTGATGTATCGCGGGCTTTGTTAATATAGTCGGATCATATGGTGTTTTCCCCTCTCTATCTTGTTGTGATGAATTGAGTTTTTCCCTTTGAGATTTCGTTGTTATAGGATTGAATACTTTTATTGATTTTAGAACACTTGATAGATGTCTTGCAATTGAATACTCATGGTGACAATGGGTTATCGTATTGATTCACTTGATATATGTTTTGGCACTCAACTCACGGATTCCCGAGGTGACATTGTGGTAATCAATGCATAGGGGTTGATGCACGTTCTTGTCTTTGTTTCTCCGGTAGAAATCTTGGGGCACTTTTTAAAGTTATTTGTGTTGGATTGAATATTATGAATCTGAATTTTCTTTGGTGTTATTTTAGTACGAACTCTTGGTTAGATCGATCGGAAAGAATAACTTCATGTTATTTTAGTACGAACTCTAGGATAGATTGATCGGAAAGAATGGCCTTGAGGTGGTTTCGTACCCTACAAACAATTCTGTCTTATGTTCTCCACTAAATAGGAACTTTGGAGTGATTCTTCGTTTCATGCTGAGGGACGGTTATATGATCCAATTATATTAGCATTGTTGAGAGATTGCACTAGCGAAAGTACGGACCCTAGGCCTCATTTTCAAGCATTGCAATACCGTTTTTGTGCCCGTTTACTATTTGCTACCTTGCTGTTTTTATTTATTCAGATTATAAAAATATATTTCAACCATCCATATTACACTTTTATCACCATCTCCTTGCCGAACTAGTGCACATATACAATTTGCCATTGTATTGGGTGTGTTGGGGACACAAGAGATTTCTTGTATTTGGTTGGAGGGTCTTTTGAAATGACCATCTTCATTTTACACCTCTCACAGATTGATAAACCTTAGGTCATCCACTTGAGGGAAAATTGCTACTATCCTACAAAACTTTGAGCTTGGAGGCCCAACATGTGTCTACAAGAATAAAGTTGCATAGTAGACATCATGGGCCTCCATTTGCGGTGATTCCAACTCCCAAAAATCATATATATTCCAAAATAATTCTTCATAAAATTTTATTGCATTTGGACTTCGTTTGATATGGATTTTCTGTGATACAAAAAACATGCAAAAAACAGGAAGTGGCACTGGGCATTGGATCAATAAGTTAGTCCAATAAATCATATAAAAACTTGCCAAAAATATGTGAAAGTTGTATAATATTGGCATGGAATAATCAAAAATTATAGATACGACGGAGACGTATCAGCATCCCCAAGCTTAATTCCTGCTCGTCCTCGAGTAGGTAAATGGTAAAAAAGATAATTTTTGATGTGGAATACTACCTAGCATAAACTTGATCATATATCTAATCATGGCATGAATATTAAGACATAAGTGATTCAAAGCAATAGTCTATAATTTGACATAAAGACATCAACACTCATGCATCCCAACTAACAATCATGTCTTTCAAAATATCAACGCTAAAGTAGGCTATCCCTACAAAATCATATAGTCTTTTCATGCTCTGTCTTCTTAACACAAAGTATTTATCATGCACAACCCCGATTACAAGCCGAGCAATTGGTTCATACTTTTTAACGCGCTTGAGGGTTTTCAACTCTCACACAATACATAACGCAAGCCATGGTTATAGCACTACGGGCGGAATAGAGTATGATGATAGGGGTAAATATATAGAAGACAAAAAAGTAAGAAAGTCTCACACCGACGCAGCTAACCAACGGGCTATGGAGATGCCCATCAATTGATATCAATGTGAGGAGTAGGGATTGCCATGCAATGAATTCACTAAGAGCTATAAGTGTGGAGTAGGGGAAGGCATTGGGAAGTAATAAATAGATGATGGGGAAGGCATTGGGAAGTAATAAGTAGATGATGGGTTGCTAGAGTGATAGAAGCTTAAACCCTAGTTTATGCGTTGCTTCGTAAGGGGCTGATTTGGATCCATATGTTTCATGTTATGGTTAGATTTATCTTAATTATTCTTTCGTAATTACGGATGCTTGCGAGAGGGGTTAATCATAAGTGGTAGGATTGTCCAAGGAAGGGCAGAACCCAAGCACTGGTCGACCCACATATCAAATTATCAAAGTAACGAACGCGGATCATATGAGCATGATGAAAACTAGCTTGACAGCAATTCCTATGTGTCCTCGGGAGCGCTTTACTTTATATAGGAGTTCGTGCAGGCTTGTCCTTTGCTACAAAAAGGATTGGGCTACCTTGCTGCACTTTATTTACTTTTGTTACTTGTTACTTGTTACTCGTTACGAATTATCTTATCACACAACTATCAGTGCTTGCAGAGAATACCTTGCTGAAAACTGCTTGTCATTTCCTTCGGCTCCTCATTGGGTTCGACACTCTTACTTATCGAAAGGACTACGATAGATCCCCTATACTTGTGGGTCATCACGGTTCAGATCTGAAATCATGGCACCGGGCCCAAAGTGACAATCATTAAGCATGGCAAAGTCATAGCAACATCATTCTCAAAACATAATTGATACTAGGGATCAAGCCCTAAAAAAACTAACTCGATTACATGATGAATCTCATCCAACTCCTCATTGAACAGCGAGCCTACGAAGCAACTACTCACTCCCGATGGGGAGCATCATGGAGTTAGCGATGGAGAAGGGTTGGTGATGATGAAGATCGAAGACCCTCTCTCTGGAGCCCCAAACGGACTCCAGATCTGGCCTCCCAATGAGGAATAGGAGGTGGCGGCGGCTCCGTCTCATGAAACGCAATAATTCTTTCTCCCTGATCTTTCTCTCCAAATATGTGATTTTATAGTCTCAGGGTTGAGGTTCGCGGGCCACCAGGTGGGGACAACCCACCTGGACGCGCCTAGAGGGGGGGCGCCCTGGTGGGTTGTGCCCACCCAGGTGCCCCCTTCGGTGGTTCCTGGCTCCAGAAATCCTTATTTATTGAATAAAAAATCCTCGCAAAGTTTTGTTTCAATCTGAGAACTTTTATTTCTGCACAAAAACTACACCATGGTAGTTCTGCTGAAAATAGCATCAGTTCGGGTTAGTTTCATTCAAATCATGCAAATTAGAGTCCAAAACATGAGGAAAAGCATTAGGAGGTGTAGATACGATGGAGACGTGTAGTGACCCGACCTCAAACGGTCAAGTCTCTGTGCTTCAGTGTCATCCCTAGATCGGTAATGCTGACACACACAATACTCTAGGATTTATAACAGAGTAGCAATCACACACTTATTACATCGAATGTCTCCAAAGAGAACTTATTACAATAAATATGGCTTAAGGCCATATAATACGATATCAGCGGAAGGCTTGGAAGATAAAGTGAGTCCATCAACTCCAATGGCATAGCTGAGCTGCACGGCAATGACCTAACGAACCTTACTCCTCATCTGAAAAGTCTGCAACATAATATGTTGCAGCCCGAAAACAGGTCAGGACATGGAATATGCTGGCAAAATAACACAGTAGAGCAGGAACGGAATAATGCTATCACTACATGCATATTTGGCTGGTGGAAAGCTCTATGGTTATAGTTTTGCGAAAAGCTAATTTTTCCCTACAACAAAGGAATAGATTTTAATTTAACTATCATGGTAGTTGAAACATCATTGAGAAGGTTCCTCCAACTCAATCCAAATTAAGGTGATTAACAACCCAACAATATTATTTTTAGGGTGATGAGATACTTAAGATACTCCAAGTACTAGATACTCAAGATTGTCCATAACCGGGGACACGGCTAACCATGATTAGTTTATACACTCTGCAGAGGTTTGCGCACTTTTCCCCACAAGATTCGATCTCCGCCATTGGTTTTCTCGCACTACTGGGTGTTTGAGAAACGGATGACCGAGACACAGTCTTTCAGAAACATTAACTCTCTACTCCGGGCAGACCATACCAAACCTACAAACCCACTACCTGCTGATCCACCTCTTCAAGAGCTTCACGTAACTTACTCAACTATGCTAGAGCCCATAATAGCTTGTGGCTGCACACGTGAGTTTCTAGCATGAATAATCTCAGCTCCCTTTGAGCCTGGGTGGCGGTCCATAGGAAGATCACACGGGTACTCTGGGATTTCCAAAAATACAGGCAGCACTGGGTACTCCAGGTGCCTCAATCCACCCAGATGTGTATTTAAGTTGCCACCTTAAGTTGAACCATTAATTAACAATCTCACATCTGTCATGGATTTCACTCGCCCAAACCACGTCTACGAGCATAGCATAACAATATAAGCAACGGGTAGAAGTAACTCCCAGGGGTTTGAATGTAATAGGGTAATAGGTTCTACCTCATCAGCTACTTCCTAACCCACATGTTAATGACATCCTAACCATGCAATGTTTGAGGATTGGAACTAATGCATAAAAACTGGGTGATAAAGGTATATGATCAAAGTGTTACTTGCCTTGCTGACGATCCGCATAACCTAGAGACTCCAAATAACACGCTTCACACTTCGGGGATTCTATCGTAAACAAACAATAACTTACATAAGCAATCAAGTTAAGAAACACGGGTAAATCTCAAATAAGAAGATCTACCCAAAAAGTTCAACTTAAGAACTCCGCTTTGCAAAAAGAATCAAATCAAACGGAGCAACAAAACTCAAATGGCGAAAGAAACAAGATCCATTTACTAATCTGGACCTAGGTCAAATTTTATAGTAGCAAAAACTTGTACAAGTTGGTTAAGCGGAAAGAAGGTCTCGATACAAAGATCTAGGCGCTTGAATTGCCTCATTTCGATTAACGAGCTAAAAGATAAACTATAACGAAAATTGGATCAGAAATCGCTATCAGAAATAATCGCGGAATAATCTGATAAAAGGAAACTGATGAATAGGCTAACGAACGAGCGTTCGTTGTCTGTAACTAACGGGCGAAAACCGTTCGTTAAAACAAACGTCCGGACGAACATCCGGACGAACGTCCGCGAAAAAGAAAAACCGTAAAAAAACCGGCGAACCGAAAAAAAACAGGCTAGGGTTTTTCTAAAAAAACTGGATTGTTTTTTTAAACCGAATGGCGGCGAGGTACCTCCGGCGTGGCTCCGGCGAGGCGGGGCTCGGGTGGCGGGGCGGCAGGGCTCGCGGGGCAGCGAGGGCGGCGGCGGCGGCTCGCGGGAGGTGGCGGGGCGCGGCTCGGGAGCGGGCTGCGGGGCAACGGGGTGGTGGTGGTGGCGGGGCTCGGCGGCGGCCTTTAAAGGGGGCGGGGGCGGTGGCTTGCTTGGGCGAGGGGGCGCCCGGGGAGGAGTTCGGCTGGGACTCCCCTCGGCGTCCGAGCTACACACGGCGGCGCGCGCGCGACGGAGACGGCCGGGATGGGCCGGCTGAGCTTCGGCCCAGCTGGGTCCGGAAACCTTTTTCTAAAAAAAAATATTTCCGCCGAAATGAGAAAAATCCTAGAAAATAAAATAAAAATCTAAAAATGCCAAAACAAATTTTCTCCGTCTAAATAAAATATTTAGAACGAGATGAACATTTTCTTGGCCCTAAAATGAAAATTTTAAAACGTGCAATTTTTCTAATGCAAATAAAATCCAAATAAAATCAAATATTTGATTTTAACATTTTTACTCCAATATTTCAATTATTTTGTAGAAGTCATATTATCTCCTCTCATATATTTTAATATGAAATATTTTCGCAGAGAAAAATAATTAAAACCAAAAGTCCTTGTTTCAATATTTGATAAAAATCAAATATGAAATCTGGGAAATCCCCAACTCTCTCCAAGGGTCCTTGAGTTGCTTAGGATTTCGAGGATCACGAGACGAAATGCAATAAAATATGATATGCAAGAAGGATCTATGTATAACATTCCAAATTGAAAATTGGGATGTTACAAGATGTATCAACTCCCCCAAGCTTAAACCTTTGCTTGTCTTCAAAAAATTCAGTTTATAAACTAAAAGTGAAAAAGAAAAACTTTTACGAACTCTTTTGCTCTTGTTTACATAAATAAGCTTAAACAACACCTAGGTTTTCAGCCAAAATTATAACTAACCATGTCAACAATAACTCTTAAAAATTATATTAATTCATATCAATGACATAATCAACTAGCGAGCAATAATAAGATATCTTAAACAACAACACTTTGTAAAAACAACCATGATATAATATGACAATAGTGTTATCTCACTAGACCTTTCTGAGACCGCAAAACATAAATGGAGAGCACCTCTGATGTCTATTACACGACTTTATCCTGGTAGACGTTGTTGGGCCTCCAAGTGTAGAGTTTTGTAGGAGAGTAGATTTCCCTCAAGTGGATGACCTAAGGTTTATCAATCCGTGGGAGACGTCAGATGAAGATGGTCTCTCTCAAACAACTCTGCAACCAAATAACAAAGAGTCTTTTGTGTCCCCAACACACCCAATACAATGGTAAATTGTATAGGTGCACTAGTTTGGCGAAGAGATGGTGATACAAGTGCAATATGGATAGTAGATATCGGTTTTTGTAATCTGAAAATATAAAAACAGCAAGGTAGCAAGTAACAAAACTGAGCAAAAACAGTATTGCAATGCTTGGAAACAAGGCCTAAGGTTCATACTTTCACTAGTGCAAGTTCCCTCAACAATGATAACATAATTAGATCATATGACAATCCCTCAACATGCAACAAAGAGTCGCTCCAAAGTCACTAAGAGCGGAGAATAAACGAAGAGATTATTGTAGGGTACAAAACCACCTCAAAGTTATTCTTTCTGATCGATCTATTGGGCTATTCCTATAAGTGTCACCAACAGCCCTAGAGTTCGTACTAAAATAACACCTTAAGACACACATCAACAAAAACCCTAATCTCACCTAGATACTCCAATGTCACAACAAGTATCCGTGGGTTTGATTATACGATATGCATCACACAATCTCATATTAATCTATTTAAACCAACACAGCCCTAAAGTTTCTACTGGAGAGTCAAGACGAAAACCTGTGCCAACCCCTATGCATAAGTTCACATGGTCATAGAACCTGCAAGTTGATCACCAAAACATACATCAAGTAGATCACGAGAATATCCCATTGTCACCACAGATAAGCACATGCAAGACATACATCAAGTGTTCTCAAATCCTTAAAGACTCAATCCGATAAGATAACTTCAAACGGAAAACTCAATCCATTCCAAGAAGCTAGAGGGGGAGAAACATCATAAGACTAAACTATAATAGCAAAGCTCGCGGTACATAAAGATCGTACCAAATCAAGAACACAAGAGAGAGAGAGAGATCAAACACATAGCTACTGGTACATACCCTCAGCTCCGAGGGTGAACTACTCCCTCCTCGACATGGAGAGCGCCGGGATGATGAAGATGGCCACCGGTGATGGTTTCCCCCTCCGGAAGGGTGCTGGAACAGGCTCCTGATTGGTTTTTCGTGGCTACAGAGGCTTGCGGCGGCGGAACTCCCGATCTAGGTTTTGTTCTGGAGGTTTGGAGATATATAAGAGGTGTATGCATCGAGAACAAGTCAGGGGAGTCCACGAGGGGCGCACAAGGTTGGGGGCGCCCTAGGGGGGTGCACCCACACCCTTGTGGTGGACTCGGGACTCCTCTGGTGCATCTCCGGTACTTTGTGGGCTTATTTAGGTCCATAAAGAATCGTCGTAAAGTTTCAGGTCAATTGGACTCCGTTTGATATTACTTTCCCGTGAAACTCAAAAACAAGGAAAAAACAAAAACTAGCACTGGGCTCTAGGTTAATAGGTTAGTCCCAAAAATCATATAAAATAGCATATGAATGCATATAAAACATCCAAGATGGATAATATAATAGCATGGAACAATAAAAAATATAGATAAGTTGGAGACGTATCAAGCATTCCCAAGCTTAATTCCTGCTCGTCCTCGAGTAGGAAATGATAAAAATAGAATTTTTGATGTGGAATGCTACCTAACATATTTATCCATGTAATACTTCTTTATTGTGGCATGAATGTTCAGATCCATAAGATTCAAAATAAAAGTTTAATATTGACATAAAAACAATAATACTTCAAGCATACTAATAAAGCAATCATGTATTCTCAAAATAACATGGCCAATGAAAGTTATCCCTACAAAATCATATAGTCTGGCTATACTCCATCTTCATCACACAAAGTAACTAAATCATGCACAACCCCGATGACAAGCCAAGCAATTGTTTCATACTTTTGATGTTCTCAAACTTTTTCAACTTGACACAATACATGAGCATGAGCCATGAATATAGCACTATGGGTGGAATAGAATATGGTGGTTGTGGAGAAGACAAAAAGAAGGAGATAGTCTCACATCAACTAGGCATATCAACGGGCTATGGAGATGCCCATCAATAGATATCAATGTGAGTGAGTAGGGATTGCCATGCAACGGATGCACTAGAGCTATAAGTGTATGAGAGCTCAACAAGAAAAGTAAGTGGGTGTGCATCCAACTTGCTTGCTCACGAAGACCTAGGGCAATTTGAGGAAGCCCATCATTGGAATATACAAGACAAGTTCTATAATGAAAAATTCCCACTAGTATATGAAAGTGACAACATAGGAGACTCTATATCATGAAAATCATGGTGCTACTTTGAAGCACAAGTGTGGTAAAAGGATAGTAGCATTGCCCCTTCTCTCTTTTTCTCTCATTTTTTTGTTTTTTTGGCCCCTCTCATTTTTTGCCTTTTTTATTTTTTAATTTTTTTCGTCGGAAGTCTCATACCGACTTGTGTGGGAATCATAGTCTCCATCATCCTTTCCTCACATGGGACAATGCTCTAGTAATGAAGATCATCACACTTTTATTTACTTATAACTCAAGAATTACAACTCGATACTTAGAACAAAATATGACTCTATATGAATGCCTCCGGCGGTGTACCGAGATGTGCAATGAATCAAGAGTGTCATGTATGAAAGAATTATGAATGTTGGCTTTGCCCCAAATATGATGTCAACTACATGATCATGCAAAGCAATATGACGATGATGGTGTGTGTCATAATAAACGGAACGGTGGAAAGTTGCATGGCAATATATCTCGGAATGGCTAGGGAAATGTCATAATAGGTAGGTATGGTGGCTGTTTTGAGGAAGGTATATGGTGGGTGTATGGTACCGACAAAAGTTGCGCGACATAAGAGAAGCTAGCAATGGTGGAAGGGTGAGAGTGCGTATAATCCATGGACTCAACATTAGTCATAAACAACTAACATACTTATTACAAAAATCTATTAGTTATCGAAACAAAGTACTACATGCATGCTCCTAGGGGGATAGATTGGTAGGAAAAGACCATCGCTCGTCCCCGACTGCCACTCATAAGGAAGACAATGAATAGTCTAAAAATATATAAGTGAAGCACTAGAACAACTGACAAACTACTCCAAAAGATATAAGTGACCATCAATGAGTAGTCGAATAATTATGTAACTATGTGAATACTCCTTCTCATAATTTTTTTCAGATCTTAATTACTTTATTCAAACAGCGAGCAAAACAAAATAAAATGACATTGCAAGGATAGCACATATCATGTGAAGAAGCAAAAACTTAGGTTCAACCAAAACTGACCGATAGTTGTCGAAGAAGAAAGGTGGGATGCCAACCGGGGAATCTGCAAGCTTAGATGCTTGAGACTTCTTGAAATATTGACTAGGGATGCCTTGGGCATCCCCAAGCTTGAGCTTTTGTGTCTCCTTAATTCCTTTCATATCGCGGTTTCCCTAAATCTTAAAAACTTCACCCACATAAAAACTTAACAACAACTCATGAGATAAGTTAGTATAAATCAACGCATAAACCTTATCATTCTCTATGGTAGAAAATCACTAAAATTATTATTTGATATTTCCTACTAAATGCCTCTGCATATTTAACACTCCTATCCTCAAATATAATCATTAAACAAGCAAACACATGCAAACAATGAAAACATAACAACAATCTGTGAAAACAGGTCAGTCTGTAAAGAATGCAGGAGGAACCATACTTCTTTAACTCCAAAAATTCTGAAAAATCACCATGCTGTAGATAATTTGTTGTTACTCATTGTGTAAAAGTTTCAAGATTTTATCATGTTCTGACTATTCCCAATATTCAAAACATAATAGCAAACTTTCTGCTTTCAAACAGAAGCATATAGACTTGCAAAATAAGCATGGTAAAGGCTATACTTCACCTTTTTATTGAAATGAAATATGCAAAACTTTACTCTAAATATAATCAAGAAAATCCTAATAAAATAAAATGACACTCCAAACAAAACTCATATCATGTGGTCAATAAAAATATAGCCTCAAGTGAGGTTACCGATAAACAAAGACGAAAGAGGGGATGCCATCCAGGGCATCCCCAATCTTAGATGCTTGGTTGTCCTTGAATATTAACTTGGGGTGCCTTGGGCATCCCCAATCTAAGGATTTTCCACTCCTTGTTCAGTACTCCATCGAAACTTCACCCAAAACTTGAAAACATCACAACACAACACTCAACAGAAAATCTCATAAGCTCCGTTAGTATAAGAAAATAAATCACCACCTTTTGTACTATTGTGAACTCATTATTTATTTCTATTTGTGTAATATCTACTATACTCCAACTTCTCCATGGTTCATACCCTCCGATACTACTCATAGATTCATCAAAATAAGCAACGAACGCATAGAAAATAGAATATGTCAAAAACAGAAAAGTCTGTAGTAATCTGTAACTCTCGAATACTTCTATAACTCCAAAAAATTTGAAAATTTGGACGACCTAAGATTTTTTTTATTAATATTCTGCAAAAAGAATCAATATTTTATCACTCTAATGTTAAAAATGAGAATTGTTTTCCCGAGCGCAAAAGTTTCTGTTTTTCAGCAAGATCAAATCAACTATCACCATAGATCATCCCAAAGGTCTTAGTTGGCACTTCATTGAAACAAAAGCTATAAAACATGATCACTACAGTAGCATAATCATGTGAACACACTAAATCAGTAGGTAAAGGTGTTGTATTGTCTCCCAAAAAGCGCTTTTCTTTAATGCCTTTTCAGCTAGGCATGATGATTTCAATGATGCTCACATAAAAGATAAGAATTGAAACATAATGGGAGCATCATGAATAATATGACTAGCACATTTAAGTCTAATCCTCTTCCTATGCATAGGGATTCTGTGAGCAAACAATTCATGGGGACAAGAATCATCTAGCATAGGAAGGCAAAACAAGTGCAACTTCAAGATTTTCAACACATAGAGAGGACATTTGATATTATTGCAATATGTAGAAGCATATGTTCCTCTCTCATAATAATTTTCAGTAGCATCATGAATGAATTCAACAATATAACCATCACATAAAGCATTATTTTCATGATGCACAAGCATAGAAATTTTATTACTCACCACATAAGAAAAATTCTTCTCATTCATAGTAGTGGGAGCAAACTCAACAAAATAACTATCATGTGAGGCATAATCCAATTGAAAATTAAAATTATGATGACAAGTTTCATGGTTATCATTATTCTTTATAGCATACATGTCATCACAATAATCATCATAGATAGCAACTTTGTTCTCATAATCAATTGGAACCTCTTCCGAAATAGTGGAATCATCATTAAATAAAGTCATGACCTCTCCAAATACACTTTTATCAATATTATGAAAAGATTCAACACCCTCCAAAATAGTGGGATCATTACTTCCTAAAGTTGACACTCTTCCAAACCCACTTTCATCAATATAATCATCATAAATAGGAGGCATGCTATCATCATAATAAATTTGCTCATCAAAACTTGGGGGACAAAAAATATCATCTTCATTAAACATAGCATCCCCAAACTTGTGGCTTCTCATGTCATTAGCATCATGGATATTCAAAGAATTCATACTAACAACATTGCAATAATGCTCATCATTCAAAGATTTAGTGCCAAACATTTTAATGCATTCTTCTTCTAACACTTTGGCACAATTATCAGAATCCTTATTTTCACGAAAGACATCAAAAAGATGAAGCATATGAGGCAACCTCAATTCCAATTTTTTGTAGTTTTCTTTTATAGACTAAACTAGTGATAAAACAAGAAACAAAAAGATTTGATTGCAAGATCTAAAGATATACCGTCAAGCACTAACCTCCCCGACAACAGCACCAGAAAAGAGCTTGATGTCTACTATGCAACTTTATCCTGGTAGATGTTGTTGGGCCTCCAAGTGCAGAGTTTTGTAGGAAAGTAGCAAATTTCCCTCAAGTGGATGACCTAAGGTTTATCAATCTGTGGGAGGCACATGATGAAGATGGTCTCTCTCAAACAACCCTGCAACCAAATAACAAAGAGTCTCTTGTGTCCCCAACACACCCAATATAATGGTAAATTGTATAGGTGCACTAGTTCGGCAAAGAGATGGTGATACAAGTGCAATATGGATAGTAGATATGGGTTTTTGTAATTTAAAATATAAAAACAGCAAGGTAGCAAAGTGAGCAAAAATGGTATTGCAATGCTTGGAAACAAGGCCTAGGGTTCATACTTTCACTAGTGCAAGTTCTCTCAACAATGATAACATAATTAGATCATATGACATTCCCTCAATGTGCAACAAAGAGTCACTCCAAAGTCACTAATAGTGGAGAATAAACAAAGAGATTATTGTAGGGTACGAAACCATCTCAAAGTTATCTTCAGACCGATCTATTGGGCTATTCCTATTAGTGTCACAAACAGCCTTGGAGTTCGTACTCAATTAACACCTTCAGACACACATCAACCAAAACCCTAATGTCACCTAGATACTCCATTGTCACCAGAAGTATCCGCGGGGTTGATTATACGATATGCATAACATAATCTCAGATTCATCTATTCAAAAAAATACAAAGAACTTCAAAGAGTGCCCTAAAGGTTCTACTAGAGAGTCAAGATGAAAACATGTGCCAACCCCTATGCATAAGCACATGGTCACAGAACCCGCGAGTTGAATACCAAAACATACATCAAGTAGATCACGTGACTATCCTATTGTCACCACAGATAAGTGATACATCTCCATCGTATCTATAACTTTTGATTGTTTCATGTCAATATTATACAACTTTCATATATTTTTGGCAACTTTTATATGATTTATTGGACTAACCTATTGATCTAGTGTCCACTGCCAGTTCCTGTTTTTTGCATGTTTTTTGTATTGCAGAAAATCCATATCAAACGAAGTCCAAATGCAATAAATTTTCATGGAGAATTATTTTGGAATATATGTGATTTTTGGGACTTGGAATCAATGCAAATAGAGGCCCACACAGCCCACAAGACACCATGGCGCGACCCAGGAGCCAGGCGCATGGTGGTGGGTTGTGCTCACCCCGTATGTTGGTTGGAGCTTTACTTCGAGCGCAAGGTAGCTTATATCCGGAAAAAACTCGTGTTAAAATCTCAGCGCAATCGGAGTTACGGATCTCCCGGAGTATAAGAAATGGTTTTCGGCCAGATCTGTGGGCATGAAACAGAAGAGAACAAAGAGGGAGATCCAATCTCGAAGGGGATCCCGCCCCTCCGCTGCTAAGGAGGCCATGGACCAGAGGGGGAACTCTCCTCCCATCTAGGGGGGAGGCCAAGTAAGAAGAAGGAGGAGGGTGGCTCTCTCCCCCTCTCTCCCGGTGGCGCTGGAACACCGCCGGGGCAAGGATCATGACGGCAATCTACATCAACAACCTTGCTACCATCAACACCAACTTTATCCCTATCTATGAAGTGGTGTAACACCTCTTCCCCCTGCTGTAATACCTACTTAAACATGGTGCTCAACTCCATATATTATTTCCCAATGATCTATGGTTATCCTATGATGTTTGAGGAGATCCATTTTGTCCTATGGGTTAATTTTGATCTTGGTTGGTATGATTGTGGATTTTATTTATGGTGCTGTCCTACGGCGCCCTCCGTCTCATGCAAACATGAGAGTCCCCCACTGTAGGGTGTTCTAATATGTCCATGGTTTGCTTATTGTTGGTGTTGCGGGGGTGACAACAGCCTAAACGCGGATAAGTCGGTCATGGCATATGGGAGTAAAGAGGACTTGATACTTAATTCTATGTTTGGGATTCGCGGCCTTAATGATCTTTAATAGTTGCGGATGCTTGCTAGGGGTCCAATCATGCCTCTCCCTCATGTAAAATTACAAGACTGATTACCGGTACTTGTTATCGACTGCCTAGGGACAAATGACTTTCTTGTTGACAAAGGCTATCAACTTTTATTACCTTGCAATTTATTCGTAGTTTTATTCTCGCAAAGTACTCGTAGTTTTATTCTTGCAAAATAGTTTCATACTAGTTTTCGGTAAAGCAAATGTCAAGTGTGCGTAGAGTTATATCGGTGGTCGATAGAACTTGAGGGAATATTTGTTCTGCCTTTAGCTCCTCGTTGGGTTAGACACTCTTATTTATCAAAGAAAGCTACAAACGATCCCCTATACTTGTGGGTTATCAAGACCTATTTCCGGCGCCGTTGCCAGGGAGCAATAGCGTGGGGTGAATATTCTCATGTGTGCTTGTTTGCTTTATCACTAAGTAGTTTTAATTTCATGTTCTAAGTTGTTATCTATCTTTAGTTATGGATATGGAGCACGAAACACCAGAAAACTTAGTTGTACTTGCTACTCATGGAGATGAGAAACCTCCTAAAACCCTCAACACTCGTTAAATATTATGCACTACTTTTATAATCCTGTGAAAACCCCATCCAACTATATAATGGGAGTAACGTTGGATCAACGTGAATACTTCAGGGATTATTGCTTGACTCATAAAGGGAAAATGTTATGGGATCAAATTCATATGTTGCATTGGTATGCTCGGGCGCTATGCTTGAGATACGATTATACTTGTTGCTCTAGGATGAACGCTCCACATCTTCCCTTTTCATGTGAATTTAATGATAATGAAACCTTGGATTCTTATTCTAGAGGTATATATGATTATTATGATGCGGAACAAATAGAAGAATTTGTTTCTTTTAAGGGTGCTTATGAAATTGAATCGTTGTTTGAGAAGTTTGAAGATTTTGATAATTCAGTTTATAGACCTGAAATTTTTTCTATACTTAAATATTGCTATGATAATTATAAATACAATTCCAATATTGATGCATTTATTGAGAAAGTCTCTACTGTCCAAGAAGAGACTAATATTTTGTAGGAGTCTATGGAAGAAGGAATTGATGAAACCGTGAGCTCCTTGGATGAAGTAGATGATGAGGAGAGCGAAGAACAAGCGGAGGAAGAGCGGATTGATCACCCGTGCCCACCTTCTAATGAGAGTAACTCTTCAACTCATACATTGTTTAACTTCCTTCGTTCTTACCGAAGGATGAATCCTATGATAGTTGCTATGATCCCGTTGATTCATTTGAAATATCCCTTTTTGATGAACTTGATGCTCGCTATGCTTGTGTCCATGACGCCAATATGAATTATGCTTATGGAGATGAACTTGTTATAGTTCCTTATGTTGAGAATGAAATTGTTGCTATTGCACCCACACATGATAGTCCTAGTATATATTTGAATTCTCCAAACTACACTATATCAGAGAAGTTTACTCTTAATAAGGATTACATTGATGGGTTGCCTTTTACCGTTGCACATGATAATTTTGATGAATATAACATGCATGTGCTTGCTGCTCCTACTTGTAATTATTATGTGAGAGGAACTATATCTCCACCTCTCTATGTTTCCAACACGATAAAATTGCAAGAAACTGCTTATGCTATGTATTGGCCTTTACTTGATGTGCATGAATTGTTATTGTATGACATATCGATGCATAGGAAGAGAGTTAGACTTCGTCATTGCATGACATATGTTGCTTTGTGCTCACTACTAAATGCCAAATCATTGTTAATTAAAATTGGGTTTGATATACCTTGGGATCCGGGTGGATCCATTACTTGAGCACCTTATGCCTAGCTTAATGGCCTTAAAGAAAGCGCTGCCAGGGAGACAAGCGGGAAGTTTTAGAGAGTCATTTATTTCTGTTGAGTTCTTTTATAAAGTTTAAAAACAAGAAAATATAGAGGGGAAATTAAAACTTCACAAAAATGAAAGTGAAAGTGAGAAAGACGAGCACCGTGGAATCGGGAGCATGCCTTGAACTTTGTTCATGCCAACGGAAACTTTGTGAATATCGAATTGCAGAAACTTTTCAACAAAAAATAATTATCCCCTTGTACAATTCCATTGTATTATAAAAATAATGTGCCAACATTTTCCTTTAGGATGAGTAGATTGCTTGTTGGTATGTGCAGTGCAAAAACAGAAACTTTGGCTGTAGCGTGTGAATTTTCATTTTCTACTGGAACTTCAAAAGGTTCTGAAACATTTTGTGCAGCCTTCCTATACAAATTGTTTATTTTTTCCTAATTTTTTAGAATTTTTGGTGTAACAGAAGTATGGTGAATGTTCAGATTACTACAGACTGTCCTGTTTAAGACGGATTCTGTTTTTGATACATTGTTTTGCTTGTTTTGATGAAACTATCGATTTTTATCTGTGGTATAAGCCATGGAAAATTTATATTACAGTAGTGAAAATGCAAAAACAAAATATGAATTGGTTTGCAATGGTACTTAGAGTATTTATTTGCTTTATTATACTAACGGATCTTACCGAGTTTTCTGTTGAGTTTTGTGTGGATGAAGTGATCAAAGATCGAGTAGGTCTCATATGAGGAGAAGGAGGAGAGGAAATAGCTCAAGCTTGGGGATTACCAAGGAACCCCAAATAAATATCCAAGAATACTCAAGCATCTAAGCTTGGGGATGCCCTGGAAGGCATCCCATCTTTCATCAACAAGTATCAGTATGTTTTCATCTTTGTTCTGTTCATGTCATATGTGCAGATCTTTGAGCGTATTTTGTGTTTGATTTTAATTTTTCTTTTATGCACCATGCCGGTATGAGATATTCCATCGTTGATTTATAGAATTCTCATTGCACTTCACTTATATATTTTGAGTGTGGCTTTATAGAATGCTTCATGTCCTTATTCACTTATATCATTTGAAGTTTGGATTGCCTATTTATCTTCACATAGAAAACCGTTGTTTGTAGAATGCTCTTTTGCTTCACTTATATTTATTAGAGCTTGGTATTTTGTAGAAAGAATTAAACTCTCATGCTTCACTTATATCTATGTAGAGAGTCAAAAGGAATTGGTCAAATTGCATGGTTAGTCATAAAATCCTACATAAAACTTATGGATCACTGAATATGATATTTTTCACTCCATGCAATAATTTTGCGATATAGAGATGGAATATGTGGGAGGTACTAGTAAATGTTTGTGGTTAGTATGAATATTGGTGTTAAGGTTTGTGATTACCGAAGCATGCATGTATAGTCTCTCGTTATGCTATGATGTTGGAGCATGATTTATTATTGATTGTCTTCCTTATGAGTGGCGGTCGGGGACGAGCGATGGTCTTTTCCTACCAACCTATACCCCTAGGGGCATGCGTAGTAGTACTTTGCTTTGAGGGGTAATAAACTTTTGAGTTCTTTATGACTAATGTGAGTCCATGGAATATACACACTCTTACCTTTCTGCAATTTGCTAGCCTCTACAGTACCGTGCATTACCCTTTCTCACCTCGAGAGTCAGTGCAAACTTCGCCGGTGCATCCAAACCCCGTGATATGATTCGCTCTATCACACATAAGCCTTATTATATCTTCCTCAAAACAGCCACCGTACCTACCTATTATGACCCTTCCATAGACATTTCGAGATATATTGCCATTCAACTTCCATTGCTTCCATTTTGATTACTTGAGCATTCATTGTCATACTGCTTTGCATGATCATATAGCTGACATAGCAGCTGTGGCTTAGCCATCGTTCATCATTTTTCATACATGTTATGCTAGATCATTGCACATCCTGGTACACTGCCGGAGGCATTCATATAGAGTCATACTTTGTCATAGGTATCGAGTTGTAATTTTTATTTCTTTTGAGTTATAAGTAAATAGAAGTTGGATGATCATCAATTTTCATTTTTAGAGCAGTGCCCCAGTGAGGAAAGGATGATGGAGACTATGATTCCCCCGCAATTCGGGATGAGACTCCGGACAATGAGAGAGAAAAAAAACTAAAGAAGAAAGAAAGAAAAGGGAAAAAGTGAAAAGTGAAAACATAAACAAAGAGAGAAGGGGCATTGTTAGTATCCTTTACCACACTTGTGCTTCAAAGTAGCACCATGTTTTTCATATGGAGAGTGTCCTATGTTTTCACTCTCATATACTAGTGGGAATTTTTCATTATAGGATTAGATGCACACCCACTAAGTTTTCATATTGAGCTTTTATTTACTTATAGCTGTTAGTGCATTTTTTGCATGGCAATCCTTACTCCTTGCATTGGTATCGATTGATGGGCATCTCCATAGCCCGTTGGTTAGCCGCGTCGATGTGAGACTTTCTTACTTTTTGTCTTCTCTATATTTACCCCTATCATCATACTCTATTCCACCCATAGTGCTATATCCATGGCTCGCGCTCATGTATTGCGTGAGGGATGAAAAAGATGAAGCAAGTTAAAAAGTATGAACCAATTGCTCGGCTTGTCATCGGGGTTGTGCATGATAAATACTTTGTGTTAAGAAGACAGAGCATGACAAGACTATATGATTTTGTAGGGATAGCTTTCTTTAGCATTGATATTTTGAAAGACATGATTGTTTGTTGGCATGCCTGAGTATTGATGTCTTTATGTCAAATTATAAACTATTGCTTTGAACCACTTATGTCTTAATATTCATGCCATGGTTAGATATATGATTAAGTTTATGCTAGGTAGCATTCCACATCAAAAATTATCTTTTTTTATCATTTACCTGCTCGAGGACGAGCGGGAATTAAGCTTGAGGATGCTGATACGTCTCCGTCGTATCTATAATTTTTGATTGTTTCATGCCAATATTATACAACTTTCACATATTTTTGGCAACTTTTTATATGATTTATTGGACTAACCTATTGATCCGGTGCCTAGTGCCAGTTCCCATTTTTTGCATGTTTTTTGTATCGCAGAAAATCCATATCAAATAAAGTACAAATGCAATAAAATTTTACGAATAATTATTTTGGAATATATGTGATTTCTGGGACTTGGAATCAATGCAAACGGAGGCCCACACAACCCACAAGACACCACAGCGCGACCCAGGAGTCGGGCGCGTGGTGGTGGGTTGTGCTCACCTCATACGTCGGTTGGAGCTCTACTTCGGGCGCAAGGAAGCTTATATCCGAAAAAAACCATGTTAAAATCTCAGCGCAATCGGAGTTACGGATCTCTCGGAATATAATAAACGGTTTTCGGCCAGATCTGGGGGCACAAAATAGAAGAGAACAGAGAGGGAGATCCAATCTTGGAGGGGCTCCCTCCCCTCCGCTACCATGGAGGCCATGGACCAGAGGAGGAACTCTCATCCCATTTAGGGGGAGGCCAAGGAAGAAGAAGAAGGAGGCTGGCTCTCCCCCCTCTCTCTCGGTGGCGCCGGAACGCTGCCGGGGCAAGGATCGTGACGGCGATCTACATCAACAACTTTGCTACTGTCAACACCATCTTTCTCCCCCTCTATGCAGTGGTGTAACACCTCTTCCCCCCACTGTAATCTCTACTTAAACATGGTGCTCAACTCGATATATTATTTCCCAATGATCTATGGTTATCCTATGATCTTTGAGTAGATCTGTTTTGTCCTAAGGATTAATCGTGATCTTGGTTGGTATGATTGTGTATTTTATTTATGGTGCTGTCCTACGGTACCCTCCGTCTCGTGTAAACATGAGGGGCCCCCACTGTAGGGTGTTGCAATATGTCCGTGGTTTGCTTATTGTCGGTGTTGCGGGGGTGACAGCAGCCTAAACGCGGATAAGTGGGTTAGGGCGTATGGGAGTGAAGAGGACTTGATACTTAATGGTATGGTTGGGTTTCACGACCTTAATGATCTTTAGTAGTTGCGAATGGTTGCTAGGGATCCAATCATAAGTGCATATGATCCAAGTAGAGAAAGTATGTTAGCTCATGCCTCTCCCTCATGTAAAATTACAAGAATGATTACCGGTACTCCCTCCAGTCCTTTTTAGTTCGCATATAAGATTTGACTGAAGTCAAGCTCATAAAGTTTGACCAACTTTCTAGAAAAAAGTGCCAACATTCACAATCTAAAATCAGTATCACTAGATGTGTCATGACTTAAAGTTTCATATTATGTGAAGTTTGACTTTAGAGAATTCTAATATGCAGAGTAAAAAGGACCGGAGGGAGTACTTATTATCGATTTCCTAGGGACAAATGACTTTCTAGTTGACAAAGGCTATCAACTTTTATTACCTTGCAATTTATTCGTAGTTTTATTCTCGAAAAGTACTCGTAGTTTTATTCTTGCAAAATAGTTTCATACTTGTTTTCGGTAAAGCAAACATCAAGTGTGCGTAGAGTTGTATCGATGGTCGACAGAACTTGATGGAATATTTGTTCTGCCTTTAGCTACTCGTTCGGTTCGACACTCTTATTTATCGAAGAAGGCTACAAACGATCCCCTATACTTTTGGGTTATCAATAAGGACATGCAAGACATACATCAAGTGTTCTCAAATCCTTAAAGACTCAATCCGTTAAGATAACTTCAAAGGGAAAACTCAATACATTACAAGAAGGTAGTGGGGAGAAACATCATAATATCCAACTATAATAGCAAAGTCCGTGGTACATCAAGATCGTGCCAAATCAAGAACACGAGAGAGATCAAACACATGGCTACTTGTACATACCCTCAGCCCCGAGGGTGAACTACTCTCTCCTCATCATGGAGAGCGCCGGGGTGATGAAGATGGCCATCAGTGATCGTTTCCCCCTTCGGCAGGGTGCTCGAACGGGCTCTCGGTTGGTTTTTCATGGCTACAGAGGCTTCCGGCGGCAGAACTCCTGATCTAGGTTTTGTTTTGGAGGTTTAGGGATATATAAGAGGTGTTGGCGCCGAGAACAAGTCAGGGGAGTCCACGAGGGGCCCACAAGGTCCGGGGTGCGCCCTAGGGGGGCCACCCTTGTGGTGGCTTCAGGACTCCTCTGGTGCATCTCCGGTACTCCGTGAGCTTCTTTTGGTCCATAAAGAATCGTCATAAAGTTTCAGGTCAATTGGACTCTGTTTGATATTCCTTTCCTGTGAAACTCAAAAACAAGGAAAAAATAGAAACTGGCACTGGTCTCTAGGTTAATAGGTTAGTCCCAAAAATCATATGAAATAGCATATAAACATCCAAGATGGATAATATAATAGCATGGAACAATAAAAAATTCTAGAGACGTTGGAGACGTATCAACCTCCAAAGTTGAAGCAGCGACTAAACATTGTAATTCATGGTAGAAAAGATCCAGTCATGATGCACCCAACATTAGGTATGCACAATGCATGAGGATGACAATAGTGCTCTCGGGTTTTGGCGCTTATTTGATAAGTTGATGACACAACATAAAAGTAAATAAATAATCCCTTTGTAGAGGGAAGCATTGATTTGTAGAGGTGCCAGAGGTCAAGTTTTTAAAATAGAGGTAAATAAAATTTTGATAAATGCACCCTTCTTGTTTACTTCGCGGCCATTAGGTATCTGTATCTTCCATGATAAACACATTAGTGGCGGTTTCCAGGCGATAAAATTAAAGGTTTACTCCCCATCCACCAACAATAACAATCCACGGCTTGTCCGAAACAACGGGTGCCATCCACACCAACAACAGTCATGGGGTAGTTTCTTTTTAATTATTTGCAATTTGAATTTGGGACTGGGAATCCCTATTACCACCCTTCTCGTGCAAGGATGAGTGAATAAACACTCATCATGAGAGTAACGCGCTTAGCATGGAAGATACTGACTACCTCCTGTCACTTTATTGAACAATCCACGCACAAACAAAAAGGATATTTATTTGAAGTTTTTAGAGGTGGCACATGCAAATTTACTTAGAATGGCAGGGTAATACCGTATATAGGTAGGTATGGTGGACTCATCTGGAATAACTTGGGTTTCAGGATTTTGGATGCCCAAGCAGAATTCCCGCTTAGTACAGGCGAAGGCTAGCAATTAGGTTGAGAAGCGGTCAGCTAGAGAGCAAAAACAGTCATGAACAAGCATTCTGCATAAGTAACATTGCATACTAGCATGAGTAGGATATGAACACCATGAACAAGAATATTATAGAGGCTATGTTGGTTTTGATTCAACTACATCCATGAACATGTGCCAAGTCAAGCCACTCGAACATTCAGAGGAGGATACCATATCATCATACTACATCACAATCATTTTAACACAATGTTGGCATCCAACATAAATCATAATCCACTCCTAGCAACTTAAGCATGGCATGAGAAACTATAATCCTGTCAGGGTTCTAGAACGACACCTATGGGATCCCTCGATGGAATCCCTTCTACGGTTGCGGGGCATGGGGCTGTGCAAAGAGCTAGTCTAGAAGATCAACTCGATGGGATTTTTACCCAGGTTCAGGCTGCAAGATATGCGTAAAACCCTAGTCCTGCTTTGTGTGTATTTAGTCTTCTTGAGTTCTTGAACTAGCTGCGGTGCATGCCAAGTCCAAAAAGTCTGAATCCTCCCTCAGTATGCCACATGCCTCCTTTTATATGTCAAAGGGGTTGCCACAGTGGCACACATGAGGTGGAAAGTATGTACAGTGTACAAGTTTATCTCCTGACATACTAGGAGAAAACGCATTTAATGGGCCACCTATGTGTCCTCTTGCTTTATCAAGGACGGTAAAGGAGCTCGTCCTATCCATTGCTGCATCGCCTTGCTTCGATGCGCGTCCAAGGTGACGAGGCATGTAGCGCCACGCTGGCTGGCAGGCTGCTGAGCTGGTACAGTGGCAGGGTGTTCACGAAGATCTGCATGCCACCACGCAGGTGCTTGGCTAGTTGGCCCAGAAGCTGCATGCTACCATGCAAGTGTGTGCCTAGTTGGTAGGCTGGTCGCCACATTGGAACGGGCATGGGGCAGCGAAGCTTTGGTAAGTGCAGGCCTAGCTTTGGCTCCGTAGACGCCCCGGGTAAGGCCCTTGCCGGGATCTCGTGGGCGTCCCCGGCAAGGGTCTTGCGGGGGGTCTTCGTCTTCTGGTGCTCACCTAGGCCTGCAGGCCTTTCGTTTCACAAAGATCTGCATGCCACCAAGCAGGCGCTCCTGAGCCTCGGTCTTGATGTTGTCGACAGCGTGATGACTCTCAGGCTCAAGGGTGGCCGTCTTGCTGGTGTTGGGCAAGTTGGCCCAGCAAGGCTCTTGCCGGGGCCATGTAGGCCGCCCCGGAAAGGCTCTTGCCGGGGAAGCCCATCTTGTCCCTCGGCAGCCTTGTGTCTTTGCTTCCTCTGCCCTGCCGAGCCTGGCCGTAGGTGTGGCTACGACTGCCCGTGCACAAGTAAAGGGGTACAGAAGGGCCCCTACTTCTGTACACCGAAAAATCTCTAATTGTAATTGCAAACGTGTTTGTCGGGGGCGATGCTGATTCTCGCCAACACCTATGGGGACAGGGCCCCTTTCGGTTCGGTGGGGGGCGGAGAGCGCACAAAGAGCGGATCGAGGCAGTGCACGCGGGCGATTTTACCCAGCTTCGGGCCGCACGGATGCGTAAAACCCTACTGCTGCTTGTTTGTGTATATTGGATTCTTGCTCAGGAGCGATGGACGCTGCCAGACTGAGCTTGAGGTTGTTCCTGGTGTTGAACGAGCCAAACTGGCCGAGCCTCTGAACCTCCGACCCTTCCAACCCCCTCTACGTTGCGCTTGGGCCTCCTTTTATACTCTCAAGGGGTCACCAACAGGGGGCAACGTAGACAAAAAGGGTAAAAATGGAAAAGGATGCGGTAGGTGAAACTACCGCTACTATGGATACAGTGCGCCCTACCTAACTCTGACGGCAGGGGACAAAGGCATTAAATGCCTGTCTAAGTCTCCTAAACAGTGCAAAAGGTGACCGTTAGGAGTGCCACCATTTGCCACGATGGGCTTCTCTTCATCTCCGCTTGCCACCACGTACCCCTAGCTGCACGGCCTCCCACCACGTGTGCTTGGGAGAGTCCCAGAGCGACACGTTAGCAGGTAAGATGGAGCGCGGGCACGAAGTGGGGGTTTCCCGCGGCAAGCTCCTTGCCGCGGCTGTCGTCTTGTCGCGTCCGGAAGCTTGTCGCTCGCCGGTTCTTGCCGGGACGCAGGGCGCGTCGCGCCAAGCTTTCTTGATACGCCTTGAGTGGCCCTCCCGGCAAGCTCCTCTTGCCGGGGTCTTGTCTCTTCCCGGCAAGATCCTCTTGCCGGGGCCTTGGTTGGCCTTCCCGGCAAGCTCCTCTTGCCGGGGCCTTGATTTGAGTACTTTGTTCTTGAATGGTCTTCAAGGGAACCACGGAGGGTCCTGGCGGTCACCCGGCAAGCCTTGCCGCGGGGCGCTGCAACTACCCGTGCACGAGTTCGGGGTAATAGGGTACCCCTACTCTAGTACACCGACAGGAGCCCCGGGCCTGGGCCATACACGGTGCCGAGCGCTGTTGGGCCAGGCCCAAAACAGTGCACGGGCACGCGCGGCCTAGGTCACGCCGAATCTAACTCCGCTCCCACCGCGCACGCCCAGAACGGCACGCGTCAAACGCGGCGTCGTGGGTGAGATCGTGGGTGGCGTGCGTGGGGCTAAGCCCCCCGAGCATGCGTCAGGCCACGATGATGGGGACGATTCATGCCTTCCTCCTTAAACGGAGGTAGGTGTGAGGGCGTGGTGCATTTACTGGACGGGGCTGGTGCGCGGTTTTCGGGACGTCCACTCCCCGCGTTCACAGGGCGGAGCGATGCCGCCTCACCTGTCGCCTTAGTTCTTCATCCCCGCCACGCGGCTCCCATGCGCTTGAGGTCACAGACGGTGGAGTGGGAAACCGGGCCGTCGCGAGCGGGTTGGCCCCGACTCCCTGCCCTTCCCGGGTCTTAATTCGCTGAGCGGGGCGGCCGAGCCCCCACCTCGCTCCTTTATAAAGAGCGGGATGGGAGCACATAAACCCGCACTCTCTCATCTTTTCCTTTCTTCAGCTTCTGCTCCCCTTTCTCTCATCTGCCATATAGAAAGGGAACCCAGGCCCTTCATCGGTGGCGGCGAGGGTCGCTGCCAGACAGCGCATCTCTCCCTCTTCCGCGCCCGTGGTGGCAGAGCAAGCCATAAGGGGAAGAAGGAGGGGGTGAGGTCGTGGACAAGGTCAAGGACGAGGTCGAGGCACTCGAGGAAGAGGCGGACGGGGCGGCGCGTCAGCTTCACCTCCGCCGGCGGCTTCTCCCCCCACGGCGGTCCATATAGGGGACGACCCTTGCGAGTTCTTCGTCAGGCTGCGCCGGGCGCCTCGTCGTCGCCTCCGGCTTCCAGCTCCGTTTGCGCGCGCGATGGAAGTGGAGCCTCCCGAGACGCTGAGACTGCACATGAGGGGCTGTGGGATCAGCGGCACGCGAGTCCGCGTTGCATTCCCAGCCCCTAATGTGATGTATCTTGATCAAGGGTGGAAGACATTCGCCCGCATCCACAGCTTGATGGAGGGGTTTACCCTCCATTTTAAGTTGATGGAGGGCGATCTCCTCTCCGTCAAGGACTTCAGGTGCTTCGGCACTCGGGCGAAGTGCTGCGTGGACAGCTCCTCCGACAGCGAAGGCTCCTCCTCGAGCGAGAGCGACGAGGAGGGGAGCGACAGCGACGGCGAGGGTAGCGGGCGGCGGGGTAGCGGGTCCGACTAGGCGTCGGGCGCCGCCTTGCGTGGCACCGGCGACCCCATCATCCGCGTCGCCGGCTTCTTAAACTCCCCGGGGTCGTCTCCTTGGGCGGCTGGCGTAGGGAGGCTGCGGAAGGGGAAGAGGGCAGGCGACAAGGCCGTCAAGCCGGAGTACAAGGGCGTGGTGCCCTCGACAGCGTGCTGACATCCTGTCGCCCCGTCTTCGAGCCCTGCTTCCGGCGCCGCCGTCGCCGTCCAGCCTTCGGACTGCCCCTGGGATGTTTCCTTGGTGTCTTCTAGCACCCATAGCTCGCCTAGGCACTCCTTTTGCCCTTTTCGCCTCCTTGACCTGCCTCCTGAAAAGGGGGACAGGAAAGGGATTGCGGGCATCTTATCTTTTTAGTTTGTAAGCCTTCGGGCCTTAGCTGTATCTAGAACTTGTAATCCTCTCTTTCATGTTTTTCATCCTCTATGGACTGTACCTGAGTGGGATGTTTTTTAATGAAAAGGGAGATGTTTGCCGGGTTATTTGTCTCGCGAGTTAAACCCACGCCAAGGAGCAAATCCTTGGTATCCCTCGGACAGACATTTCATCTCCCGGCAACAGGCCCTGCCGCCTTCCCACGTCGCTCAACCTTTCTCACGCTTTTAACGGAGGCAGGAACGAGGTGGGTGCGGTCTCCTCATTTCATCCCTTTGCTGCCGCGACTACGACCAAACTTGGCCCCGAGAACGAGCCCCAGGGCCTAAAGTCGAGGGAGCACGGCAGTTTCCGGGGAGAAACGTGATTTCGCTTTCCCTAGTCCATAAGAGGATGCATGATGAGGGATGAAAGACTTATCTGATAGTGCAGCCCTCGGCAACTCTGGTTTGCCGTGGACGATTCTTGGCACTCACAGCCCCCAGCGATACTCGCTTGCCGGGAAGGCTTTTATCTTCAGCAGAGAACTTTGACGTTCTCGATGCCGGCTTCCGGCAAGGTGGTTCCCAGGAAGACTTTTATCTTCAGCAGAGAACTTTGACGCTCTCGATGCCGGCTTCCGGCAAGCTCGTTGCCAGGAAGGCTTTTATCTTCAGCAGAGAACTTTGACGTTCTCGATGCCGGCTTCCGGCAAGCTGGTTGCCAGGAAGGCTTTTATCTTCAGCAGAGAACTTTGACGTTCTCGATGCCGGCTTCCGGCAAGCTCGTTGCCAGGAAGGCTTTTGTCTTCAGCAGAGAACTTTGACGTTCTCGATGCCGGCTTCCGGCAAGCTGGTTGCCAGGAAGGCTTTTATCTTCAGCAGAGAACTTTGACGTTCTCGATGCCGGCTTCCGGCAAGCTAGTTGCCAGGAAGGCTTTTATCTTCAGCAGAGAACTTT
>NC_041386.1:199864383-199866352 GCF_002162155.2 Triticum dicoccoides
GGTCGACGGAGACGCGGGCGCATCCGCGCACAAAGGTACTCTTTGCCGTCGCCTCGCAAGCAGCTCCAGCTGACGGGTATCCTTTCTTCGCCGTGTTCTTCTACTGTGGGCTCTGCCCGCCATTCTCTGATTTCTTCTGTGATATCATGAACACCTATGGGCTCCACCTCCTTGATTTTACCCCCAACGCCGTTCTGACCATGGCAGTTTTCGCCCATCTATGCGAAAACTTTGTCGGAGTCCACCCCAACGTAGCTCTCTTCCGCCATTTCTTTATGCCTCGTGTTGAGAGAGGGGAACCTCTTGCCGGCGGGATCGCCTGGATCTCGCGGGCCGGCAAGAAGGAGACCTATCTGGAGGGGGAGCTCCGCAGCAAGTGGGACGAGTGGAGAGCAGATTGGTGCTGGGTTGTAGAAGAGAGCCCGCAGCCGTTCACCGCCTTGCGCCAAGCCCCAGCGGTGCGTGGCAATGACTGGAGCGCTCTGTCCGCGGACGACGACAAGCTGACGATCGCCACCACTCAGATCTTGCGTCTCAGGCTTGCCGGGAAGGCTTTTATCTTCAGCACAGAACTTTGACGTTCTCGATGCCGGCTTCCGGCAAGCTGGTTGCCAGGAAGGCTTTTATCTTCAGCAGAGAACTTTAACGTTCTCGATGCTGGCTTCCGGCAAGCTGGTTGCCAGGAAGGCTTTTATCTTCAGCAGAGAACTTTGGCGTTCTCGATGCCGGCTTCCAGCAAGCTGGTTGCCAGGAAGGCTTTTATCTTTAGCAGAGAACTTTGGCGTTCTCGATGCCGGCTTCCGGCAAGCTAGTTGCCAGGAAGGCTTTTATCTTCAGCAGAGAACTTTGACGTTCTCGATGCCGGCTTCCGGCAAGCTGGTTGCCAGGAAGGCTTTTATCTTCAGCAGAGAACTTTGACGTTCTCGATGCCGGCTTCCGGCAAGCTGGTTGCCAGGAAGGCTTTTATCTTCAGCAGAGAACTTTGACGTTCTCGATGCCGACTTCCGGCAAGCTGGTTGCCAGGAAGGCTTTTATCTTCAGCAGAGAACTTTGACGTTCTCGATGCCGGCTTCCGGCAAGCTGGTTGCCAGGAAGGCTTTTATCTTCAGCAGAGAACTTTGACGTTCTCGATGCCGGCTTCCGGCAAGCTGGTTGCCAGGAAGGCTTTTGGCGAAGAACTTCGTTGTTCTTGACACTAGCTCCCGGCAAGATCATTGCCGGAAAGGCTTATGGCGAAGAACTTCGTTGTTCTTGACACCGGCTCCCGGCAAGATCGTTGCCGGAAAGGCTTATGGCGAAGAACTTCGTCGTTCTTGACGCCGGCTTCCGGCAAGATTGTTGCCAGAAAGACTTATGGCGAAGAACTTCGTCGTTCTTGACACCGGCTCCCGGCAAGATCATTACCGGAAAGGCTTATGGCGAAGAACTTCGTCGTTCTTGACGCCGAAGATGTTGGCCCTAAGGGCGTTGCCAGCCCCCAGGCCATAACTGCATTCAAACATAGCAAGTGATTAGCATCCGAAGTGCACTCAACTTGCTTGCGAATTTCAACTTTTGCTGCATATTCCCTATGCCTGCTGGAATGCTTTCCGGTGCGTATGATCCAGCCAGTAGCGCTTGAGGGAACGGGCCCTTAGCGGCTATTCGGGAACAACGCCTCCCGGAAAGGTTTACCTTCTTGGTTCTAGCGCAACCGCACAAGTTGCCGAGCGGACTCGAGGCAATCATGGAGCGCAACTAGCCCCGAGAAGGCTCCTCGGCATACAGGTCTATGCAGAAATCTCAAATAAATAGCGCATGCTATCTTCCTGTTCAACCCCTCTTTGTACGTCCACCCTACGCTTTCTAGGGAAACTTGCCGGTGCAGGCACCCTTGCCGCGAGCGCCGAGTGCGGAACTTCAGCAGCCTGCTGGCGGGGTCGCTACCGACAAGCAATCTTGTCGCAACTAGTTGCAGCTCGCTTAAGTT
>NC_041386.1:199866362-199889207 GCF_002162155.2 Triticum dicoccoides
GGCTTCCGGCAAGCTGGTTGCCAGGAAGGCTTTTATCTTCAGCAGAGAACTTTGACGTTCTCGATGCCGGCTTCCGGCAAGCTGGTTGCCAGGAAGGCTTTTATCTTCAGCAGAGAACTTTGACATTCTCAATGCCGGCTTCCGACAAGCTGGTTGCCAGGAAGGCTTTTGGCGAAGAACTTCATTGTTCTTGACACCGGCTCCCGGCAAGATCGTTGCCGGAAAGGCTTATGGCGAAGAACTTCGTTGTTCTTGACGCCGGCTCCTGGCAAGGTCGTTGCCGGGAAGGCTTATGGCGAAGAACTTCGTCGTTCTTGACGCCGGCTTCCGACAAGGTCGTTGCCGGGAAGGCTTATGGCGAAGAACTTCGTCGTTCTTGACGCCGGCTTCCAGCAAGATCGTTGCCGGAAAGGCTTATGGCGAAGAACTTTGTCGTTCTTGACGCCGGCTTCCAGCAAGATCGTTGCCGGAAAGGCTTATGGCGAAGAACTTCGTCGTTCTTGACGCCGGCTTCCGGCAAGATCGTTGTCGGAAAGGCTTATGGCGAAGAACTTCGTCGTTCTTGACGCCGGCTTCTGGCAAGATCGTTGCCGGAAAGGCTTATGGCGAAGAACTTCGTCGTTCTTGACGCCGAAGAAATTGGCCCTAAGGGCGTTGCCAGCCCCCGGGCCATAACTGCGTTCAAACATAGCAAGTGATTAGCATCCGAAGTGCACTCAACTTGCTTGCGAATTTCGACTTTTGCTGCATATTCCCTATGCCTGCTGGAATGTTTTCCGGTGCGTATGATCCAGCCAGTAGCGCTTGAGGGAACGGGCCCTTAGCGGCTATTCGGGAACAACGCCTCCCGGAAAGGTTTACCTTCTTGGTTCTAGCGCAACCACACAAGTTGCCGAGCGAACTCGAGGTAACATGGAGCGCAACTAGCCCCGAGAAGGCTCCTCGGCATACAGGTCTATGCAGAAATCTCAAATAAATAGCGCATGCTATCTTCCTGTTCAACCTCTCTTTGTACGTCCACCCTACGCTTTCTAGGGAAACTTGCCGGTGCAGGCACCCTTCCCGCGAGCGCCGAGTGCGGAACTTCAGCAGCCTGCTGGTAGGGTCGCTACCGACAAGCAATCTTGTCGCAACTAGTTGCAGCTTGCTTAAGTTGTTGAGAAGACTCGAAACAAAGTAAGGGCGCTAGCGGCTCACTTAAGTTGCTGAGCGGACTCGAAGCAAAGTAAGGGCGCTAGAAACTCGCTTAAGTTGTTGAGCGGACTTGAAACAAAATAAGGGCGCGACTAGCTACGAGTTGATTCCTCCGCGCACAGGTTTTCCGTACAAAGAACAAGATCTCCGAGGCGGATAACCTTATAAAGTAAGGAAATACCTAAAGTTTTGCATGACTTAGCTTTTTCTATTGCCGCACTGGCGTCGTTCTTTTGCTAGCCCGCTCCTCGGGAGCCATGACGATGAAGATTTAGCTTGCGTGCACGCCGGATCGGGTTCGCACGATCTCGACGCCCCCTACCTGGCGCGCCAGAGATGTCGGGGGCGATGCTGATTCCCGCCAACACCTATGGGGACAGGGCCCCTTTCGGTTTGGTGGGGGGCGGAGAGCGCACAAAGAGCGGATCGAGGCAGTGCACGCGGGCGATTTTACCTAGCTTCGGGCCGCACGGATGCGTAAAACCCTACTGCTGCTTGTTTGTGTATATTGGATTCTTGCTCAGGAGCGATGGACACTGCCAGACTGAGCTTGAGGTTGTTCCTGGTGTTGAACGAGCTGAACTGGCCGAGCCTCTAAACCTCCGACCCTTCCAACCCCCTCTACGTTGCGCTTGGGCCTCCTTTTATACTCTCAAGGGGTCACCAACAGGGGGCAACATAGACAAGAAGGGTAAAAATGGAAAAGGATGCGGTAGGTGCAACTACCGCTACTGTGGATACAGTGCGCCCTACCTAACTCTGACGGCAGGGGACAAAGGCATTAAATGCCTGTCTGAGTCTACTAAACAGTGCAAAAGGTAACCGTTAGGAGTGCCACCGTTTGCCACGATGGGCTTCTCTTCATCTCCGCTTGCCACCACGTACCCCTAGCTGCACGGCCTCCCGCCACGTGTGCTTGGGAGAGTCCCAAAGCGACACGTTAGCAGGTAAGCTGGAGCGCGGGCACGAAGTGGGGGTTTCCCGCGGCAAGCTCCTTGCCGCGGCTGTCGTCTTGTCGCGTCCGGAAGCTTGTCACTCGCTGGTTCTTGCCGGGACGCAGGGCGCGTCGCAGCAAGCTTTCTTGATACGCCTTGAGTGGCCCTCCCGGCAAGCTCCTCTTGCCGGGGTCTTGTCTCTTCCCGGCAAGATCCTCTTCCGGGGCCTTGGTTGGCCTTCCCGGCAAGCTCCTCTTGCCGGGGCCTTGATTTGAGTACTTTGTTCTTGAATGGTCTTCAAGGGAACCACGGAGGGTCCTGGCGGTCACCCGGCAAGCCTTGCCACGGGGCGCTGCAACTGCCCGTGCACGAGTTCGGGGTAATAGGGTACCCCTACTCTAGTACACCGATAGTGTTTGATCATAATAGGCTCAATCATGGATACTAGGTTAAACATATTTACAAAAACAGAACAAGTCGAGTTCATACCAGTTTCTCTCTGCCACAACCAGTTCATCAAATATCGTCATTATTGCCTTTCACCTGCATGACCGAATGATATGAAAATAATAATAGTGCAAGAGTGTCGTGGACTAAGCTGGAATCTGCAAACATTTTATTCAAATGGAGAAGACAAGGTAATATGGGCTCTTTGTTAGATCAACAATAGTGCATATGAGAGCCACTCAACATTTTCATCGTGGTCTTCTCCTCGGTATGACTCAATAAACGAAAAAGAAATTCAGAGAAACACACTGAAATATTTTAGGAGTTTTTGTTTTTTTTCTTGAACAAGCAAATGAAAAGGAAAAAACAAAAACGAGATAAACTAGTTACACGGGAAATCTCCCAACAAGTAAAATAAGAACAAGGAAATCTTTTTGAGTTTTATTTTTAGTATGACAACAATTTAAACTAGGAAGAAAAGCCAAAAAGAAGCAGGAAATATATTTTTGGATTTTCTCAAAGTTTTTCGTACACGTAAGAAAAAAAAGGGAAATAAATTTAGCATGGATAATACAATGAAAGAGTGTGGACACCGACAACTAGAATGAAAATGTGTGAACATGAATATAATGTCGGTGGAAACACGTACTCCCCCAAGCTTAGGCTTTTGATCTAACTTGGTAATCACACTCGAAGAAACCATGGAGTCTGATGTTGAAGTGCTGGGGAGCGGGCACCTGAGGGTCCCACTCCTGAGGCTCCTCCTCTGCTGCAACCAGGTTGTTCCGGTAGGCGACAATGTCCTCATGCATAATCCTGTATCTGCCCATGGAAATAGGATCAAACAAAGTAGGTGCAGGCAATGGAATAATATCACAAGTGTCCACACCGAAAACCAGGTTATAAGGAATAGGAATGTCAGTGTTCTCGCCAGCAATAAACTGGTGGTGTGCCATGGCCTTACGATCTAAATAAACCTTGGGTAGAGGACAATCATGCTGGCGTATCTGCATGTTAAAGTGACTCGCTAAACGAGTAGCATAAATACCACCATGTATTTTACCCTTGGATCTGTTAATGTGGAGGCGACGTGCGACAATAGCCGCCAAGCTATAAGTGTTGTCGACGTAGAGTGCACGGTGTAAAACGGCGAAATCGGGGGCACTAAGTGCACCAACCTTCTCTCTAGCAAGTAAGCACTTCGCAGTAAATAAAGTAAAATAATGCACTGAAGGAAATTGTAAGCTAGTGGCGGTGACACTCGACGCCCCTCTCTCATCTCCTACAGACAGAGTGCGATGAAATCCTTCAAACTCTGCAGGCCTAGGCCCTAGTAAACTCCCATCAGAATGGATCAAGCATATGTTACAAAATTCAGTAAGAGGTATCTGACGGGGTTCAACATATAAGTTAAACTACACCTCAAGGGGATTATTCCTAGGAAGGCAATGAAAAATTTGCATAATGGAATTTGTGAGGATATGATATTGTTCACATTCAGCTACGATGAAGTCGGTAAGGCCGGTATTAGTAGCATATTGTGGAAACTCTTGAAGGATTCCGGCCCCTTCCATGAACGGGTTATGTGGCCATTCGCATGGCCGTACCTCCACCATTCTCCAAGTGTGGAGATCACTGTCAGATGACTCCCCAATAACTTCCTTGGAGTTCTTCTTGGAAGCAAACTTCCTAAAGATACTCATCTTTTTCCTATGAACAAAATTCTGAAATTTTAGTCCTCAAAAGTTTTCTCAACAAAACTTCACAAGATTGAAAGCAACTACTCATAGGGATGAATAGAGGCTATATCAAGAATTCAAACTACTTAGAACTCTAAAAATTCAACATGCAAGCTCATCTACAGTAGCACCAAGAGTAACTAATTCTTCAAAATATAAACCACTAAAGCGAAAACTAATTGGACCAACGGAGAAGTTGTTGGGGAACATTGCAGAAAACAAAAAAATTTCTCTATGTTTCACCAAGATTTATCTATGGAGTCATCTAGCAACAAGAGGGGAGTGCATCTACATACCCTTGTAGATCGCGCGTGGAAGCGTTCAAGAGAACGGGGATGAGGGAGTCGTACTCGATGTGATCCAAATCATCGGAGATCCTAGCGCCGAATGGATGGCACCTCCGCGTTCAACACACGTACGGTCAGCGTGACGTCTCCTCCTTTTTGATCCAGCAAGGGGGAAGGAGAGGTTGATGAAGATCCAGCAGCACGACGGCGTGGTGGTGGATGCAACAGTCACCGCAGTAGGGCTTCGCCGTTCTTCTGCGAGAGGGAGAGGTGTAGCAGAGGAGAGGGAGGCGCCAAGACTTCAGGGTGTGGCTGCCCTCCCTCCCCCCCCCCTTATATAGGCCCCATAGGGGGGTGCGCCGGCCCTAGGAGATGAGATCTCCTAGGGGGGCGGCGGCCAAGGGGGTGGAGTGCCCCCCAAGGCAAGTGGAGGTGCCCCCTCCCTTAGGGTTCCCAACCCTAGGCGCATGGGGGGCCCAAGGGGGGTGCACCGACCCACTAAGGGCTGGTTCCCTCCCCACTTCAGCCCATGAGGCCCTCCGGAATGGGTGGCCCCACCCGGTGGACCCCCGGGACCCATCCGGTGGTCCTGGTACAATACCGGTGACCTCGAAACTTTCCCGATGGCCGAAACTACACTTCCTATATATAATTCTTCACCTCCGGACCATTTTGGAACTCCTCGTGACGTCCGGGATCTCATCCGGGACTCCGAACAACTTTCGGGTTACTGCATACTCATATCTCTACAACCCTAGCGTCACCGAACCTTAAGTGTGTAGACCCTACGGGTTCGGGAGACATGTAGACATGACCGAGACGGCTCTCCGATCAATAACCAATAGCGGGATCTGGATACCCATGTTGGCTCCCACATGCTCCTCGATGATCTCATCGGATGAACCACGATGTCGAGGATTCAAGCAACCCCGTATACAATTCCCTTTGTCAATCGGTACGTTACTTGCCCGAGACTCGATCGTCGGTATCCCAATACCTTGTTCAGTTTCGTTACCGGCAAGTCACTTTACTCGTACCGTAATGCATGATCCCGTGACCAGACACTTGGTCACTTTGAGCTCATTATGATGATGCATTACCGAGTGGGCCCAGAGATACCTCTCCGTCATACGGAGTGACAAATCCCAGTCTTGATCCGTGTCAACCCAACAGACACTTTCGAAGATACCCGTAGTATACCTTTATAGTCACCCAGTTACGTTGTGACGTTTGGTACACCCAAAGCACTCCTACGGTATCCGGGATTTACACGATCTCATGGTCTAAGGAAAAGATACTTGACATTGGAAAAACTCTAGCAAACGAACTGTACGATCTTGTGCTATGTTTAGGATTGGGTCTTGTCCATCACATCATTCTCCTAATGATGTGATCCCGTTATCAATGACATCCAATGTCCATAGTCAGGAAACCATGACTATCTGTTGATCAACAAGCTAGTCAACTAGAGGCTTACTAGGGATATGTTTGGTGTCTATGTATTCACACATGTATTACGATTTCCGGATAACACAATTAAAGCATGAATAAAAGACAATTATCATGAACGAGGAAATATAATAATAATCCTTTTATTATTGCCTCTAGGGCATATTTCCAACAGTCTCCCACTTGCACTAGAGTCAATAATCTAGTTACATTGTGATGAATCGAACACCCATGGAATTCTGGTGTTGATCATGTTTTGCTCTAGGGAGAGGTTTAGTCAACGGATCTGCTACATTCAGGTCCGTATGTACTTTACAAATATCTATGTCTCCATCTTGAACATTTTCACGAATGGAGTTGAAGCAACGCTTGATGTGCCTGGTCTTCTTGTGAAACCTAGGCTCCTTGGCAAGTGCAATAGCTCCAGTGTTGTCACAGAAGAGTTTGATCGGCCCCGACGCATTGAGTATGACTCCTAGGTCGGTGATGAACTCCTTCACCCAAATTGCTTCATGCGCTGCCTCCGAGGCTGCCATGTACTCCACTTCACATGTAGATCCTGCCACGACGCTCTGCTTGCAACTGCATAGTTTACTGCCCCACCATTCAAAATATACATGTATCCGGTTTGTGACTTAGAGTCATCCAGATCTGTGTCGAAGCTAGTGTCGACGTAACCCTTTACGACGAGCTCTTCGTCACCTCCATAAACGAGAAACATTTCCTTATTCCTTTTCAGGTACTTCAGGATATTCTTGACCGCTGTCTAGTGTTCCTTGCCGGGATTACTTTGGTACCTACCTACCAAACTTACGGCAAGGTTTACATCAGGTCTGGTACACAGCATGGCATACATAATAGACCCTATGGCTGAGTCATAGGGGATGACACTCATCTCTTCTATATCTTCTGCCGTGGTCGGACATTGAGCTGAGCTCAATTTCACACCTTGCAACACAGGTAAGAACCCCTTCTTAGACTGATCCATATTGAACTTCTTCAATATCTTATCAAGGTATGTGCTTTGTGAAAGACCTATGAGGCGTCTTGATCTATCTCTATAGATCTTGATGCCTAATATATAAGCAGCTTCTCCAAGGTCCTTCATTGAAAAACTCTTATTCAAGTAGGCCTTAATGCTTTCCAAAAGCTCTATATCATTTCCCATCAAAAGTATGTCATCTACATATAATATGAGAAATGCTACAGAGCTCCCACTCACTTTCTTGTAAACGTAGGCTTCTCCATATGTCTGCATAAACCCAAACGCTTTGATCATCTCATCAAAGCGAATGCTCCAACTCCGAGATGCTTGCACCAGCCCATAAATTGAGCGTTGGAGCTTGCACACCTTGTCAGCATTCTTAGGATCGACAAAACCTTCCGGCTGCATCATATACAATTCTTCCTTAAGGAAACCATTAAGGAATGCCGTTTTGACGTCCATTTGCCATATCTCATAATCATAGAATGCGGCAATTGCTAACATGATTCGGACGGACTTCAGCTTCGCTACAGGTGAGAAAGTCTCATCGTAGTCAACCCCTTGAACTTGTCGATAACCCTTAGCGACAAGCCGAGCTTTATAGATGGTCACATTACCATCCGCGTCTGTCTTCTTCTTAAAGATCCATTTATTTTCTATGGCTCGCCGCTCATCGGGCAAGTCAGTCAAAGTCCATACTTCATTTTCATACATGGATCCTATCTTGGATTTCATGGCTTACAGCCATTTGTCAGAATCCGGGCCCGCCATTGCTTCTTCATAGTTCGAAGGTTCACCGTTGTCTAACAACATGATTTCCAAGACAGGGTTGCCGTACCACTCTGGTGCGGAACGTGTCCTTGTGGACCTACGAAGTTTAGTAGCAACTTGATCTGAAGTTTCATGATCATCATCATTAACTTCCTATCTAGTCGGTGCAGGCACCTCAGGAACATTTTCTTGAGTTGTGCCACTTTCCGGTTCAAGAGGTAATACTTCATCAAGTTCTACTTTCCTCCCACTTACTTCTTTCGAGAGAAACTCTTTCTCTAGAAAGGATCCATTCTTGGCAACAAAGACCTTGCCTTCGGATCTGAGGTAGAAGGTATACCAATAGTTTTTAGGGTATCCTATGAAGACGCATTTTTCCGACTTGGATTCGAGCTTTTCAGGTTGAAGTTTCTTGACATAAGCATCGCATCCCCAAACTTTTAGAAACGACAGCTTAGGTTTCTTCCCAAACCATAATTCATACGGTGTCGTCTCAACGGATTTCGACGGAGCCCTATTCAAAGTGAATGTGGCAGTCTCTAAAGCATAGCCCCAAAATGATAGCGGTAAATCGGTAAGAGATATCATAGATCGCACCATATCTAATAGAGTGCGATTACGACGTTCGGACACACCATTACGCTGAGGTGTTCCAGGCGGCGTGAGTTGTGAAACTATTCCACATTTTCTTAAGTGTGTGCCAAATTCGTGACTCAAGTATTCTCCCCCACGATCTGATCGCATGAACTTGATTTTCCTGTCACATTGATTCTCAACCTCACTCTGAAATTCCTTGAACTTTTCAAAGGTCTCAGACTTGTGTTTCATTAAATAGACATACCCATATCTACTCAAGTCATCAGTGAGGGTGAGAACATAACGATAGCCACCGCGAGCCTCAACACTCATTGGACCGCACACATCAGTATGTATGATTTCCAATAAGTTGGTTGCTCGCTCCATTGTTCCTGAGAACAGAGTCTTGGTCATTTTACCCATGAGGCATGGTTCGCACGTGTCAAATGATTCGTAATCAAGAGACTCTAAAAGTCCATCTGCATGGAGCTTCTTCATGCGTTTGACACCTATGTGACCAAGGCGGTAGTGCCACAAGTATGTGGGACTATCATTATCAACCTTACATCTTTTGGTATTCACACTATGAATATGTGTAGCATTACGCTCGAGATTCATTAAGAATAAACCATTCACCATCGGAGCATGACCATAAAACATATCTCTCATATAAATAGAACAACCATTATTCTCGGATTTAAATGAGTAGCCATCTCGAATTAAACGAGATCCTGATACAATGTTCATGCTCAAAGCTGGCACTAAATAACAATTATTGAGGTTTAAAACTAATCCCGTAGGTAAATGTAGAGGTAGCGTGCCGACGGCGATCACATCGACCTTGGAACCATTCCCGACGCGCATCGTCACCTCGTCCTTCGCCAGTCTCCGCTTATTCCGCAACTCATGCTTTGAGTTACAAATGTGAGCAACTGCACCGGTATCAAATACCCAGGAGCTACTACGAGTACTGGTAAGGTACACATCAATTACATGTATATCACATATACCTTTCGTGATGCCGGCCTTCTTGTCCACTAAGTATTTGGGGCAGTTCCGCTTCCAGTGACCACTTCCCTTGCAATAAAAGCACTCAGTCTCGGGCTTGGGTCCATTCTTTGGCTTCTTCCCGGCAGCTTGCTTACCGGGCGCGGCAACTCCCTTGCCGTCCTTCTTGAAGTTCTTCTTACCCTTGCCTTTCTTAAACTTAGTGGTTTTATTCACCATCAACACTTGATGTTCCTTTTTGACTTCTACCTCTGCTGATTTCAGTATTGCAAATACTTCAGGAATGGTCTTTTCCATCCCCTGCATATGGAAGTTCATCACAAAGCTCTTGTAGCTCGGTGGAAGCGACTGAAGGATTCTGTCAATGACCGCGTCATCCGGGAGATTAACTCCAAGCTGAGTCAAGCGGTTATATAACCCAGACATAGTGAGTATTTTCTCACTGACAGAACTGTTTTCCTCCATCTTACAGCTGAAGAACTTGTCGGAGACTTCATATCTCTCGACCTGGGCATGAGCTTGAAAAACCATTTTCAGCTCTTCGAACATCTCATATGCTCTGTGTCTCTCAAAACGCTTTTGGAGCCCCGGCTCTAAGCTGTAAAGCATGCCGCACTGAACGAGGGAGTAATCATCGGTACGTGTCTGCCAAGCGTTCATAACGTCTTTTTCTGCAGGGAGAGCAGGTGCTTCACCTAGCGGTTCTTGTAGGACATAATCTTTCTTGGCAGCTATGAGGATGATCCTCAGGTTCTGGACCCAGTCCGTATAGTTGCTGCCATCGTCTTTCAGCTTGGTTTTCTCTAGGAACGCGTTGAAGTTGAGGACAACGTTGGCCATTTGATCTACAATACATGTTGTAAAGATTTTAGACTAAGTTCATGATAATTAAGTTCATCTAATCAAATTATTCAATGAACTCCCACTCAGATAGACATCCCTCCAGTCATCTAAGTATAACATGATCCGAGTTAACTAGGCCGTGTCCGATCATCACGTGAGACAGACTAGTTAACATCGGTGAACATCTTCATGTTGATCGTATCTTCTATACGACTCATGCTCGACCTTTCGGTCTTCTGTGTTCCGAGGCCATGTCTGTACATGCTAGACTCGTCAAGTCAACCTAAGTGTTTGCATGTGTAAATCTGTCTTACACCCGTTGTATGTGAACGTTGGAATCTATCACACCCGATCATCACATGGTGCTTCGAAACAACGAACTGTCACAACGGTGCACAGTTAGGGGGAACACTTTCTTGAAATTATTATGAGGGATCATCTTATTTACTACCGTCGTTCTAAGTAAACAAGATGCAAAAAACATGATAAACATCAAATGCAATCAAATAATAGTGACATGATATGGCCAGTATCATATAGCTTCCTTTGATCTCCATCTTGGGGCTCCATGATCATCTTGTCACCGGCATGACACCATGATCTCCATCATCATGATCTCCATCATCATGTCTCCATGAAGTTGCTCGCCAACTATTACTTCTACTACTATGGCTAACACGTTTAGCAATAAAGTAAAGTAATTTACATGGCGTTTCTCAATGACACGCAGGTCATACAAAAAATAAAGACAACTCCTATGGCTCCTGCCGGTTGTCATACTCATCGACATGCAAGTCGTGATTCCTATTACAAGAACATGATCTCATACATCACATATATCATTCATCATTCATGACAACTTTGTCCATATCACATCATAAAACACTTGCTGCAAAAACAAGTTAGACGTCCTCTAATTGTTGTTGCAAGTTTTACGTGGCTGCAAGAGGGTTCTAGAAAGAACATTTTCTTACCTACGTTAAAGCCACAACATGATTTGTCAACTTCTATTTACCCTTCATAAGGACCCTTTTCATCAAATCCGCTCCAACTAAAGTGGGAGAGACAGACACCCGCCAGCCACCTTATGCAACTAGTGCATGTCAGTCGGTGGAACCGGTCTCACGTAAGCGTATGTGTAAGGTTGGTCCGGGCCGCTTCATCCCACAATACCGCTGAAGCAAAATAAGACTAGTAGCGGCAAGAAAGTTGACAACATCTACGCCCACAACAAATTGTGTTCTACTCGTGCAAAGAGAACTACGCATAGACCTAGCTCATGATGCCACTGTTGGGGAACGTTCCAGAAAACAAAAAAAAATGTCTACGTTTCACCAAGATCTATCTATGGAGTCATCTAGCAATGAGAGGGGAGTGCATCTACATACCCTTGTAGATCGCGCGCGGAAGCGTTCAAGAGAACGGGGATGAGGGAGTCGTACTCGACGTGATCCAAATCACCGGAGATCCTAGCGCCGAACGGACGGCACCTCCGCGTTCAACACACGTACGGTCAGCGTGACGTCTCCTCCTTCTTGATCCAGCAAGGGGGAAGGAGAGGTTGATGAAGATCCAGCAGCACGACGGCGTGGTGGTGGATGCAGCAGTCACCGCAGCAGGGCTTCGCCGTTCTTCTGTGAGAGGGAGAGGTGTAGCACGGGAGAGGGAGGCGCCAAGACTTCAGGGTGTGGCTGCCCTCCCTCCCCCCTTTATATAGGCCCCCTAGGGGGGTGCGCCGGCCCTAGGAGACGAGATCTCCTAGGGGGGCGGTGGCCAAGGGGGTGGAGTGCCCCCCAAGGCAAGTGGAGGCGCCCCCTCCCTTAGGGTTCCCAACCCTAGGCACATGGGGGGCCCAAGGGGGGTGCACCAGCCCACTAAGGGCTGGTTCCCTCCCCACTTCAGCCCATGAGGCCCTCCGGAATGGGTGGCCCCACCCGGTGGACCCCCGGGACCCATCCGGTGGTCCCGGTACAATACCGGTGACCCTGAAACTTTCCCGATGGCCGAAACTACACTTCCTATATATAATTATTCACCTCTGGACCATTCCGGAACTCCTCGTGATGTCCGAGATCTCATCCGGGACTCCGAACAACTTTTGGGTTACTGCATACTCATATCTCTACAACCCTAGCGTCACCGAACCTTAAGTGTGTAGACCCTACGGGTTCGGGATACATGTAGACATGACCGAGACGGCTCTCCGGTCAATAACCAACAGCGGGATCTAGATACCCATGTTGGCTCCCACATGCTCCTCGATGATCTCATCGGATGAACCACGATGTCGAGGATGCAAGCAAGCCCGTATACAATTCCCTTTGTCAATCGGTATGTTACTTGCCCGAGACTCGATCGTCGGTATCCCAATACCTTGTTCAGTTTCGTTACCGGCAAGTCACTTTACTCGTACCGTAATGCATGATCCCATGACCAGACACTTGGTCACTTTGAGCTCATTATGATGATGCATTACCGAGTGGGCCCAGAGATACCTCTCCGTCATACGGAGTGACAAATCCCAGTCTTGATCCGTGTCAACCCAACAGACACTTTCGGAGATACCCGTAGTATACCTTTATAGTCACCCAGTTACGTTGTGACATTTGGTACACCCAAAGCACTCCTACGGTATCCGGGAGTTACACGATCTCATGGTCTAAGGAAAAGATACTTGACATTGGAAAAACTCTAGCAAACGAACTATACGATCTTGTGCTATGTTTAGGATTGGGTCTTGTCCATCACATCATTCTCCTAATGATGTGATCCCGTTATCAATGACATCCAATGTCCATAGTCAGGAAACCATGACTATCTGTTGATCAACAAGCTAGTCAACTAGAGGCTTACTAGGGATATGTTTGGTGTCTATGTATTCACACATGTATTACGATTTCCGGATAACACAATTAAAGCATGAATAAAAGACAATTATCATGAACAAGGAAATATAATAATAATCCTTTTATTATTGCCTCTAGGGCATATTTCCAACAGAAGTCACATACCAAGCAACAATCCCCCAAAACAGTTTTGAAAACGGAGATTCGAGCAAAGAGATTGAAATCCGCGGGGTTGAGATTAAGAACATGAGAGAGAGAGAGAGCAATGGTGATTTTTTTTTCTGGAGGTAGGTGGTGACGTGGGATGAAGAGATAAATGAGGGGGCCCATGTGGGGACCACAACCCACCAGGGCACGCCTGGGGGTCCGGGCGCGCCCAGGTGGGTTGTGCCCACCTAGTGCACCTCCCTCTTATGTTATTCGCACCAAAAATTCTTAAATATTCTGAAAAAATAGTATTAAAAGTTTAGAGCATTCTGAGAACTTTTATTTTTGGGTCATTTTTTATTGCATGGGAAATTCAGAAAACTGACAAAACATGGCATTTTATTTTATTTAACTAATAAAAACAAAATACAACAGGTAGGAACATAAGGTAGTGCTTACTAAATTCATCAACTTATACCTGTGAAAAATGACCCATTAATAAGGTTGATCAAGTCTTATTAACAACCACTTTCGATAAGCATGAAACTGAAGAACTTTCGTAAATCACTAAGTCACGTCAACGGGGATATGAATTTCCTGAACAATAAGCATTTCATATTTCTTTTTAAAAGTAGATAGGGGTAGTTGAAAACTTCCAATAGTGATTGTCGGAGATGTTTCAATAACATTAATACCATTCACTTGGAATTGTTTCTTTGGAAAGTGCACTGTATGATCATTACCATTGATATGAAAAGTGACCTTGGTTTTATTGTAATCAATAATAGCCCCTGCAGTATTCAAAAAGGGTCTACCAAGGATAATCGAGTATAACAAAGTCAGTCAAGATAGTAACATTAGCAACAACAGGCGCATCCTCACAAATATCGATAGGTATGGCAGTTGATTTATCAGCCATTTGCAAAGATATTTCAGTAGGTGTGAGTTTATTCAAATCAAGTCTTTTATATAAAGAGAAGGGCATAACACTAACACCAGCTCCTAAATCACATAAAGCAGTTTTGACATAGTTTGTTTTGATGGAGCAAGGTATAGTGGGGATTCCTGGATCTCCAAGTTTTTTAGGTACTCCATCTTTAAAAGTATAATTAGCCAGCATGGTGGAGATTTCAGCTTCCGGTATTTTTCTTTTGTTTGCGATGATGTCTTTCATGTACTTTGCAGAAGGAGGCATTTTAAACATATCAGTCAAGCGAGTACGCGAAAGCACTGGCCTAATCATTTCAGAAAGCGTTCAAATTCTTCATCATCTTTCTTTTTAGTTGACTTGGGTCGAAAGGGCACAGGTTTTTGAACCCATGGTTCTCTTTCCTTGCCATGTTTTCTAGCAACAAAGTCCCTTTTATCATATCTTTTATTATTTTGGTTGTGGGTTATCAAGATCAACTGCCGCCTCTATCTCAACATCATTGTCTGGTTCTATATTATTTGTTTGAGTGTCTTCATGAACCTCATCATTATCTTTTCATTATCAGAAGGTGAGTGTTCACTAGCAGATTGAGTCTCAGCATCAGAGATAGAAACTTCCTTATCATTATCAGGAGGTTTTTCTACTTTAGGTTCACTAGAGGCATGCAAAGTCCTATTGTTTTTCTTCTTCTTTTTCTTTTTAGAAGGACTAGGCGCATCAGTGTTAACTCTTTGAGAGTCTTGTTCAATTCTTTTTGGGTGTCTCTCAGGATAAAGTGGTTCCTGAGTCATTCTACCTCCTCTAGTCATCTATTTTTATATAAAAAGTACTTGATGGGTTAACCATAATAAAGATAATTAGCTTAAAATCCCACAATAATTAGAAACATCCGACCTTTAATTATGGGTCGCGCTAACTGTGGCAGGAAGGAAGACGCACCACACGTCTCTAATGTAAACAGATTGCCACATCATCGCATGCATGCATGTAGGAATCTTTTTGGATTTTCAGTTTTTAAAATGTTTTATCTCTTAAACGAAAAATCCGATTGAAAATCCGTTTTCACTATTAAATCCCTCACGATGAGATCTTCGAAACTAGATCCCATGTTGATATGTTTTGGTGAATTTTTTTTTTCATTAAAAGTTGCCATGTCTATTGCATATGAATTGCCATGATGTTTGCACTGAAGTTGGCATGATATGTTTCAGCTATTTTCTTCTACATTTAAAAGTAAATTTTGACATTTATAAAATGGGAAATTAAGAAACTAGACTTGCCATGAACCATAAACTAAAATTGCCATGATACATGCACGTAAAATTGTCATGGTTCATACAAAAAATAATTTTCATGGTCAAAGTACTGGAGTTGCCATCATCAAAATACTAAAATTGCCATGATCTACAAACTAAAATTGCCATATGGCAACTTTAGTTTAAGCCCTATGGCAACTGCAGTGTAAATATCGTGGCAACTTCTGACAAAAAAAATCGTCGAAACATATCAACATGGGGTCTAGTTTTTAAGATCTCGTCGAGACGGATTTAATGATGAGAACGGATTTTTAGTTTGCTTTTTTATTTAGGAGATACAACATTTTTAAGCTGAAAACCAAAAAAAATTCTGCTGATGTTGGCGTGTGGGCGATGTGCAAACGCCCACACATGTGGGCATTAACATTTCCGTTAATTATATGTACCTATTTCCAATCAACAATGTGTGACCGTTAGATCTTCATAAAACAAGTGGCCCCATAATGTGAGAAGATCTTCATTAATCAGGTGGCCCCGTAATGTTAGATCATAACAAATTGGATCCATAATAAAAATAAAAAATGTTACAAGCAGGGTCAGATTTCTCGCACGTGAGACCATAACAGGTTGGACCTGTACAGAAACTCATGATAAGCTGGACCATCAACTAATAAAAAACAGGCTGCACCATCCCACGAGTGATCAAACCATCCCATATAATAAAAAAAATAGGGCGTACAGGGTAAGAAACATGACCAAACTCTGAAGATCCTGCCCACAAAAAAAACTATACAAAGATGCCATCCCTCCAAACAAATCCAAACTCTCAGAAATTTGCAGAGATTTGATCTCTCCAAACAGAATATCTCTAGATAGGACCAAAATCTCATGGTCGCATGCATATAAAAAACCTCTCGGCATCCGAACAACCTTGTACATCATCTTCCTCCATTGAACAACACTTTAAGGTCAACTTCCTCCAACCAGTGGCACTTCGGCATTGGGCACCAGCCGGCTCCGTTGAACAACTAGATCACCTCCAGTATGTACGATCTGCATGAAACTATAGATCAGACCTATTAATGGGTAATGAGAGGATGTAGCCCACTATACCCCCACAAAAAAATGAAAAACAAATGGAGACCCTCAATTACTCTGGGTAGTGCTAAACTAAAATATTATTCTAGCGTGATCCTCTACTATATTTTGGGTTGTGGGATGGCTTCAATAGGCCTCAAATCCATTAAGAAGCACATGACAGTGCAGTATGGTAATAACTTGGAGTTTGTAGATTAGATAATGGTTCACATAATACTTTGCATGAGTACCTCAGTAATTTTGTCTAATAAAGTACTCCCTCCGTTCCAAAATAGATGACCCAACTTTGTACTAACTTTAGTACAAAGTTGGGTCATCCATTTTGGAACGGAGGGAGGACCTCATTAATCAGGTAGGATTGCTTCGGTCGGCTTCTACTAAAAAATACTCACGATATTTGTGTATTCACATGATGATAAAAACTTAAGTTCCTCTTTATCATTAAAGATTTCTGCAAATCACCAGTCTCGAAAATTGATCTCCTTTACTTGTACGACCAAAAAAATATTTATAGGGTGAGAAGTAATAAAAATAATGAATATTCATAAACTTGAGCATTAATCTGTAATAGTAGCACACCCACCATCAAGCGGGGCAGCCGGTCAATGTCTCAAGCGGCCGAGAAGGGTACTCCCCATGTCCAATGACCAGCTGGAGCACCGCCATGATATTTATCGTCGTCCATCGCCACAGCAAAGCACGATCTCTAGGTCCACCACTGTTTGTAATAATATTATAATTAGCTTTATTTGATTTTTTCAAGAAAACACAAAAGAGCTTGCATTTCATTGGATTGAAAAGAGAGCTTTACCTTTATATTTGCACTCTCTAATGTGCAGGAATCAACAATGAAAAGAAAAGATGGGCCACATAACAAGGAAGGTTAGAAACCTGCCAAGATGGTTAAAACAAAACATATATGTAATCCAACAAGGTGATCCGTTACTAATGATGAATATTTTGTGTGTGCTATCACAACAAAATTAAAACAAAAAATGCAACAGTTCCAGTTAGGCGTTGGAGGTTCCTAATTGATTTTAGCTTCAACGATAAAACGTATTTTAAATTGTTATCTTATTGATGCAATTCAAGACAATCAACAAAAATGGCAAGATTGGAAGGAGAATGGAACTTCAAGACAAGAAAAAGATACAACCTCCAATCATAAATGGAGATGTGCCAGACTTTGCGGCTACACACAAAGGAGAAACTTTGATCTATGCGAAGTAAGAAAATCTCCACAAAGTTTCACCCTTATGCAGGTTATCATCCATTTGATTTAGTTACAGTTCTCAGTTCAATTTCTAAATTTTAAGAATGCACAACTGGTATTGCAGTATACAGGAAGCAACATTATGTACCTTGCTTATGATTTGCACATCAGTTCTGCTATCTATGTGCAGCTCAAATATTTCAAAGCATGAAAACTTACCTTCATTAACTCGGTGGTTTTGATGTAGTAAAGTTGTATCTCACACATTTTACCATAAAACAAGTGGTTATAAAGTTCGGACGCCCTTGCATTTCACACATTATCTTTGAGTGTGGCTAATTTTAATTGCTCTATGAAATCACAAAAACATGTTACATTTTGTTCTATCTATAGCTAAGTATAACACGTATGCATGCATTGTGGCTAAAGCAAAAAATATTTTTCCATTCCCACAAGGAGAAATAAAGTGCTTAAGCCAGAGATGAAACAATATCTTACTTCTACTAATTAGGATTTATGTTTATGTAGGGAAAGTAACTCAACCAAAAGGGGGAAATATGACAGAGTTGGGAAAACAAAAAATAGGGACCTGCAGGTCGACCTTCGAAGAATGATGTCGGTGTGGAGGATGAGGACCATGTCCCGAGCTGCCTCGAGTGGAAAGAGCGACAACGCTCTTGCTTGCGCGCTTGGGGAAGAGAACCTCGCCGCCATCCTCACACCCAAGATGGAAACCAGATACTGTCGCTGTGGCAGCACCAGTTGCGGAGTGGCTTGAGGTGAGGACGAGGAACCTAAAGGCAGCGAACAAGAGAGCAAGTTGATGGGAGGAGCAGCAATTTTTGGGTGAGCGGAGAGAATAAGGAAAGGAGAATGGGGATCGGGCAAGAGGAACATTGTCACTGTGTGAAAATATGAGTGGGTGGAGAGAACAGAGAAGTCCAGGAGACTACAAAATGGGGAAAGTGAACAATCATACTGGTGGGCCCATGAAACCGATTATGTTCTATACACTGTGAGAGCAAATTATGTGACGTGAAAATATAAGCCACCATTGATACTACCGAGGGCACGTCTCTTAACTAAATCAAGTGATCATGGGAGCACATACCCACCAACATAGGTTTTATCAATTTATACAATATATAAGCAACATAATAAAAATGTAAAAGAAAGATGTAAATGTAGTTAGCATATCTCGCCAAAAAAATACAGTTAGCATGACATGCATAATTAGCAAGTAAGGGATGAAGGGATCATACATACATATATATATCGACGAAAACCCAAATGTACCAAAAACAAGACTATGTTTGCAAGAGTTATATATTTGAAATGGCATCATATTTGGTACTCTCTACGTTCTACAATGTAGTTTGCCCACACTTTCCAAGATCCAACTTTTACCGTAAATTCAACCAACGAGACCGACTGCGGCGGGGACAAAAATTATATCACTAAATTCATATTGAAAATACGAATTCAGTGGTATGATTTTTGCTCCCGCCGCAGTCGGTCTCGGTAATTAAATTTACGGTTAAAGTTGAATCTCGGAAAACGCGAGCGCACTATATTGTGGAATGGAGGGAGTATAAAAAATTGTCGAACAGATAAACTAGTATGTTCTCACATTTATAACTTAATAAAATCCTAGCCCGCGCATCGAGCTGGCCACTTTGCTAGTTACTCTAACAACATGATCATTGATATTTGTCGGTGTACTAGAATAGGGGTACCCTAGTACCCCGAACTTGTGCACGGGCAGTTGCAGCACCCCGCGGCAAAGGCTTGCCGGGTGATCGCCAAGATCCCCCCAAGGTTCCCTTGGAGCCATCCAAGAACAAAGTATTTAGGCTAAGGAGACAAGACCCCGGCAAGAGGAGCTTGCCGGGAAGGCCAACCAAGACGCTTCAATGAACTTGCCGCGATGCGCCACGCGCTTCGGCAAGGCAACAAGGCCCCGGCAAGAGGAGCTTGCCGGGAAGACAAACCAAGGTACCTCGAAGCCCGGCGAGCGACAAGCTTCCGGACCCGACAAGATAACAACAGCGGCAAGGCGCTTGCCGCGGCAGGCGGCCACTCTGCATCCACGCTCCAGCACATCCATCAACGTGTCGCTCTGGGGGCCTCTCCGGACGTGCGTGGCGGGAGGCTGTGCAGCTAGCGGTGCGCAATGGCATGCGAATCTGACAAGATCGCCATCGTGGCGAACGGTGGCGCCCCTAACGGTCCTTTTCTGCACTATTCGGGCGACTCAGACGGGCATTTAATGCCCTTGTCCCCTGCCGTCAGGGTTAGGCAGGATGCACTATACAAGCAACTGTATCAACTACCTCGCTTTTTACGTTTTTACCCTCCTCTGCGTTGCCACCTGTCGGTGACCCCTTTAGCGTATAAAAGGAGGCCCATGCGCAACGTAGGGGGGGTTCGGCTCATAGGTTCGAAGCCGGAGACAGTTTGCTTCGATCCATCCGTAGCCCAGAGAACATCACACTCTCGCTTTGGAGAGCAAGAACACCAGATAATACAACCAGACAAGCAGTAGTAGGAGTGTTATCTCTCCGGAGAGCTCCGAAGCTGGGTAAACTGCTCGTGTGCCTCGCCTCGATCTGCTCTTCGTGCGATCTCCGCCCCCTGCCGAACTAAAAGGGGCCCGGTCCGCCGGCCCCATAGGTGTTCGAGGATCAGTTTCCCCGACATCTTTGGCGCGCCAGGTAGGGGCTGTCGAGATTGTGTGAACCTGATCCGGTGTTCACACGAGCTAGATCTTCATTCCCTTCATCAACATGCCACCGAAGAAGAAGACTTCGGCAGCAGCCGCTCCGTCCACGTCATTTCCGCCACCGTTGGAGCAAACGGGTGGTGGAGTGGACGCTGGCGGAAGAACAGCCGTCGATGAGGGTGCTCACAGTGCTGCCACGTCCAAGAACAAGGCTGCACAAACCTCGGCGACTGTACATGTTCCGCGCCACTCTCAGGAGGCGCAAGATCAGCAGCACCATGGCGCTCGCAGCACCATGCGCATGATAGACCAAGGCCAAGCTGGTGGATCTCGAGGCGCTCAAGACCAGCATGCATGCCAGCGTGCTGGCACGAGCGGGGCACGGTCGCCTGGACGGGATATTGCTCCTTCTAACATAGTTAGAAGTTCGAGCACGTCCCGCTCCTCGCGCCGTCCGCCACTGCCACCCACCACTCCAGCAGAAGCTTTGGCGCGAGCTCAACTTCTCTTAGATTACCCTCTAACGTCGGACAAGATCGACGAATGGAGGGCCACCATTCAGAGTCTCATCGGCTACGCCAACGGCGACACTCTACGGCGGCCGAGCGCGTCGCCGCCACCGCAGGATCGCCGGACGCGAGCCGGTGGCGATGAAACGGGCGGAGGTGCAACTACCATGCAATCACCGCCCCGAAGGCCAAGATCGCCGACTCGTCGGATCCACCTCGACAGCGACTCCACTGCATCGTCGGATCCATGAGCTCGTCGCGATCAGCGCCAAGTTCTTCATGATCGACAACAAGAAGACGCCCGAACCCGCATCGAGCGCCGAAGAGAAGCGCGGCGTCAATCCGACAAGCGCGCTGGGCCCTCTGTTGACATGCATGCGCCAGAGGAACCAGGCGATCTGCCATACGCGGTAGGTTGTCCTGCGTTCACTCGTGAGCTGCGGCAAGTCCAGTGGCCCAGTACAAAGAACTTCAAGCCAGACGTACCGGAGAAGTACGACGGCAAGACGCATCTGTCAGAGTTCCTCAGCATCTACACCATTGCGGTGCAAGCTGCCGGGGGACGAGATGACAAGATCCTTGCCAACTACTTCCCGCTGGTGCTCAAGCCCAATGTCAGGTCCTGGCTCATGCACTTGCCGGACAACTCCATATCCTCTTGGGCTGATCTGTGCCATCAGTTTGTCGGCGCCTTTACCGGCGGACACAAGCCTCATGGCCAGGAGAGTGATCTTCATTTGCTCTCCCAGAAGGAAGGAGAGCCCCTGCGCAAGTACATCCAGAGATTCAGTAGCGTGCAGCACAACATCCTAGACGTCCACCCTGCCGCGGTGATCAGCGCGTTCCATCAGAACGTGCGGAACCGCGGGATGCGGGAGGAAATGGCGATGTGCAAGATCAGGGACGTCAGTGAGTTATATGCACTAGCCGACAAGTGCGCGCGTGCTGAGGAAGGGAGGAGACTCCCCGTAGAAAATATAGGAGCGGGAGGATCTGACAGCGAAGATGCCTGTCACATCCTAGTTAGCCATGCATTAGAGTGTTGCATCATGTTTACTCTTTCATCAGAAACCTGAAATGGGGATGACAGAACCCCCAGTCCCCTCTGAAACCAATTAGCGTTTACTAAAAACTTTTTCAATGAACCTGAAATGCCCTTCTAAAATGCCCATCATTTTTGTCTTGGTTCAGAACCTCTGCCAAAAGTGATGCACATTTTCCTAGGCCATCTTAGGGTTTTTGAATTAAATCATAAATATTTGAATTTGGGCATTTAAAATTATATAAAATATTTAAATGCTCAAATATCTCCAAACTAAAATGTTTCATGTTGGAAATAATCCAACTATGGACCAGGAGTAGTTTGGTGATTTTAGGAGTTGCTTAAGTATTTTATTTAATTTAACAAAGTTGCAGAAGTATTAAAAAACAGAAAACAGAAAAAATGGAAAAACTTACCTGGCGCCCAGCACCCGGCCCACCTGCCGGCCCAGCCCAGCGCCGCTCCAACGAGCTGCTTGCCGGCCAGGCAGGCAGGCAGGTGCCCGACGGCGACCGCAGCGTGCGCCACGCACCTGCTCGCCGCCTCGCTGCTCCCCTCACCCGGTGACGTCGTGGATCGGCCTCCCTCGCTCCCCCGAACCCCCCAGACAACCCCTCTCCTCTCCAGCTCCTCCCCCTCGTGCTCCCCCGCCATGGCCGACGCCACCATCGCCGTGCCTTCGTCGTAGCCGTGCTCCCCGCCACCCGTGCGTCCTCTCATCGTGTCCAGGAGCTCCGCCGCTGTCCACTCCATCGAGCAAGCCGAGCCCCGAGCGCTCGCAACGCCCGAGTCCACCGCAACGACCTCGCCCGAACCGCCGTCGCCGGAGATCCCCTTCAACGTCGTC